>NC_045428.1:131934640-132284140 GCF_902635505.1 Sarcophilus harrisii
CAAAACACCCTACCTTTTTGCAGTCCCTGGCCTTTTTTATGCTTTCCCCCTTTTACTTCTCTTCTCCCTCCTATTAACCTCTCTCCTTCCTTCCCCCCTTCACTTCCTTTTTTCCTATCAGATAAAATAAGCTTCTCTGTGAAGCTAAATGCTTCTGATATTCTCTATTTGAGCCAAATCTGATAAGAGTAAGATTAGCACAATGCCCATTTGTAGAGAGCTGAAACTCTGACTCAGACAAGAGAGCCCTTAAAGCTACCTATTTGATGTGAAACAGTGGCTCATTTAGCATATATTTGGATAATAGCTCTCCCCACCATTGGTGCTTGCTGAATGCTTAGTAGTGAGATAATCATAGGCAAGAATTGGAGAGCAGAGGGACAGAGTCAGGGGCACTTGGAGAAAGGATAAGGTGGAAAAAGGCTGGAGATTCCAGACTCCAAAATCCAGGAAAGCTCTATAGCTAGCCTCGAGGGAGTGTGCCTGCTTCCTTCACTTCTCCCCCTAAAGACCAAGGACTTTAATTTATCCTGACTCAGGCTGATGCTAAAGCCCTCCAGAGAGTTACCTCATATGTTACGCTCATCCTCCTCTCCCTCAATTGCAGTAGGTCTTTTTTTTTTTTAACTCCTCATGAGTTATATTTTATCCCATTTTAACTCCATTTTTCTCTTCTTCCAGTACAATCACCATTCTTCCTTTATTTTTAAATCATCATAATAAAATCTAATTATACGTACATTCTCTAAGTACACCCATAACAAAGATACAGAACTCAAGAGTAAAACATATCTTTCCATGCAGGGGTATACACGTTTTAACTTTTAAAAGAAAGTTATTTTTCTTTCATTTTTACCTTATCATGCTCCCTTTGAATTCTGTATTTGAACATCATATTTTCTATTCATCTCTAGTCTTTTCATCAGAAATAGATGAAATTCATTTGTTTCATTGAATATCCATTTTTCCCTGAAAGATGATGCTCATTTTTTTTGGATACTTGATTCTTAGCTATGATCCAAGTTCTGGGCCTCAGAGGCTCACAATTTGCCTTTTGTATTGGCTTTTGGGTGTCTTACAGCAAATCTGCTTCAACACCAGCTGGGAACCAGACAAAGTAGACTAAGATTTTTCACAGTAGATTCCCTGGTGGGTGGATGCAGCAAGGCACAGCATGGGCTCACTGTGCTGTGGTGTGGGCTAAAAAGGCTCTCCCCCTGAGTAATTGAAACAGATCTTTTATGAAGTTCTTCCACAATATCTTCTAGAAATTTGCTGTACTCCAAATATTTGTGGGTTCTGTCACTCCAAAACCAGTTTAGAGCCTTAATCTGCTATTAATTTGAGGAAAGTTCAGAGGACATCACAGAAAGCCATATCTGCTCTCACCTATCTGGGTTCTGTTATGGGCCAGAACTCTGAATTTGAAACAAGGATTCTTACAAGGTGCTAATTTAGTGGAATTGATAAGGACAGTGGTTATTTAGCATGGTGCTTAACAGTTTTATAATTCAGTACATGTACTTAGTACTTACTATAGTTCTACAACATTCATACCTTTGATAAGAGGGCATATAAGCTCAGAAAAACTCAGCCAGAATCAGAACTAGGAAAGACAGAGAAGTGGTGGCAGGCTCTCCTTTGCTTCTCCACTAAAACCAAGAACCAGAAGACCTCCAGAAAACTAACCAAGCCCCAAGTGAAGGAGAGAGGATTTTGAAGAAGGCAATAAAGGATTTGGGCTTTAGCGCTTGGCTACTCTCTTAGTGATTACTGACCCAAACAATGGGTTTGGGCCATTGAGACCCCAGGAAAACCTCCCCCAAACCTGCTCCCCAAAAATATCCTTTTTAAAAACCTTCAATAAAATTTACACCTCTGTAATATATTGAATTTGTGTGCATGCATTCATTTTCTTTCATCTCTTCTGGAGTACTGCAAATGCAGTTTAGTATAAAGTAAAGAATTCAGAAACTAGCTTCAATAGAAATCTGGGTGTGAATCATTCCTTGAGTCAAACTGAGCATTATGTTTACTTTTTCTGATTACCTTTTTTCTAAAGTGAAGATGATAAAAGTTTCATATCAAGTTTTAATGGAGATAAAATGACATAATATTCTTAAAGTTAAGTGTAAACCTTAAAGTATTGAATGACTACTTGCTTCTTTTAAAAAAATGAATGAAAAAGGAAGATTGTCCATTAGCAAAACTCTTTGTAATTATATTTAAGATTTTCTTGATTTCACAAATATTTTTGCTATTCACTTCATTAAGATTTTTGTCTTAAATCCACTTTTGAATTACAAGTAGCAATTAGTAAGAACATGTCTTTTCTTGGTAATTATGTAACTATAGAGTAATTTTACATTTCTACAAATAACAATGATTATGAGAAGAATCAAAAGTATTTACCATATAACCTATCTTCTATGGTTAAAAGCCACAAAAAACAAAAATTGTGCTCTAAAATTATGAGATTATGTAATGTGTACCATATAGCTGTGGTAACTGATCAATAGATGGTATGTTGTTCATACTAAATACTTAATGTCACATATTTTAGTCAAAAAACATAAAGTATCACTATATGAAGATGAAAACAACCTTGCCTCTTTTGGTATTTGTCTTTAAGGTTGAAGGATTTATTAGGTGACAGAAGAAAAAAAGCTATTTGATTTTTCAGGAACAAGAATATTTCTTTACCTTTAATTTACATTTTCTATTAAACAAAATGAAATATTGACTCAAGTTTATTTTGCTCTACATAATTTTTGCATTTTCCAATTTTCCATTATTTGTGCATTTTCCAAATGCATAATTTAGAATTGTTTAAATTAAAGTAAAGCATTAGTAATAAATCAAGTCAATAAGCAAATAAGCATTTATTTCTTCTACTATGTACCAGGTTGTATAAACAATGTCAGGTCACACATGCACACATGCAAAAAGAAAAAGGGAAGTTATCCATTACTCTTAAGGAACTTACAATCTAAAGAAGACACTAATTTTTTCTTATATCTTCTTTAATTTAAATTACTTTATGGTGTAGTAGTTGAACAGCATATAATAGTTACATCAACAAAGCACTAAGTATATTATGCCATGGAAAGCATAGCTCTATAACTATAGATATTGGTCTTCAGGTCAGCCAATTGAATAAGGAGAAATATAAATACACAAGCTATGCTTGTGATATATATATATATATATAAAACTGATTTAAAACTAAGTGAGCCCAATCAAGAACACAATCCATATGAAAACAATATTGTGCAAACAACTTGGAAATAATTAGATATTTATTAACCTAGTGATTAAACACAATTACAAAGAACTCATGCAAAATGTATTCAACAGACAGACAGAGAGAGAAATAGATAGATAGATAGTGAGAGAGAGAGAGAGAGAGATGTAGATCTCTCACACAGAGAGTCAATGTGGGAACTTGTTTTGCTTAAACTATAAATGTTTACAACAGATTTTTTCTGGTAAAGAAAGAAAGAAGATAATATAGTAGACTAATTCAAGTGTTTTTCCAACACAATTTTCTATGTATCCTAAGTATAGCTTGTGTAATTTTATTTGTTTGTTTTTAGTTATTTCCATTAAAACATTCTGAGCTGCTTCAGAGTAGGGGTTTTTCCTCTTTGGTTTGTTTGCTTTTTGGTCTGTTTTTTAACCACTTTTTGTATCCCCAGTGCTTAACACACAGCCTAGCATATAATAAGAATTTAATAAATTCTTATTGCTAGTTAACTAGCCTGAAATCAAAACAAAATTGAATTATGAATAGTACATTTAAACTAGATATTATTTGTAATGGTGCTCTTTATTACAATTTTAAGCTATAAACATTAAAAAACTAATTAAATGACCAGAATCTATTTTCCTTCTTGATATGTGGATCTTTTTGTTGTTCTTCTTTAGGGTTTGTTTTAGGAAATTCTTCAGTTCTCCTACAGTTTCATATAATTGTAACTTCCTCAAATCCAAGATGAAATAATAAAAAACAGGGCCCATTTGACAGATATTTAATGAAACAATACTTGTCTTCTTCAAAAAGTCAATAAGGAAGTAATAAGATAAATGATCTGTATAATAGTCATTGGCCAAATTTTAATTGTTCAGAAAATTGTTTTAGTGGGTCTTAGGATTGATCTATTTTTGGATAAGATTAAGTTTTCTCAGTGGCCTCAATTTAGATATTGTTACATTCTGCACACCAGAACTATTGAAAAATAATCCCAAATACACACACATGCGCGCACACGCACACACACACACACAAACACACACACACACACACATACACATTGTTTCTCTTTCTGATATTGTGATCCTGGTTTAGATTTTTTAAATTGTCTTTCCATTGTCTTTGGATATTGTAATTGGTGTGGTTTCTTCAAGGACAGAGCATTGTACTGGAAGCTATGTTTTGATGACAGAGGATTAGAATATTGGATAAAATTGGTCAAATCTGTTTCAGGAATTCTTGGTAAGGACTTGACTTCCTTTGCTAAACTGTTAAGTTTCTTTTCTATAACATACTTGGACAGACAATGTCAGAATAACATGAGGATCCTTCATGAATATTCACTGAATTAATTGGGTTATGTATCACTATGTGATTCTAATATATTATTTTATGTGGGGTAGAGTATGGCCTCCATGTTAATGTGATAATGACTTCAACTAGCCTTAATGAGGACTTTAAAATAACCCTAAATTTCTCTGTGAAAATCTTATATGTTCTAGAATAAAAACAATAAAAAGGCATATAATTTAACACCTATTAATGATTCAAAAATTCCTGCTGAGTTTTTACCATTAATAAGGGGCAACAAAAATAGTAAGAAAGTAATAAGCTATCTCCCCATCTGCTAATGATACCAAATTATTCTGTAAGTTAATCAAAATTCAAAATATCACTAAATGATATTCATTTGTTCAAAGACTAAGAAGTTTACTTAGTATTTCCTAGGAAATATCCAAGCTGATCAAAAAAGATATTTTCTTTTTTTTTTCCTTTTTTTTCCAAAATTACTATTATGAATTCAAGAATATAAAGTTGCAAGAGTCTAGGCACCATGCCTGTGTCTAACTAGTAATGATCAACTCTGCCAAAAATGCAAACTTTCCAGGGGGAAGCAAAAAAGGCCTCTGATGCTAAGAAAGCAATTGGATGGGTTTGAATAGATGAATCTGATCATAGCAGTGAGCAAAAGTAAATGGCAATGGCAATAAAGGAGCAAAAACATAATTGGAAAGCAGTGACTAATAAAATGGAACAAAGCATAAGGAATACTGGCACCATTATATAAAGGGAAAGTAGTTGAACAAGACAGTCAAATAAAAAATAATCCATTTTCCCTTGCTATATTTTGACTGTGAACAGACCATTTTTCATACTAGTTTTAATATTTCAAGTTATGCAATAAAAACAAATCAAATCCAAG
This sequence comes from Sarcophilus harrisii, assembly GCF_902635505.1. Taxonomy (NCBI): domain Eukaryota; kingdom Metazoa; phylum Chordata; class Mammalia; order Dasyuromorphia; family Dasyuridae; genus Sarcophilus; species Sarcophilus harrisii. The sequence continues at coordinate 131,940,097 of NC_045428.1, forward strand.
AATTGCTTGGACTACATAAGGCTGCACAGAGAGGGTTTTGTTATTCCAAATGTAACAAACTTGCATGTAGGATTTAGACAATAGTTGATTTATAGAGTGACAAATAGAAGCAAAACCAATTAGCTAGAAGGCATTCTTATTTGTAATAGTGTGAGTACTGATATAGATAAATATACCCACTACTTGAAAATAGATGAATATATTTGAATACATTAACATTTGTACTCAAAAACAAAATTTAACATTCTTTCAAAAAATTTTGCAACTTTATTCAAAAAGAATATGAAAAGACTTCAGCTTTAGTCATTTTGTGGCTGTATAATATGTATTAATATTTTAAATATAATTTAATCAAATATCCTGGTCATATTAAGAAATAATCTCCTTACTTCCCTTTTTTGTAATTTTGTTGTTTTGTTCTGTTTGTTTACTGAACCTGTGATTTCCTTCATGATGGAAAATTCCAGTAAGGGTCTTCTTTAACCAGTATATATTGGCATCTTCTCTGAAACTCACAGAGAACATTGAGAGTTTAATGATTTGCCCATACTCCAACACAGTTTGGGTCAGAACTAGTACAAAATAGCAAGACTTCCTAACCAGGAGACCAAACTTGTTACTTTTTAAGTATCTACTATCAAATTTAGCTGAGACAAATTTCAAGTTTTAATATATAAGCACATAAACATCTCAATTTAAAGAATATTGTATTATTTGATTAGGCATATCTTCAATTATTAAAATGTCATCTCCCTTTAAAATTCCTATGAGGAATATTATAAGTTGTTGTTTTTATTTTTTCCCCTTAAAATATAATTCAATTCATCAAAAAATTATTAAATACATGCTTATATGAGAGGTTTTCTTGTGCTATTTTTCCAGCTTACTGCAACAAAATGAAAATCAGTCCCTCTGTTCTAAAAGCATATATTCATTTTGGGGAAAACAAGGGATATGGCATCTAAACTAAGAAAATACTTAGGAATTGATTCGAGGAGAGCAAGAAGATTAACAACTATGAAGATCAGTTAATACTTCTTGTCATCACATGAACTGAATCTTAAAGAAAACTAACAATTGTAAAAGATAAAAAAGGAAAGAAAAATTCCAAGCATGACATGAAACTTTTACAAATTTATGAACCTCAGAGACAGAATTATGTTTGGGAAACAACTAGTTTTGGGGGTATTTAAATTATATGGTAGAAGAATCATGCAGTGCACCTGAAAAAGATCATTTGATGCCAGCTTAGGAAAGAATTCGAATGTCAAATTATGAAAATTAAACTTAAAAGAGCCCCTGAGAAATTCTGTGGCAGAGCAATAATGTTCTTAGATTTTGCTTTGGGAAAGCTATTTTGAAATTTTCTTGAAAACAAAAAGAAGACACATTGGAAGTCCAATTATTAAGTTATTACAGGTACTGCACTGAATGAAGCAACAGCCTGAAGATGGGATGAGATGAATTCAAAACCTGCTTTATATACTTCTTAACTAGCTGTCTCCGGGCAAGTCAGTTTAATCTCCATCTACCTCGGGATTCCTAATCTTGAAAGGAGGGAGGGAGAATAGTACACCTACCTACTTTGTTAGTACCAAATTATTATTATTATTTTCCTAGTGAGAGGTGTAAGAAGAAAAAAAATGAATATTAGATTAGTTGTGGAGATAAAATTGACAAGACTTTTGCAATTGATTATATAGTGGACAGTGGAAGGCATGCAGAGCATGCTACCTCCCAAACAGACTTCCTTTGAGAACTATGGTACAAGAAGGGAGAAGCCAAAGCTATGCTTTTATTTTTGCAAGTTCATAATCAAAGCTGTTATTATCCATAGCTATTTATTTCCATTTTTATAAGGTTCTTTTAGTATTGTTCTCAACTCAGTCTGAGCATACTATCCATTGATAAATAGAGGATTGAGGGGGAGCTCTGAAGTTCAGCAATAGATACCTGAGTATGAATATCCAAATGTCTGCTTGGCAATAGTAAAACCCCAGAACTTCTCCCTCACATATACAAGCTTAAAATAGACTGTAAATTTCTCAGATAAGGCTTCAGTTCAACAACATCTTTGTCTTCTATCCAAAACCATAGCTCACAAAAACTTGAAAGATGGTTACCCAGTACACATAATTGGTTACAAATAAAGATATTTAATAAAATACCACGTGCACACACATACACACACACACACACACACACACACACACATATACATACACAGATTAGCAATAAAACATTGTCACCATAAAGCTGCAGAACACTCAAAATACATGTATACTTGTTAATTATTATTACATAATTAATACAATTATGTTATACTATATATAATAATACATATACTATAAATATATTAATATTATATTATATAATATATTTAATATTTATTATATAATATATAATAATATAAATTAAATAAATATTATATGATATGATATGATATAATTAAATATTAAGAAGTAACAATAATATAAATATCATAGATGTATTTCTGTTTAGAATATAAATCCATTGAGAGTAGAGAACATTTTATTTTTATTTTTGTATAACTTTAGTACCTTTCACATTCTTAAAATTTATTCCTTTTTCAATATATAACTTGTTTGATTAGCACACAATAGAGGCTGATCTCAGTTTGGAAGACTCCTTAAGAATTTCTTAATAGAAGTATTTCTTATCCTCATATTAGGGAAAACTAGTTGAAACTTAAAAATGGAAGTAACTTATTCCAATTCACATGGTTAAAAAGGTATCCACACCAGAATTTGAACCTGAAGTCTTCTACTTCTAAACTATTTCATTTCTTATGAACAATTATGATAGAAAGAGTAGAGAACAAGTTCTACTTCAGTGTATGATCTAAAGTGCTTGATATCAAGATGATGTTAAATTAATGCTTTATTACCATGCAGTCCCATATAGTTTTACAATAAAGTAATAGAAAATGTTGTGTTATGGTGCTTGAGCTTTCTAGCACTATTTACAAATTAGTTAAAAAAAAAATGAAAAAAAAACTTCTATTTAAGAGTCTACCACATCTCAGAAAACTAAAGCAGCAATTTGGGGGTAATGAAAGATTAAATCAAAGAAAGGACTTCAGAGCTTCTCCTTTATACAACTTAAACTATCTTTCTATCCCAGATAATGCATTGTTTCTCTCTTTTCAGGTATAAAAATGAAAAACAAAATTATTAATTTATACTCATCAATGAAGTACAACTTCCATAGCTTTTAAAATATTATCGGAATAATTAAGTTTCTTAGGAAACTAAATACAATTGTTATAGGTAAATGTTCAAATTAAGAGGCCTTGAAATCATTTGTTTTATGCTTGCAATGTGAAGTGCATTGTACCAAGTGCACATGCTATTCAGTTAATGTAATGTGCTAGCAAATCTTAATGGATTGATGCAAAATCATTGACTTGAAATGTAACTTTTATAAGGGTATTTGAACGCTATTCATTCCATGAAAACACTTCTGAAAAGTACCTGAAATATTTGAACACTAATCTCTCTAAAACTGGAGAGGTCTCAGCAAAGCAACCTGAAAAATGTTTCATTCAGCTTTGAAAGATTCAATACTCAAGGGGCCTTATCTCTTTCAATGTGGCAGAAACAGTGAACCAAGTAGATTGCTTATACCCTGGATGTAGGAAATAGAATTTTATTATGTAAAAAGAATTGCAGTTAATAGAAAATATTTCCATAGAATAAAAAGATATAATGAAAGAAAAAAAATTGAACTGAAAGATAAAGCAGAACAAATGTGATGAAAAAGGAAATATTTAATTGGCTAATATATATGTGTGTGTGTGTGTATATATATATATATATATATATATATATATATATATAAAGAGAGAGAGAGAGAGAGAGAGAGAGAGATGAGATGTGTGTGTATATACATGGACTATATAGTCTTTTACAGATTATAAGAATAATCACTTTCTATTCATCCATGTCACAAGTTTCAACAGTTCTTAGAAATTCATACATTTCTCTAATCCTCCATGTTTTCATATATAAGTTATAGTCATCTTCTTTATAAAATATAAAACTTGTGAATAGGAAAATTTGGTTAATGAGAAATATAACAAATAATAGAAGCTTTACTGATAAATTGACACTGTTGTGTCTATTATATTAGCATTTTCAACTACTAAAACATCCTGTTGGAATTTCTCAATCAGAGCATTAGTAATTTTTTTCATTGTAATTTAAGCAGAGTTAAAGAAGATTTAAATAGTATAGTTCATGTCTATACAAAGCATTTCTATTAAATCAACAATAAAATGAATTGTCCAAGCAATTGTTAGATCAAAGACCTTGATGTCATGTCCCATATTGATAGTATCATACAAAAGGCAAAAGCACAAATTGCTCAATAAAGAAAAAAAGAGTTGGGAGTGGCATGGGGGATGACTATATTCAGTGACTAGAGATATTTCAGGATTTACTGCAATTAAATTAAATGTAGGCTACTAGACAACTTCAATGAATCAAATGCACTACAATATATTTGTGACAATATCCCACCAGTAATGCACATTTCAACCCAACCATTTCTGGGTATCCTCTTTGCTGACCAATGTCTTAAAAATTAATTTGGTCCATCCATTGTTTTCAGATTCTATCTGACTCAAAGTCATGGTTTGATACAATAGGAAGAAACACTGAATTTGGAAACAGAGAACTTACTCTAATTATTTTCTCTCTGAGTAACTTTGGATAAGTCAATAAACTAATGGTCCTCAATTTCTTCATCTGTAAAATAGAAATTTTTCTTGATGGCTCTTATCCAACTCCAAATCTTTGACATTTTAAACATATGGGCTACTTTTTATTGAAAAAAATTTTTTCTTGCTTTTAGCTTTGATTATATTGAAGATGTCAAGGCAATCTACATAATTATATTCTTCCAGAACTGTGTGCTCTAATTGTTCATTGCACAAGCACTCAAATTTTAACAGCAGCTGTTGAGTGAAAGTTCATTCACAATCTAAATATGTTGTGATTTTTAGCATCATCTATCTTTTTTTTTTCCACTAGTCTGCCACTGCCACAGCTGAAGTATAAAAGTTTCAGACAGGTGCAAGTATGATTTTATATATTTTTTGTCTTATGGTTTCCAATGTCCAAATAATTCATTGCCAAGTATATAGCCTACTAGTTTTTAGCTTCTTGGGCTTTAACTAAATTCTTAGTAATAAAGCAGTTTGGGAGCATTCTGGGATCATAGCAGAGATTGGTAAATTTCAAGCCCTCCAGATGTTCCTCACAAATACTACAAAATTGCACTTGAGAGCAAGGATAGACTGGTGAAAAATCAAGAACATTTGAGGCAGAACAGAGGTTCTCCTGATACAACAGAAGAAGAGAGAAAGAAAGACCCAAGGCCTATGATCAATTCATATGAAGTTCAAATACCTCTGGGCTATCTCCATAGAAACTCCATAGAAACACCAAGTGGGGAGCCCTAATTTAACTGGGTGTGTCTGGAGCCTCAACAGATACTACAGAAACTTTCACCTCCTGGATTGTTTATGGAATAAAGGTTTGAGTCTGGGAAATCTGAGACAATCTCAACTGATTAGGAATGCCAAACCAAGCTGTGCTGCAGGGACTGGTCCTGTGCATGAAGGAACCAGCACATCCTTATGTGCAAAGTTAGTGGGCAAGGACATTCACCCAGTGCTGTCTGGATGTAGTTGGTGGAGAACAGAGCATTTGGTTAGGGCTCCTGGTCAGAGGGTGGAACTGGGATAAAGCCAAAGGCACAATCCTCCCATCCCAGAATTAAAGATACTTATGCTAAACTGCTTTTTAAAATGAACTGGAAAAAAAAAGAACCTCACCATTCAAAAAGGGAAGGCGAGGGTTCATCTTTAGAGAACAATGCTGAAGTAAAGAACAAAACAAAATAAAACAAAAACTTGTGCCCCAAAAAGTAATATGAAATGATTCACTGTTCATAATATGAAGAAGAAATTTAAAAAGAGTTAAATGAGAAACATTGAGGAAAAAAAATAAGTCATCCAAGAAAATACAAGAAAATTATGGGGGAAAAACCCAACTAAAAAGTAGATAGAGAGTCTCAAAGATGAAAATGAATCTTAAAAAATTAAAAAAAAGCCTTGGGTCAGGGGAAGCCAGGGAAATATCAGAGACCAAGAAATAATTAAACAGATTATAAAGAATGAAAAAATAGAACAGAATATGATACACATTAAGAAAAAATGACAAGGGGCAGGTAGGTGGCACAATGGATAGAGCACCAGCCCTGCAGTCAGGAAGACCTGAGTTCAAGTCCGGCAGGAGACATTTAACACTTCCTAGCTCTGTGACCTTTGGCAAGTCATCTCCCCCTTTCCTTCCCCCCCCAAAAAAAAAGATATATCTGTAGAACAGATCAAGAAGAGAAAATATAAGAATAATTTGAATGCTTGAAAATTGTGACCAAAAAAGAATCTTGACATAGAGATAAGAAATAATCTAAGAAAAATGTCCCGAGATGATAGAAAATGAGAGGAAAGTATAAATAGAAAAAAAATCCACTGATCACCACCTCAACAAGATTCTTTGTGGAAAACACATAGGAACATTATTGTCAAATTAAAAAAAAAAAAGCAGATCAAGGAGAAAATTATGCAAGAAATAAGAAAAAAACATTTCCAATACACTGGAGGTACAATTAGAATTGTAGAGGTTTTATCAGCAGCCATAATAAAAGACCACATGTTCTAAAAGCATATCTACCAACAATTGGAAGAACTAGGTATATGGTCCAAAATATCATATCATTATCTGTTAATTCAAACAAGAAAAATTGGATATTCAAGTAACTTGTTGATTTTCAGGACTTTTTGTCATCCAAACCTGGAGATCAATTTTGAGTGACTCAAAATGGACAAATACTTTATGTTTTTTTTTTTTTTTAATGGGAAATATGTATAACATATGTTTAAGGCTGACATCAACAACAGAGCAGGTCAAAAGACATATTAGAGCAGAATTATGGCAAAACTAGTGATTATTTTATAAAAAATTAGGTGCAGAAGAAAAATAGACACAGAAACATTGGAGGGAATAAAGGGGCTTGTAGTTCTGAAAACCTGCTCACATTTTGAATTGGTTAAAGAAAGTTCAGCAGGGATAGGAAAGATATGTGTATGTATGTGTAGGGTTGTGTAGGGGTGTATTTAGGTGTACACATATGTCTACATTTTTATACATAAATATATCCTTTCTTAACCATAGCCTATTTGGATGTGGGAAGGGAAGAAAGGGGGGAAAAGAATAAAGTAAAAAAAAAAAAAAAAAAAAAAGGTGAGCAGCAGAGAACAAAAGAACAATTTAAAAATAAAAAATAAAAGATGGACAGTCATTAATATAATTTATTCTAGGTGTGTGTGTGTGTGTGTGTGTGTGTGTACTTTCTTCATCTGGTAATTTGTTGTTACATATTTTGAACTGATGTTCTGATGGACACACAATAATGTTCTCTTTTATTTGTTGTTACAATTTGTTTTGTATTCCTTTTCTATTTTTAGGTTTACTTATTCTATTTTTTATATAAGATAAATTTAAAATGAAGAAATCTAATAAACCAATAAGTTGAATAATTTCAATTTTTCAATGTTAACAAAACCTGTCAAGTAGATTTTTTTCTCATAATCTTGGAAAACCTGAATTTCTTAAATATCATGGAGTGGAATATAAATTTTTTTTCCTTGTCTTCAAAATTAAAATTATCTTTCAGAGATACCTGGGAATTGTACAATTATACAATAAGCCCTTTGACCTAAATTATTTTTTTTTCAGTCAGTCACATTGTAACTATCTCCAAAGGGCCAAAATATTTAATAGCTTGAAATTATTTAAACCACATGCAAATGAGCTTTTTAAAAACATGTCCTGTAGGCAAATTTTGTTACAAAAGATAGTAGAGAAACTTCAGAATATGAATATCTTTACTACTTGAGAAGTGTTGCTTTAGAGTGGATTATGGGGCAAGTGGAGTAGGACACCTGAAAATCATATGCTCTCCTCTGATTTTGCTTAGACTCTACCTTTTACAATAATGTAACAAGGAATTGACATGAATTTGAAAGATTAATGCAGTGTTAAGAAGCAATAATCAGATTTTTTATGATATTTGATTTGACAGTGGCCTGGAAAGAAAATAACAGAGAACTTAAACTCCAAAGACTTTATTTTAGATACCAGTTAAGATAATTCAGTGTCTCCAATGTTATATCATTTCTTGGTGATTCTGAAGACATGTACAAAGTATTATATATATACTACCTTCCTTGAAAAAGTATAGAGAAGCAGTTCCTTTATAAAACTTGAAGTGATACAAATTTAAATATAATCTAACCAAATCATCTCTTCTTTAACATCAACAACCATTCCTCATAGCCTCTGACTAGCTTAGGAATAGACAGCTGCATCAAATTGACTCAGCAGAGTTATTAGATATTTTTATATTAGCAATTGGCCTTAAATGCTTTATTTTTCTTCTTTACATGTGTGCACATTTCTCTTGACATTTTGCTAAAAATATTACTTTTTTCTCCCTTTGCAATGATTAATGCTACTTTTAAACTTGAATTTATTTAAATATGACAATTCTGATGAGAAAGGGCAATTTAATTTTAAGACTTCATATTTGTCTACCTTTATCTTATATCAATACATCCAATAATTTATTTGGATGCTAATGAACTTCACTATCTGAAGCACTCACACATATTTCTTATGTGAATCTCAATATATTATATAATATCAAATGTTCAAAATTACGGATTATTCTCTAGGACTTTTGGAAAAGTAATTTAGTGAGCAGAACCAGGAGATCATTATATACTTCAACAACGATACCGTATGAAGATGTATTCTGATGGAAGTGGATTTCTTTGACAAAGAGACCTAATTAAGTTTCAATTGATCAGTGATGGACAGAAGCAGCTACACTGAAAGAAAGAACAGTGGGAAATGAATGTAAACTGTTTGCATTTTTGTTTTTCTTCCCGGGTCATTTTTACCTTCTGAATCCAATTCTCCCTGTGCAACAAGAGAACTGTTTGGTTCTACACACATATATTGTAACTAGGATATACTGTGACATATTCAGCATATATAAGACTGCTTGCCATCTAGGGGAGGGGTGGACGTAGGGAGGGGAAAAATCGGAACAGAAGTGAGTGCAAGGGATAATGTTGTAAAAAAATTACTCTGGCCTGGGTTCTGTCAAAAAAAAGTTATTATAATAAATAAATAAAAAAGGAAAAATAATTTAGGGAATACAAAGCAGAGTCAAATGTTTCCCAAATTCTGAGGCACTGCATATTTATAGAAGCACAGAATTTTTGTCATAATCTTGGTTAGTATAATTACCTTTATAAATTATTATCATGAATTAGAAATTAACTTTTAATATAAATTAACAAAATAATTAAAATCAATTCAACTTTAAGCAGAGAGAATTAAAAAATATAGACAATATACTTTTGAAACTGGTCTTTCACCAATCTTTGGGATGTGATACTTGGATTACCTTTAGCATCTTTATTTTATGTAAAATATTTGAACTGATGATTCAATAGGATTTCCCTTCCAAAGATGTGAGTCAGGAAAAGCTGCTATTATCAATACTAAACTGATACTTGTTTTCTGTCTTGTTTTAGCTTAATTCTGGAGCATAATCAATTTTATCATTGACTGATCTTTTTTGCCAATTTCTTTTCCTGACTTATATCTAATTATCTTTGCTGATCAAGATTAATCTAAACATCATTGAGAGAAACATGAGCTCTTTATTATCCAAATTTATCATATTATATGTTATGCCTTTTTCTCACTATCAGTGGTGTAATCATGCTATATAGATTTTAACCAGCCTCTCCACTTCTTAGTACCATATCAAATTAAAATTTACCACATTTCCTTACCTGTCTGTAAATATTCTGATGAATCTCATCTCAAAGAATACCAGAGATGATTGATTTGTTCTTTCCCAATTATAACATGCGGTACATTGGCTTCTTAAAAATTATGCCAAGTGAACAGTAAAGAAGACAAATTAAGTAAAGGCTTCCTTTTTGATCCAGGAGACAGAATATAATCACTATCTATGTCATCACTTAGAAAATTATAATTAGCTAAGAATCAATAGGCATGTAAGATGAATTCTTTAGTCATGAGAGTTTATGAACTTGAAAAACATGGAATGGTCCTCAGGGCTCTTTCATCCCATTCTCTTTGATCTACAATCATTTCAAAGTATTGGTGAGTAATCAGAACTCTGATATCTAACACTGTTGTTTAAGAAACATTAAAATATTGCTCCATAAATTAGATCTTTTCCACTGACCAACAGAAATGCATAGTATTGGGGAAAAATAACCATATAAATATTGGTATTCTTTCTTTAAGTAAAATCAGAAATATAAGAAAGCCAAAGATAAGAAAATGATGACTTTTGTCTTCTCCCTAGAGAGACAAGCAAATGAGTTGGCATAGCTTTCCTTATGAATACAAATGCAAGAAGGAAGAAGACAAGGAGAAAAAAGAAGAGAAAAAGAAAAAAAAAGTTTTCTGGGAGATATGATTTTTTTCCTGCTTTCCAATGAGTACCAATATGTTTACTTGTGATTTAAGTGAGGCAGAGTTGCACAAATTTTCAACTTCAATCTTTTTTTTATGAATCATTAAAATCTCAATGCAAGGGAGAAGTCAGGATGACTGGTGATATCCTAGGATGCAATAAATGACCTTGGCATCTTTGATATCTGGCCAATCACTGAGTGCACCACAAAGCTTTTTATCAGCCACCTTTAACACCATTTTAACAAATTGCTCTTATCTTCACATTCCACTGGGGAAATTTTCATAAGCTTGGAGAAGACATACCCCTAACTCACTGAATAAAATGATTGTCAGTTACCTTTAGCCTGCTTAGACTCATCTGACAAGGTGGTTTTATTAGCTTGTGGCTGCTGCAAATGTTAAAGCTTCCTCAATTTACAGTTACAATTAGAATGAATGACTCAGAAAAGAGCTTGGCAAGTCCTTATACCAGAGGATTTAGTTTTCCATGAACACCTTATAAGTCCCTATAATCTAGTATAGTTACAAAAATCATGATTTTGACAGTATAAAAATATCAGAGACAAGATAGTAAAAGAAGGCATGATATTCAACAACTTAAAAAAATCAGATATGTCATGACTGCCAGAAAAGTCCCTGAAAATATTAATACCTTTCAAATTATATGACAATTTTCTCATTTCTATAAAATCTTTATGCATCATCTATATATGCATTTAACTTTTTTTGGGGGGGGTTAAAACAAAGAATCAACCTATTTTTTTAATTAAACAACTAGGAAAATATAACATAACATGAAAACATTAAATAGGAAGGCCATGTTAATTGCATTCAGAAAGAAGGTGGAGGGGGCAGAGCCAAGATGTCGGAGATATCACACATTTCTTTCTGACCTTCACCCATGACTCTCACACTAATTACCAAATCCAGCCTCTAAATTAGTTCTGGATGACAGAACCCCAAAATATTGGAAGTGTAACAAATTACCAGCAGAAGATAAATTCAACGATCGCCAGGAAAATAGTAATTCTGTTTCAATTGTGCAGGGAGGGAGGTAGGCCAAGTACAAGTAGGCTGAGCATAGACATGGAGTGCAGGCGGCACATTCCCAGTCCATGGAATTAGGACTCTATTGGCCAGAGAATCTACAGGAGTAGCAGTATTGGCTATTCTATCCTGGTTGCAAGCGAGTAGATCAGCAGAGAAGTTATAAAACATCCAACACAAACACAAAAGGTAAATAGTGAACCCCAAAATGCCAGAATTTCATAGGACCTGGTTACACCCACACATCAAAGGGAGTGAGTCAGCACAGGATTCAGCACAGCTACTGCCTCCTGTAGAGAAAGCTTAGACAACCTCCCTTACCCTAAAAGCAGATCTCAATTTTACTGGGTTTTTTTTCTTGTATTTTTGTCCTTAAGTTTTGATTTTTTCTCTCTCTCAACATCATTCATAAGGAAGAATGTTAAAAATCAAATTATATGTATAAGAAAAAATATATTTATGGGAATTTTAAATCTGTCTCTGAGCTCTGTTAGTTTTATTACATGTTGAAGCACATAGGTGAAGAAAAGAAATGGGTGCATAGATCTAGATAACACAGATTAACAGAAGAAAATATAAATTACTTAAATAGTCCTATTTAAAAAAAATAGAACAAGCTATTAAACAACACTCAAAGAAAAATCCCTAGGACCTGATTTACATGTAAATTATACCAAACATTTAAAGAAAAATTAACTCCAATACTATATAAACTATTTGAAAAATTAGGGTACAAAAGACTCCTACCAAATTCCTTTTATGACACAGACATGGTATAATATCTGAACAAGGTAGGATTAAAACAAAGAAAGAAAATATGGATCAATTTCCCTAATGAATATTGATGGAAAAATTTTAAAGAGATTACAAAAAGTCCACTCCAGGACAAAACACCATGACCAGTTAGGATTTATATCAGGAATGCAGGGCTTGATCAATATTGGGAAAACTGTGAGCATAATTGACTGTATCAATAACCAAATTAACAAAAAACATACGATTATCTCAATAGATGCAGATAAAGCATTTGATAAAATCTGACACCCATTCTTATTTAAAAACACTAAAGACTATAGGAATAAATGGATTTTTCCTTAAAAATAGTCAGTAACATATTTAAAACCACCAGCAAGCATCATATGTAATGGCGATAAACTGGAAACATTCCCAATAAGATCAGGCATTGAACAAAGTTGCCGACTATCATCATTACTATGCAATATTGTATTAGAAATGCTAGCTTTGGCAATAAGAGGGGGAAAAGACATTAAAGGAATTAGAGTAGGCCATGAGGAAACCAAATTATCACTATTTGCAGATGATATGATGGTACACTTAAAGTACATCAGAAAATCAACTAAAAAGCTATTAGAAATAATCCACACCTGTAGTAAAGTTGCAGATTACAAAATAAACCCACATAAGTCATCAGCATTCTTATACATCACTTACAAAATCCTATGGTTAGAGTTACAAGAGAAATTTCATTTAAAGTAACAACCAATAATATAAAATATTTAGCAATCTATCTGCCAAGGGCAAATTAGGAACTATATGAGCAAAACTACAAACACTTTCCACACAAATAAAGTTAGATCTAACCAATTGGAAAAATAGTAAATGCTTTTGGATAGGGTGAGCAAATGTAATAAAGGTGACAATACTACCTAAACTAATCTATTTATTTAGTACTATGCCAATCAGACTCCCCCAAAAACTATTTTAATAACCTATAAAAAAATAACAACAAAGTTCATATGGAAAAACAAAAGGTCAAGCATTTCAAGGGAACTAATGAAAAAAAAAAATCAAATGAAAGTGCCTAACTGTACCAGATCTAAAACTGTATTATAAAGCAGCAATTACCAAAACCATTTGGTATTGGCTAAGAAATAGACTAGTTGATCAATGGAATAGGTTAGGTTCAAAAGACAAAACAGTCAATAACTTTCATAATCTAGTGTTTGACAAACCCAAAGACCCCAGCTTTTGGGATAAGAACTCACTGTTTGACAAAAACTTCTGGGAAAATTGGAAATTCATATGGCAGAAACTAGGCAATGTAAGATCAAAATGGGTTCATGACCCAGGCATAAAGAATGAGATTATAAATTAATTAGAAAAACATAAGATAGTTTACCTCTCAGACCTATGGAAGAGGAAGTAATTTATGAACAAAGAATAACTAGAGACCATTAATGATCACAATATAGAAAATTTTGATTATATCAATTCGAGAAGTTTTTGTACAAACAAAATTAATACAGACAAGATTAGAAGGGAAACAACAAACTGGGAAAATATTTTTACAGTCAAAGATTTTGATAAAGGCTTCATTTCCAAATATATAGAGAATTGACTCTAATTTATAAGAAATCAAGCCATTCTCCAATTGATAAACGGTCAAAGAATATGAACAGACAATTCTCAGATGAAGAAATTGAAACTTTCTATCCATAAGAAAAGATGCTCCAAGTCATTATTAATCATAGAAATGCAAATTGACAACTCTGAGATACCACTACATACCTGTCAGATTGGCTAGAATGATAGGGGAATATAATGTGGAATGCTGGAGGGGATGTGGGAAAACTGGGACACTGATGCATTGTTGGTGGAATTGTGAATACATCCAGCCATTCTGGAGAGCGATTTGGAACCATGTTCAAATAGTTACCAAACTGTGCATACTCTTTGACCCAGTAGTGCTTCTACTGGGCTTATATCTCAAAGAAATATTAAAGTAGGACAAGAGACCCACATGTGCAAAAATGTTTGTGATATCCTTTGTTATAGTGGCAAGAAACTGGAAACTAAATGTATGCACAGCAATTGGTGAATGACTGAATAAATTATGATAGTTATGCAACACTATTGTGTAAGAAATGATCAGCAGGATGATTTCACAAAGGCTGGAGAGACTTACATGAATTGATGCTAGGTGAAATGAACAGAACCAGAAGATCATTATACATAATACAATAACATGATGATCAATTTGTTGCTTTCTTCAACAATGAGATGATTCAAACCAGTTCCAACTGTTCAGTGATGAAGAGAGCCATCTATACCCAGAGGGAGAACTAGGGGAACTGAGTGTGGACCACTACATAAATTTTCACTCTTTCTCTAGATGTTTGCTTATATTTTGTTTTCTTTCTGTTTTTTTCCTTCTTGATTCATTTTTTTTTCTTTTGCAGCAAGGTATCTGTATAAATATGAATACATATGTTGAATTTAACATATATTTTCACATATTTAACATGTATTGGACTATTTGCCATCTTGGTAGAGGGTAAGAGGAAGAAGAGAAAAATTTAGAACAGAAGGTTTTGCAAGAGTCAGTATTGAGAAATTACTCATGCAATATATTTTGTAAATAAAAAGTTTTAATAAAATTACAAAAAAAAGAAAATTAATTGTATCTGAGAAAAAAAAAGAAGGTGGCATAAAAAGAAAAAAACCTTTTCCAAAAAAATATTTGATATTAGCATGATGCTCAAAATTATAATTGGATAATTGTTGCTGTCAGTAGAAAAGGAAGGTTTCCCTCACAGCCTCCTCAAAGAGTTTTGCAGTGTTTTCCAGAGATTTAAGTTGTTTTCCTTCTTTTCCTGTCCTAAGAAGATCCCCTTAATAAGTTGAATCTAATAAGCATCATCAGGATCAAGAATGATATCTTTTTCTGCTTTGAGAAAAATTACCTTTCCCACAGACCAATTGTCCACCATCCTTTTAAGCTAGAAGCCCAAGATTATTCTGCAAGGGAAAAAAAATTCGCTATTATTCAAAATTATTTCATGTTAGTATTTAAAGACACTTTAATCAAAGTATTGCTGCTGTAGTATCTTACAGGGTAAGAAAATAGAATCAGTGAATAAGTGTTAGAGAAATCAGTGTGAAGAGTAATGTCCTTCTGGAGGTTACTGTTTGGGTGCCAAAGTTTAAAGTCCGGACTAGTTCTCCGGAGTATCCCTGGATGAGCCTTAGTCTCCCTGGAGGATTGATGAAGACAGGAGAGTCATCAGGAAGATCTCTGTTTGTCTTTTCGTCTTCTGTGTCTCCTCTGTGTCTGAGTCCTTGTCTGTGTCTGCTCTGTGTCTTGTCCTTGTCTGTGTCTCCTCTGTGCTGAGTCCTTGTCTGTGTTTCTTCTATGTCTGTGTCCTTGTCTGTGTCTCATCTGTGTCTGTGTCCTTGTCTGTGTCTGAGGATATGCACAGTTTTATTGCCCTTTGGGCATAATTTCAAATTATTCTTCAGAATGGTTGCATTATTTCACAACTCCACCAACAATGCATTAGTTTCCTGGTTTTTCCCACATCCCCTCCGACATTTATGATAATCTTTTCCTATCATTTTAGCCAATCTGAGAGTATCAGGCAGTAATTCAGAACTATTTTAATTTGCATTTCTCTAATCAATAGTGATTTAGAACATGTTTTTCATATGAATATAGATGACTATAATTTCATTAGACTGAAGATCTTTGCTAAATTCTTTTCAGGAAGAAGCTCCATAGAAGGTACTCTTTTTTTCTCCTCATAGTGTCTTTCCCTTTAACTGCATCTTTCTCTTTACTATAGCAACTTTGGTTAGTCTACTAAGCCCTTTTATGGATTTAAGCTGCCAATCAATGGCACATACTCAGGTCTCATGGGCATATTCATTTAATGGAGTGCTTCAAACTCCTTTCCTCGGTAAACCTGGAGCTCTTCCAAATCTATTTCACATTTGCCACTTCTGGTGCTTATTCTGTTTCTTCATTTTGGCTGTAATTTCTTTTCCTAAGTAAATGTCCTTTTCGTCAAAGAGAAGAGTCATTGTGAATTTATCATGCTTATTTTGAACTAGGAATTATTACTCTGACTCATCATACTAAGTATATGCTGAGGAGAGTAGTCATGCACATAGAGGAAACTGAAAAGGAAATTCATGAGAAAGAAACACTGATGGGCCTGGAGTAAGTTATAACTTTGGTCAATAGCATCTGATGTCAATGGAACATTCAGAGATTTTTGAACCAGGCAAAACTACATCTCTGATTACTTTGTCTCTTGATCCACTCTTGTTCTTTAGTTGAGCCAACATTCTCTTTTCTCATAACTCTAATAACTGCGCATCAATTGCAAAATAAAAATTGATCTCCAGTTTTAGGGCAAGATTTTATCACAATAAAATAATAACAATAATAATAAACATCAGCTAGCATTTATATAGTACTTTAATATTTTCAAAGCACTGTATTTATATTATCTCAATAGCAATGTCAGGTAAGGGATTAGAATGAAATTAGGAAGGTTCCATTTCTTCAGGATTTATTTTATTTGTAGAAAATATTAAGTACTGTGTATTTTTAAAATGTAACCCTGTAGCAACTTTTATGTTATATTCAATGATGTAGCTGATATATGTATCAGATGGTACTAGGCACCAAATATTGTGTGTGTGTGCTTTTTTTTTTTTTGGCCATATAACTAATTCACAATGGCTATTCTCTTTGGCAAAAAGGTAGGTTTAGTTGTGAGAAGAGATTACAGACAATATGAAAGCATAAAATGGGCTCCAGGAATGGTAAATATGAACTAGAGTGGGAGAGCCAATAGTTAGCAAGGAAGGGGTTTAAAATAATTAATGATGGAAATAGCAAGTTCCCTAATTAAACCCCAATTAGCCAGGAGAAAGGGAACATCCTGTGTGGTTAAGATTCTTAGTATTAAGTACAATGTCTGGACTAGCTCTCTGGAGGATCTCAGGATTAGCCTGAGTCCTTGGTCTTAGTGGAGGAGTGAAGGAATTAGGAGAGCAACCACGTGGCTGGTCAAAGATGGAGTCTGGAATCTGGAGTCTGGAACCTTCTCTTGCATCTGTGGCTGAGATCTGTGGCTTGGAGAGCTTTTTCAGTTGTCCCTTAAATGCTTCAGTAAGATTACATGACTACAACATACTGAGCATGCACAACCATTACATAACCATACTAAGTACTAAGTATATGCTTAACTATAAGTACCTTGCTGAGCTGAGTACATCTTTTCAGTGTTCTGGGCTCTACAAGATGGCATGGTTCATAAAAAGATTTAAAAGGGAAATTTTGTGTCAAGGACATGACTTGAATTTATAACAGAACATAGAAAGGTAAGGCTGACCACAACCCTCACAGGAGGTAGCCTCAGGGACATGACCTTACTTGGATTTCTTGGATTTCAGCCTTTTCCCTGCCTGCCCTAGGGAGTAATTCTATCAGTGCTCAAATCTTTCTCTACCAACCACACCCAGCTATCCAGGACCTCATTATCCAATATTTGATAATTTTTCTGGGTCATATATTATTATAGAGCCTTGGATTAGTCTAAACTTCTTGGTGTATGAAGTGGTCCAACAATGTTTTTTTTTTTTCATTACTTACTCACTCAATGTATTATTTTGTTAGCATCTGGAGAAAAGCTATGGAAAAAGAGACACTAGGTTCAAATACTTTGTAGAAATTGTTAAATAGGTCAGCATCTGGCAAAATTATAAGTCTACATTCGTCATTTCTCAAAACATATGTGGACATTTTATCTATATAATAAATGAATATGGGTAATTAATAAATATCTTATTGTTTAAATTGATTAGTTTTCAAATTGGTGAGACTTCCAACTGCTGGGCTGTCCTTTTTTTGAGTTGCACCGACAGCTTTTTGAAAAAATCAGTAGTATCTTCCATAAAAGAATGCAACAGCCTTATTGATCTTGTACTTCATCCATCACCATCTCCAAGAAGTTAAAAGTTCATTCTGTCGGCCTAATATTTTCTGGTAGTCAGCTTTTGTGCTTAGAATTTCACTTTGTGAAGGCTGAAGATATAGAGTGGGCTCCAGTTCTGCATCAGTAACTTTGGCTCCAAAGAAAGTCTAGCTATATATTCTTTTATCTCTGTCATTAATGCTTCCAAAGTAATATCTGTTGACTGTCCTTTTGATTCTTCAGAGCATTTTTGCAAGGTCCTATCATCTTCAAGTCTATTTGTAAAATGCTTGAATTCTTCATAAATTGAAGACACTCTAGCTTTAGAAGTATCAAGACTAATGCCATCAATGTCTCTCAGAAAATGTTCAAGTTTCTGTGCAGAGAATTGAAAACCAGGAGAAGGAGGCAGCCACGGTATTTGCTTTAAGCCAAGTCTATGCTGATAGATCTGCTGTGCTTTGTGATACTCTAGTGAAAGAATGGCATTGACTTCCATTGTCATGCTAACCCTTCACCAGGACTGATGCTTGGCTTTTTGATTGTTATATTCTTGTGGGGCCACATAAGTGGTTTGAAATATTGTTTGTTTGTTTGTTTTTTTCCTGTTTCAGAACTGTCCTCAAAATTCTTTCTTTTTCTTGAGACATTTTTGGTAGTGTCAGGGAAGGCAGAAGATACAGAAAAGATTATCAGAGAAGTAGGACTTGATGTTAATTGATGATCTTGAATCTTAGGCAGCACAGCTTTCTCTTCAGGCACTTTTTCTGCCTTAGTCCATTCAATGAAATCAACTTGACTGCAGAATCTTCTGGAATCCTTTATTCCAGACAAAAGCTTCCCCATCTGCCGTCTCCAATCCCCAGGTCCACAGG
Organism: Sarcophilus harrisii; assembly: GCF_902635505.1. Classification (NCBI taxonomy): domain Eukaryota; kingdom Metazoa; phylum Chordata; class Mammalia; order Dasyuromorphia; family Dasyuridae; genus Sarcophilus; species Sarcophilus harrisii. Next base: position 131,959,360 of record NC_045428.1, read on the forward strand.
CTGGGCCATCTGACAATGCTCACACCTTTATAACTTTAGTGGCTTCATCTAGATATCTTCATATAGGCTCCTTTGTTGCCTATTTTATCTTTTATATTGCAGTACTCCCCACAGTGCTTATAAATATATGTTAGCATATCATATATGAGAGCAATATATCAAATAATAAATATTTCATGGGATTTGGGTACTCTTTCCCATTAATGTAGATTATTTTCAACCCCTTGTAAGTAATACTTATAAAGTACTCTGGCCAAAAAAAAAAATTAAAAATGGTTTCCAAGTATTTGGGCACCAGCATCTCAAAATTCAGATTGACTAGTCTATGAATGAAAAATATATAATCCATTGCTACACTTGCATTTAAAACACTTGTAGGAATGCCAATATTACTGTCACATCTATGTGCTAATGAAAGTAAGAATGTACAGAAGAAAGGACATAATCATTACACTAAGAGACTCCTGATCAGTGATATATAGGGCAAAAAGTATTCTGACTACCTATTGCCAAAGAAAAAGAAGATTACCTCAAATATTCACTGAGAAAAGGACACAAAATAGAAATGCATATATTAGCCTTGATATAAAATAAATTATTTAAGAATGTAAACTTAGAATACATTATGGCAGAAATCCTGAGAGTTAACTCAATTTGGAAGTTGGATTATTTGATGATACAGTGCTATACTGTTCTGGGAAAAACAAAAGACAAACAAAAAATGAATTTTGTTAAAGTCAAACAAAATATATACATTTGTTATGTTAGCTGTGAATTACATTGCCTCCTAATTATGGCTATTACTTGGTTACATTCCTTAGTATAAGACTAATAAGGATGATAGTTCTCAGATTTACTCTGAGAGAAGTTTATAAAGGTTGTTTATGGCACCTTGTTATATGCTATTTGGATAATAAATGATAAGCATGCCCACAAAAATCATCTAAGTCTGCAAGACTGATAAAATATTATGCTAATACATATATATGTATACATATTAGCTTTTACAAATTAAAAATTCTCCAGAAAATACAATGAAGGTTATCTTCACAAGATAAACTAGGAAAAATAAAATGTCTTTAGGTTAAAGTAATGTATTGACCCTGGATCGATGAGAATATATTGTGTTAAAAGACTGTTCTGATTGGACTATAAACTTTTTTTTTGAATACATACCAGTTTCCTCATAAAATAGTGGAAGGTAGACACTGATTTATTCACTTGGCAGACTGAAGCTTATTTAGTAGTCATGGATTAGCTTTTTTTTATTCTCAGGAATATGCACACTGCCAAATGTAAATAGTAATTTGGTGATAGTCAGTCCCAAAGGGAAATCTGAAAGGCAGATGAACATTCTGGTGACAATGTACTTCAGTGCTCTTGTGCAGAATGCCAATGAATAGGATTGTTAGGCTAATTAAAACTTTCTTCAATCAAATGCACTGATAGAAAGGCTTGTCCAGACTGCCAGAAATCTGCTGAAGAAAGCCTTGGAGACAGTGTTAGTGATTTATTTAAGTTACTGCTAATTTACCATTGCAGCCCCTTGGGAACATTTGTTGATTCTCACATAGTGATGAGAACAATAATTAGAACTAATTTATCCATAAATGATGATTGTTAAATTCAATATTAACTCATGGTATAGTGAAGGAAGCACAAAGAACAATTTGATAAGAAGGCCCATGATCTTTTGGATTTTGAATCTGAAGAGTAGATTGCATATGGGTTAATAGTCACATTTGTGTGTGTGAGTGTGTGTGTATGAGATAGCAAGAGGGTTAGAAACGTTTTAGGGCAAGTTCTCCTGATTAATTATAATAGTATGGCAGCACTTGATAATTTCAAAATAGCCTTTACAATAACACCTTTATTATTGTTCTTCACTATGTTCAGAGGATCAGTGACAGAATGCCAGGGGTCAAAAGCTCTATTAAAGGTCAAGCACAAATAATTTGATAACATTTGGAATGGAGATATCTCTAGATTTGCATATTTCATATCTCCCTTATTGTTATTGTTCTTTGTTCACAAATAAAAGCGTGATTTTATTGTTTTGAATAAAAGACAATGCTCTTATACTTTCCCCATCAACAATAGATTGATGTAGGACAGTTTTTATTCTTTTATTTTTTGGCATGATGTTTCCCATTATGTTGTCAGAAATCTTCAATTAGATTGAAATGACATAAAGATTAGCTATCATATTTATGGTAAATTATTTAACTCGGAAAAAGCTGCATGCCAAGACTAAAGTGAAGAAATATTTGTTCCATGATTTTTTTGTTCAAAGATAATTAGGCACTTAATGCAGCCTCTGAGATGGCTTCATTCTCTCCAACTTGTACTAATTTTGACCACACAAAAATATGTTTTCCACCATCTAGTACCTCACCATCTTTCAGGGGAACCATCAATTACAACAACCAAAGAAATTTTGAAAGTTGTGTACAAGTTCACTTACTTTGGTAAATTCACACAAATTATGAGGATTATGCATGACTTGCTATACCTATTCATGTTCACAAATGTTCACATTTGGGAGGCTACAAAAGAAACTGTAGCAAAGAGGAGGTATTAGGTTGCCAAACAGGATCTCCAGAGCTGTTGTGCTGATTTCATTGTTGTATATTAAGGAAACTGGGTGTTCTACTAGCACTATGACAGAAAATTTAATCACTTCTATTTAAATTGCCTTAAGGAGATGTGGAAGATGCAAGATACGATACTGGATATTGATACTGTGTGCCCAAGCATCCAAACTCTACAGGTGAGAGTACAACTCCAATAAGCAGTTCACATAATTCAAATGACAACATATTTTCTTAAAAGATTATTATATGTACTCAAAGGGGAGGCATAATTATTTGTATAAAACACTCTCAATGTTTCTCTGAATAACTTAAACTATTGATTGTGAGATATGGGAAACAATGACATAAGACTATCCAGCATAATGTGCCCATATATAATTATAATATAATAAGTATAAGAGCATTGTCTTTTATTCAAAACAACAAAGCCATGCTATTATGAAACTTCCAGTGAATACTGCTGAATTTTTCCAGCAACCAAATTTTATCATGATCTTCCACAAGCCCTCATGACTAACAGTATCAAAGATCTTCACGTAATCAATGAAATTTATGTGCGGATCTCTGTTTATGGTAGTTTTCCTGTAGTTGTTGGGCAGCTGTAGAGAGCTGAAACTCTTAAGTTGTTGCACTGAGGTAAGTTCAAGCACTTAGGGCTAATTACTGATTGGACAATACTCTATGGGCATGTTCTTGGAGAATGGCCCTTCCCACTATCCTGTGCTGGCTCTATAATTGGTGTACACAGAGAATTGTAGGAGGGACTAGGGGGTGGAGTAAGACTAGCCAGAGTCATTTTGGTGGTGGACAAGGAAGAAGGAGGTTTCAGAGATCCTTCTTCCATTCTCTTCACTTCTACCCCTAAAGACCAAGAATAAAAACTAAGGAATTTTGCTTATCCTGACTCTGGCTGATTCTAAGGTATCCTGGGTGCTAATGTGATCATCACAGGCAGCAAATGACATATCAATAATTCCTTGACTATTTCTGAAATCATATTAAGTCTTTATATTAATGAAGACTTTGACAAGAATCCTGACAGCAATGACTAAGAGAGAACACCCACTATGATTGCTACAGTACAATCTATCCTTTTCCTTTATAAAAGGAGGCAACAAAGACATCCTTGATCTCCTGGGAAACAACCTCTTTTCATAAAGCTCAGATTTTAGTCAGCTTCTATATGCGTTGTGGACCCGCAGAATTGTCAGTTTCTGATAAGATGGAATCAATGGTAGGCACTTTTCTACACAAGAAAAATACTAGTGGCATTCAATACCTCTTTTTCAATTGGAAGTTCATCTAAAAAAAGATTGACTTCAAAGTGAGGGATACAGTCAATGATTTCAACACTAGTTGGTAATGATCTATTAAGAAGAATATGAAAGTGTCAGATCATATTCTTTTCTTAATTTTTAATTTTTTTTATTGTAGCTTTCCACCTACAAGACACATGCATGGGTAATTTCTCAGCATTGACAATTGCAAAACCTGATCATGTTCTTTTCACTGATCAGTATGGTTTCATCAGCACTGAGTAGTTAAGAAAAACTAAAAGTCTTTTGTACATAAAAAGTTTTCAGCAAATTATAGTAACACTTTGGATTGTTGCTGGGCATAAAACTGAATCCCACCTGACTTCTTCCTGAGCCAAGAATTCTGCATTTCTCTAAGCTTTGTTTGCACATTATTTTTGGTGGCGTTAAAGTCTTCTTTCACAGTGTCAGACAAACTATCCTATTCCCTGTGGAACTGTTATTATTCATTTAGTAACTTCTGAATTTCTCTGTCCTTTATTATTAATCAACCCTGATCTTTGTGAGTATTCTGACCCAGATGAGTAAATATGGTACTGTACTACCAAATCTCTAAAAGTTGCCAGTTTTTTTTTTTTCCATTCTACTATTGCTTTGTGCTGTCTTAGCTTTCCTTCTAGATAACAATGATATTGGTGCAAACAAAAGTGCCAAAGCTGTTTACTTTGAGTCACTTGAAAATTTTGACAACCTTGTAATTCTGGATGACTTTAATCTCAGAATGGGCACAGACTGTCATGCTTCGTAGATAATCCTTGGAAGAAAAAGAGCTAAAAACAACAGCAACACCAATATGTCAAAAACTCAAGTTTACATTGGCTTCTAATTTTAAGAAATGTTGAATGTCTCTACTTCATTTTTTAAAATTTTTATGAATGTATGCTGAAGCCATCAGATTTTCCTTCTTGTAAGCTGCTGAAATGGCAGCAAAAATGAAACATTATTACAATTATGTTTTTTCTCTCACAAGAAAATATAGATAAATCCAGGATAGTCAACACAGATTGAATTTGTACCTTAAATTGTGTGTGCTTAATCTTTTGAATTAGTTTTTTCTACCCCAGTGACATCTACAACTAATAGGAAAGGATGGGCTTGCCAAAAAATTTACTTGCTTTAAACAGATTGTTATGCCACAGATGGGACAAGCTCATGCTAATAGCTGTGTGATCAAAACTATCCTTTTCAAAGGGACAGTATTACCTGACCATATTGCTCTCCATTTTTGAATGGCTAAATTTATTAAATAATCCAGATGGTCTGAGAGTAAACAGAAGATCTATTAACTTTTTAAGAGATTGATTCACAGTGTTGACATTGTGATAGGCTCTATATTCATTTTGAAGGAAATATTAATACATTTTACATATTTCACATTCAAGAATTTCTTGTACATTTGTTCAGTAAAAGACAAGCTCTGAAGTTTTCATTTTATGCAGTTTGGATAGATATCATCCAATGCCTTCAGAGTATAGTTTGTTTCTAATTGAATTTAATAGCTAACTGAATTTCCATACATATATGTATGTTAGACAATTATATTACTATCATACTATAAGCATCTTTTCATAAAATGAATACTTAGATTTAAAAGGTATTTTGCCATGATTGCTTGCTTTCAATTTCAATTTATAAACCATAGAAGAAATTTGAAGGAATGCAAACATTAACTTTATTCTTCCTCTAGCATGTTGATAGGCCAAGTCTTTCTTGGGTAGATCTTCTATATGTTGCTGTAATATCAGATAAATCCTTCTTTACAGAATACTAGAGAATATATCCTCTTTCTGGGCGATATATTAATTATAAATGTGTAAAGCCCTATTACTTGGTATTGGGGAAAGGAGAAGAGCTAAAGGAATTGATTCTACTTTCTACTGAAAAGGATTTTAACTGATAGATGAATGAGTGAATCATAATGACAATTACTACACATAACAGCCCTAAGACAACTTTGCCAAACTCCATCCAAACTAGCAGAATTGGTTCCAGAGCCAGGACTGCTACACTTCAATTCAGAGTTCAAGGTTTAAACTAGGAATTGGAAATGGGAGTGTGTCTTCTATATCATACAGCTCAAAACTCTTCTTAATGTATTCCATTATGTTGGAATCTTTACAAAGTGTTAAGACATTGGAGTTGATAGAGAAAATAATTATCTAATTTGCCATGGTTCAATATGATTGATTTGATCTTAGAAAGAGATATTTTGGGCCAGAACTTGAAAGAAGGTACTAAGTACAACTGATGGAGTTGTGTTCACACCTTTAGAGAGCTCATAAGTATCTAAGTACTCAATGGAGTTCAAACGTTTGGGAGAGTTCAAGGTTTAGAAAGAGATATCTGAATTCACACCTCCCTTAGGGCCAGAGAGCATGCTGGGAGATATCCCACAATCCCACTCTAGGAGAAGTAGCATAAATACAGCTCCAGTGAGCCACTCGAGAGAGAGAGAGAGAGAGAGAGAGAGAAAATTTTCTGGGGAACATTGACTGGGGTCGGAGACAAAGCACTCTGGGAGATACAGAAGCCTACTCGCCTCAGTTGGAGATTGAGAAGCCATGAGTTGGAGTTGAGCTGGAGGCAATAAAGGACAAAGCTGCAAGATCTCTTGAACTCAAGCAGAGAGATAGGTCTGAGCTAACCGGGCTATATTGAAGGACACAATAATAGTTCTGAACTTTTATCACCTGGCTGTGTTTTGGAAAAAGAACACCACACCATTCTACTCTATAAGTAGATAAATTTTTATTTTATTTTTTTATTTTTTTTTAGTAGGTTGATTTTTTTTTTATTTAATAGCCTTTTATTTACAGGATATATACATGGGTAACTTTACAGCATTAACAATTGCCAAACCTCTTGTTCCAATTTTTTACCTCTTACCCTCCCCCACCCCCTCCCCTAGATGGCAGGATGACCAGTATATGTTAAATATATTAAAATATAAATTAGATACACAATAAGTATACATGACCAAAACGTTATTTTGCTGTACAAAAAGAATCAGACTCTGAATTATTGTACAATTAGCTTGTGAAGGAAATCAAAAATGCAGGTGTGCATAAATATAGGGATTGGGAATTCAATGTAATGGTTTTTAGTCATCTCCCAGAGTTCTTTTTCTGGGCATAGCTAGTTCAGTTCATTACTGCTCCATTAGAAATGATTTGGTTGATCTCGTTGCTGAGGATGGCCTGATCCATCAGAACTGGTCATCATCTAGTATTGTTGTTGAAGTATATAATGATCTCCTGGTCCTGCTCATTTCACTCAGCATCAGTTCGTGTAAGTCTCTCCAGGCCTTTCTGAAATCATCCTGTTGGTCATTTCTTACAGAACAGTAATATTCCATAATTTTCATATACCACAATTTATTCAGCCATTCTCCAACTGATGGACATCCATTCAGTTTCCAGTTTCTAGCCACTACAAAAAGGGCTGCCACAAACATTCGTGCACATACAGGTCCCTTTCCCTTCTTTATAATCTCTTTGGGATATAATCCCAGTAGTAACACTGCTGGATCAAAGGGTATGCACAGTTTGATAACTTTTTGAGCATAGTTCCAAACTACTCTCCAAAATGGTTGGATTCGTTCACAACTCCACCAACAATGCATCAATGTCCCAGTTTTCCCGCATCCCCTCCAACAATCATCATTATTTTTTCCTGTCATCTTAGCCAATCTGACAGGTGTGTAGTGGTATCTTAGAGTTGTCTTAATTTGCATTTCTCTGATTAATAATGACTTGGAGCATCTTTTCATATGACTAGAAATAGTTTCAATTTCTTCATCTGAGAATTGTCTGTTCATATCCTTTGACCATTTTTCAATTGGAGAATGGCTTGATTTTTTATAAATTAGAGTTAATTCTCTATATATTTTGGAAATGAGGCCTTTATCAGAACCTTTGACTGTAAAATATTTTCCCAGTTTATTGCTTCCCTTCTAATCTTGTCTGCATTAGTTTTGTTTGTACAAAAACTTTTCAGTTTGGTATAATCGAAATTTTCTATTTTGTGATCAGTAATGATCTCTAGTTCTGCTTTGGTCATAAAGACCTTCCCCTTCCACAGGTCTGAGAGGTAAACTATCCTATGTTCCTCTAATTTATTAATAATTTCATTCTTTATGCCTAGGTCATGAACCCATTTTGACCTTATCTTGGTGTACGGCGTTAAGTATGGATCAATGCCTAGTTTCTGCCATATTAGTTTCCAATTTTCCCAGCAATTTTTATCAAACAGTAAGTTCTTATCCCAAAAGCTGGGATCTTTGGGTTTGTCAAAGACTAGGTTGCTATATTTGTTGACTGTTTTATCCCTTGAACCTAATCTATTCCACTGATCAACTAATCTATTCCTTAGCCAATACCAAATAGTTTTGGTAACTGCTGCTCTATAATATAATTTTAGATCTGGTACAGCTAAGCCACCTTCATTTGATTTTTTTTTCATTAATTCCCTTGAAATTCTTGACCTTTTGTTTTTCCATATGAACTTTGTTGTTATTTTTTCTAGGTCATTAAAATAGTTTTTTGGGAGTCTGATTGGTATAGCGCTAAATAAATAGATTAGTTTAGGTAATATTGTCATCTTTATTATATTTGCTCGCCCTATCCAAGAGCATTTAATATTTTTCCAATTGGTTAGATCAGACTTAATTTGTGTGAAAAGTGGTCTGTAATTTTGCTCATAAAGTTTCTGATTTTCCCTTGGCAGATAGATTCCTAAATATTTTATATTATCAGTAGTTACTTTAAATGGAATTTCTCTTTGTAACTCTGACTGTTGGATTTTGTTAGTGATATATAAGAATGCTGATGACTTATGTGGGTTTATTTTATAACCAGCAACTTTGCTAAAGTTGTGGATTATTTCTAATAACTTTTTAGCAGAATCTCTGGGGTTCTCTAAGTATACCATCATGTCATCGGCAAAGAGTGATAATTTGGCTTCCTCATTGCCTATTCTTATTCCTTTAATCTCTTTCTCAGCTCTTATTGCTATAGCTAGCGTTTCTAATAATATTAAATAGTAACGGTGATAGTGGGCAACCTTGTTTCACTCCAGATCTTATTGGGAATGGTTGCAGTTTGTCTCCATTACATATGATGCTTACTGATGGTTTTAAATAGATGCTGCTGATTATTTTAAGGAAAAGTCCATTTATTCCTATACTCTCAAGTGTTTTTAATAGGAATGGATGTTGGATTTTATGATAAATTTTTAGATAAGCTATTTTGAAGAGGTAGTTTTACTAAGAAAATATTGTTTCAAAAATTTGTGGTACCTTCTCCTACAACTATGTATAGATTCCAAGGGTACCTGGGATCAGGCTTAAAAAGCTCCTATGACAAAGGATTAGTTAGTTCCTACTTTCTGAAAGACTTTTTCTCAGTTCGTAGCATATCAATAAATTCCTTCTTAGGTATGGGGTAATTTATCTGCTAAGTTCCCTATAAATTCTTTAAGTTCTTTTTACTCAAAGTGCCTAGTTTTAATTCTGTTCTCAATGGAAATACTCTGTTCCCTCCATTCACAGGAAATTAAAAGGAATTATAGGTTAATGGAAAATCCAAAATACTCAAACCTTTTTAAATTTTCAAGATTCTTCCTTGATTTTAAAAGAACCTAAAGAAAGAATATGACATATTTTTACTTCACCCCACAACAATTCTCTCTGTTTGGTTCTAAGAGCTCCGCCCAAATGTCTCCAAATGCAAAGGTTTGTCCTTCTGACTCCAGCCAGCACTAAGGTAGAAGACACAATGAATCTCTCTTGCCTCGAAGATAGGGCTTGTAGGCTCAGAGTGCTCTGTCTCCAACCCCAGTCAATGTTCCCCAGAAAACTCTCAAGTAAACTCTCTCAAGTAACTCCTCCCCAAGCTCTATGAACTTCCTGCATATATATGATCTCCCAAAGGTTAACTCTGCCTTATCAAGAGAGAGGGATTCTGGGTTATCTCCCAGAGTACTCTCTGGCCCTAAGGGAGGTGTGAATTCGGTTATCTCATTCTAAACTAAACTGTCTCTATTTTATTCATATAATTATTTGGATAAAAAATTTTGCCTTTGACTTTTGCTACATCCCATAAGTTTTTGCATATTTTCTCAATATTATCATTGTCTTGGATGAAATTAATAATGGTTTCTGTGATTTGTTCTTTGACCCACTTATCATTTAGAATTAGATTATTTAATTTCCAATTTACTTTTACTCTATCTTTCCCTGGTTGTTTATTGAATATAATTTTTATTGCATTGTGGTCTGAAAAGGAAACATTTACTCTTTCTTCTCTCCTGCACTTGATTGTGAGGTTTTTATACCCTAACACATGATCAGTTTTTGGTAATTCTAATATACTACTGAGAAAAAGATGCATTCCTTTTTGCCCCTATTAAATTTTCTCCAGATCTTTATTATATCTAAATTTTCTCTAATTCTATTAATTTCACTATTTTGTTTTCTCATTTGATGGTTAGTCTTATTCTAAGAGAATAAAGTTGAGGTTCCCCACTACTATAGTTTGCTTCCTGTTTCTTATTGTAATTGGTTTACTATATTGCCTAAGAATTTGGATGCTCTACCATTTGATGAATATACATTTAGTATTGTTACTACGTCATTCTTTATGATACCCTGTAACAAGATGTTGTTTCCATTCTTATTTTTTTTAATTAGATCTATTTTTACTTTTGCTTTAACTAAGATGAAAATTACTACTTTTGATTTTTCTTTGCTTCAGGTGACACATAAAATCTACTCCAAACTTTTACCCATATTTTGTATTTACCTCATTTCAAATGTATTTCTTGTACACAACATATGTAGGATTCTATTTTAATGCACTCTGCTTTTTACTTCTGTTTTATGAGAGAGTTGATCCTATTCACATTTACAGTTATGATTACTAGTTCTTTATTTTACTTTATCCTCTGGTGTCCCCTGTCTATACTTTTGTTCTATCTTTCCATCCTGTACTTTCTTAGTAGTGTTTTGTTTCTAAGCCACACAGCTCTCTACCTCAGTCCCTTCTAACTTGCCACTCTGTTTTTTTCTCCTTTCTCATATTTCTTTGTAAGGTAAAATAAATATCTATACTCAACTGAATGATTAAGTTTTCCTTCTTTGAACCAAAACTGATGAAATTAAGCTTAAGACAAGCTCAGGCCCCTTTCTTTTCCCCTTCTATTTTAATAGTTTTTTTGTATGTTTTAATGTGAGCTAATTTGTCCCTTGTATCTACCCTTCCTCTTCTCCATGTACATTTTTTTCCTACCTCTTAAAGTCTTTTCTTTTGATATCATTACATCAGAGTCCATTTACAACCATATCCTTATACATGTATATCCTTTCTAACTCCTTGAGCTTTTTTCTTAGGCATGCCATTAACAGCTTGTTCACTTTCTTTTTCTCCGATTGGATTATTTAAATATTAAAGTCTTCTATTAATCTGGGTAGTGTATATTTTAGTAAAAAGTCATACTTGTTTTAGATTTTATTTATTTATTTTTATGTATTTATTTATTTATTTTAATTATAATTAATTTTTGACTTTTCTTTGTCTGAGATCATGGATGCTATTCTTTCTTTCTTTGATGAAACATGAAAAGATACTGCTCCAGTTTCTTTCCTTTATGCTGTGTCTCTCTCCCTGCTTTACATGTGTTTCTTGTAAATAGCATATTGCAGAATTCTGGTTTTAATACATTCTGCTATACACTTTCATTTTATGGATGAATTCATTACATTCACATATATAGTTATGGTAACATCCTGTGAAACTCTTTCCATGATATTTTTTGGTTATTTCTTCCCTCCAGCTTACCCTTTCCCTCCTCACAAGTATTTTACTTCTGATCACTGTCTTTCCTAATATACCCTCCCTTTTATCAAGCTTCCTTCCCTTTGTATTATTTCCCACTTTTATTTTACATTTCAATTTTCTTTCTCACTCCTTGATTTTTTTTTTTTGTGGAGGGGAGGCATTTATCATCCAATCAAAAGCACCTTTTGTCCACCCCTCAGTCTACTTATACTCTTTATAATTGTTCTTACAGAAATAAAGATTTTTAGGTTAAAATTATTAGCGCTTCATATGGAAATATTGTTTATTCAGATTTTTCTTTCTTTCTTTCTTTCCTCTTATCTTTTCTTTCTTAACCCTTCCCTCCTTCTTTCCTTTCCTTCTTCCTTCTTTCCTTTCTCATTTTTTCTTTCTTTCCTTGTTTCTTTTGTATTTTCTTTCTTTCTTTCATACTTTTTCTTTTTTCCCTCCTACTCCTCTGTGTCATCTTCTTCTTTCTCCTCCTCCTCCTCTTCCTCCTCCTTCTACTCCTCTTTTTTCTTCTTTTCTGTCTAATCTTTGATGTTTCCCTTGAGCCTGTATTTGTAATAAAAGCTTTTTATTCAGTCTGGGTTTTTAAATAGAAATGCTTGAAAGTCCTCTATTTCATTAAATATCCATTTTTCTTTGAAAGATTATATACAATTTTCCTGAGTAGGTGATTCTTGTTTGTGATCCTGATTTCTTTGCCTTCTACTATATCATATTTCCTGCTTTAGTGTGGAAGTTCTTTTATGTGAAAGCTGCCAAATCCTGTTTAAGTCAGAGTGTAGCTCCATCAACTTTGAATTGCTTCTTTTTAGATGATTACAACACTTTCTCCTTGAACTGTGAACTCTGGAATCCAGCTATGATATTTCCTGGAAGTTTTCACTTTGAGATCTCATTAAAAGGTACATTATTTCTATTTCCCCTCTGATTCTCATATATATCAGGACAATTTTTTAAAAATAATTTCTTGAAAGAAGTAGTCAAAGCTGTTTGTTTTCAATCATGACTTTCAGGTTGTCCAATAATTCTCATATTATCCGATCTGTTTTCTAGATCAGTTGTTTTTCCACCAAAAATTTTCACATTTCATTCTATTTTACTTTTGCCTTTTTTGATTTTGTTTTATTCTATCTTGATTTATCATAGATTCACTATTCTCCACTTGTACAATTCTAACTTTTAAGAAATTATTTTTGTTAGTGAGCTTTTGTATTTCTCTTTCCATTGGATCAATTCTATTTTTAGGGAGTTATTTTCTTTGTTTTTTTTTCCCTATTTTTCCTCATGCTCTTAACACTTTCTCCGTCTCTAATGATTCTCTTGTATTATTATTATTTCTTTTCTCACTTTTTTTTTTTCATATACTTCTCAAATTTGCTTTTTAAAATATTTTTGAGCTGTTCCAGGAATTTTCTGGGGCCTAAAATCCAACTTCATTTTTCTTTGCACATTCATATATAATCATTTTGGTACCATCAGACTCATGTCTTCATGCTCCCTCGCATCAAAATAACTTTTATAGTCAAACTCTTTTCTGTTGTTGTTCTGTTTGTTTTGTTGTCTTGAACTGACTCAGACTTTTTATGCTGGGTCTCTGAGTATTACTGGTTGCTTTCACTGGGGTTTAAGGACTTAGCTGATTATTTTTTAAGGAAGGATGGTTTCTATTGAGCTTGTACTTTGGAAGTGGGGTGTGGTCTTTTCCTGTTGCTGCTCTGTGTGTATAGATTAGCTTTTGACCTGCCTCAAGTGTGGGGCCCTGATACTGGGTTGCTTTGAAAATAAACCCTCTCTTTTAGTAGATACTGGAGGAGTAATTTTGTTGCTTATTTGTCTGAAATATAGGGCCTACCTTGTGGGTAGCAGTGTAAACAGCATCTTTGCTTATAGGCCCTGGAGATAGGCCCATTTCTGATACCCTGCTTTAAAATTTACTGGCTGCTATTGCTGCTGCTCCTGGTGCTCCTCTTAGAACTCCTTCTCCTTCAACTCCATTAAGACAGACTTTTCCTGCTGAGCTAATAAACTGTTTCACTGTACCTAAATCAATTCTGAAGTAGTTTTCTAGTTTTGGGAGGAAAATTGGGGAGGATTTCACAGGACTCCTCCCTCACGCTACCATCTTGGCCCTGGAAGGATTTTTAAATAAAATGATAGAGCTTCTCACTGACAAATGGCATTTGTTCCTTTGATACTGAAAGGCATTCTTCCAATTTTATTTCATTTCAGAAATGTAGGATTGATAGATATGTTCAATAATACCCATACTTTTTACTGTTGGGGATAATTGAGGACATTTAATTTAAATTCTAGCTCCTTTGCTTAAAGGTTCACTTGAGGTAAAGAGTACTTTATGGTATGATTCAAATGCAATATTAAAGATAATATTTGTTATTTATTCCTTTACATACCTTTTCAAATTTGAATAGCTGGAAGACACATTATTTCTATAAAATTCTCTCTTATTCCCTTCTACAAATGAATTATGAAATATCAAGTGCTTCAAATGTATGGTATTTTCTGTGATCTTTACATGAATAAAATACAAACTGTGCTTATCACAAGTTATAAAAAGAATCATTTACATTGATAGGCACTTAGAAATTTTTTTCTATTTATTGGGTTACCTAGAATTACAAAATTTTACATTTTCTTTTTAAGAAGAATACTTAGAAAACTGATTTTTGTATATGGAACAATAATTTGCAAATGGAATATTTTGACTTGGTTACATATTCAACTTTATTGCATTGAAATTAATAATGATATTTATATACAGATTTTAAATTTGCATTGCAAGTCTTTATTTTTGTAAAAATTAGTACAATATGAAATTACTTTCAATTATCAATAAAATAAACTTTCAGTTTCCTGGGGAGGGGGGAGGATAGGGAGAAGACAAATACATTTTGCACAATTTTCTTCCATGCCCAGAAGATGAATTTTTCCATGCAACAGAGTGAATGATTCTTTTCTACTCCCTTACTTTCCACATGTCTATCCCCTTGAATATTAGAAATTTCATTGTACTCAACTGAGGAGAAATTTAGGCTTAGGATTTTGCATCTCTGGTCACAGGAACATAAAGTAGGAAAAAATTTGGGTTGTTACTACATAAAAAAACCTTTATCTCAAGAGAAGAGAGTTTATACTTCCCCATCATGCCCAATCCCTATGCATTTAGAGGATTAGAGAAAAGAAGGCAGTTTTATATCTTGGAATAAAAGTTCTCCATGCTATAACAAGTAGCAAATCTAAGTCCTAGAATTTATGATTACCACAATTTCTGACATATAGTAGACATTTAATAAATGTTTCTTGATAACTGCTTCTCTATAACACAAACATAATTTGTCATAATTTGGTTATTTTAAAGATTTTATTAAAATAATATTCTTAATTGAGGCTTCTAAATACTCATTGAAACACAATTCCTTTGTTTTCACACATTTAAAAAGGAGAAAAGCTAAATAGTTAAAATTAAATTTGGGAAATATTACAAAAATGAACAATGGAAATAAAAATCTGTGATATTGCTGATTTTTTGAGTAATTTTTGCCAAACTGTCTAATGGATTCACTTCAAGATTTAAAAATGGAAGTTGCTTTAAGCAATATGCTATAATTTAAGAATAGTACTTTTAATACTGTCAAGAGCAATTCATCTTGGCTTCCTTTATAAATGCACATTTTAACATGAATGGAAAACAATTAGAACAGTTTAAAATTAATAGCACTAAGTAGATCAAAATTTTAAAATATGATCTATCATTTAAAACCACCTTCTTTTTTTTTTATTTAATAGCCTTTTATTTACAGGATATATGCATGGGTAACTTTACAGCATTAATTTGAAACCTCTTGTTCCAATTTTTCACCTCTTACCCCGCCACCCTCCCTAAGATGGCGGATGACCATGATGTTAAATATATTAAATATAAATTAGATACACAATAATATACATGACCAAACGTTATTTTTGCTGTTTACAAAAAGAATCAGACTCTGAAATATTTGTACAATTAGCTTGTGAAGGAAATGTCAGAAATGGTGTGCATAAATAAGGGATTGGAATTCAATGTAATGGTTTTAGTCATCTCCCAGAGTTCTTTTCTGGGCATAGCTGGTTCCAGTTCATTACTGCTCCATTAGAAATATTTGGTTGATCTTGTTGCTGAGGATGGCCTGGTCCATCAGAATGATATCATATAGTTGTTGTTGAAGTAATAATGATCTTTCCTGGTCCTGCCATTTGCTCGCATCAGTTCGTGTAAGTCTCTCAGGCCTTTCTGAAATCATCTGTTGGTCATTTCTTACAGGAACAGTAATATTCCATAATATTCATATACCACAATTTATTCAGCCATTCTCCAACTGATGGACATCCATTCAGTTTCCAGTTTTTAGCCACTACAAAGGCTGCCAACATTCGTACATACAGGTCCTTTCTCTTTATAATCTCTTTGGGATATAATCAGTAAGTAACACTACTGGATCAAAGGTAACACAGTTTGAACTTTTGAGCATAATTCCAAACACTCTCCAAAATGGTTGGATTCGTTCACAACTCCAAACAATGCATCAATGTCCCAGTTTCCATCCCCTCCAACAATCATCATTACTTTTCCTGTCATCTTAGCCAATCAGCAGGTGTGTAGGGAATCTTAGAGTTGTCTTAATTTGCATTTCTCGATTAATAATGACTTGAGCATCTTTTCATATGACTAGAAATAGTTTAAATTTCTTCATCTGAGGTGTCTGTTCATATCCGACCATTTTTCAATTGGAGGAATGGCGATTTTTATAAATTAGAGTTAATTCTCTCTATATTTTGGAAATGAGGCCTTTATCAGAACCTTTGACTGTAAAATATTTTCCCAGTTTATTGCTTCCTTCTCATCTTGTCTGCATTAGTTTTGTTTTACCAAAACTTTTCAGTTTAGTATAATCAAATTTTCATTTTGTGATCAGTAATGATCTCTGGTTCTGCTTTGGTCATAAGACCTCCCCCCTTCCACAGGTCTGAGTAAACTATCCTTGTTCTCTAATTTATTAATAATTTCATTCTTTATCCTGGTCATAACCCAATTTTGACCTTATCTTGAGTACGGCGTTAATATGTATCAATGCCTATTTTTCTGAATGGTTTCAATTTTCCAATGTTTTATCATACAGTAAGTTTTGTCCAAAAGCTGGGATCTTGGGTTTTCAAGAGACTAGGTTGCTATATTTGTTGACCGTTTTTCCTGAACCTAATCTATTCCACGATCCAACTAATCTTTCATAGCCAATACCAAATAGTTTTGGTAACTGCTGCTCTATAATATAATTTTAGATCTGGTAGCTAAGCCACCTTCATTTGATTTTTTTCATTAATTCCCTGAAATTCTTGACCTTTTTTTCCATATGAACTTTGTTGTTATTTTTCTAGGTCATTAAATAGTTTTTGGGAGTCTGATTGTATAGGCCAAAATAAATAGATTAGTTTAGGTAATTATTGTCATCTTATTATTTTGCTCGCCCTATCCAAGAGCATTTAATATTTTCAATTGGTTAGATCAGACTTAATTTTGTGAAAAGTGGTCTGTCATTTTGCTCCATAAAGTTTCGATTTTCCCTTGGCAGATGGATTCCTAAATATTTTATATTATCATAGTTACATTAAATGGAATTTCTTTGTAACTCTGACTGTTGGATTTTTTGGTATATATAAGAATGCTGATGACTTATGGGTTTTTTTAAACAACAACTTTGCTAAGTTGGGATTATTTCTAACAACTTTTTGAGAATCTCTGGGGTTCTCTAAGTATACCATCATGTCCTCAGCAAAGAGTGATAATTTGGTTTCCTCATTGCCTATTCTTATTCTTTAATCTCTTTCTCAGATCTTATTGCTATAGCTAGCGTTTCTAATACAATATTAAATAGTAAGAGTGATAGTCGCTGTTTCACTCAGATCTTTGGGAATGGTTGCAGTTTGTTCCATTACATTGATGCTTATGATGGTTTGAAATAGATGCTGCTGATTATTTTAGGAAAATCCATTTTTCCTATACTCTCAAGTGTTTTTAATAGGAATGGATGTTGGATTTTATCAAATGCTTTTTCTCATCTATTGAGGATGATCATTGGTTTTTTAATTTGGTTGTTCCATTTATATTGATAGGTTTTCTAATTATTGAAAGCCCTGCATTCCTGGTATAAAATCCTACTTGATCATGTGTATTATCTTGGGATATTTCCTGTACTCTTTTTGCTAATATCTTATTTAAGTTTTGATCAATATTCATTAGGGAGTTGGTCTAATTTCTTTCTCTGTTTTCACCTACTGGTTTTGAGTATCAGTACCATGTCTGTGTCATAGAAGGAATTTGGTAGGACTCCTTCATTTCCCCTATTTTATCAAATAATTTATATAACATTGGGCCAATTGTTCTTTAAATGTTTGGTAAATTCACATTAAATCCATCTGGTCCTGGGGATTTTTCTTAGGGAGTTGTTTAATTGCCTGTTCTTTTCTTTTTCTGAAATGGACTATTCAAGCAATTTACTTCCTCCTTGTTAGTCTAAGTCTATATTTTGAGGTACTCATCATTTCATAGGTTATCAAATTTATTGGTATAAAGTTGAGCAAAATAACTCCTTATTATTTCTCTAATTTCCTCTTCATTTGGTGGAAAGTTCTCCTATTCATTTTAAAACTATTAATTTCATTTTCCTCCTTTTTCTAATCAGATTTCTAAAGCATCTATTTATTGGTTTTCATAGAACCAACTCTTAGTTTTATTAATTACTTAATGGTTTTTACTAATATTTTTATTTCTCCTTTTAATTTTAATTTAATTTATATTTGATTGGGGTTTTAATTTGGTCTTTTTAGTTTTTTGGTTTGACCAATTCATTAAATCTTTTCTTTCCTGTTTTATTCAAGTAAGCCTCTAAGGGATTGAATTCCTCTTATTACCGCTTTGGCTGCATCCCAAATTTTGGTATGATGTCTCATCATTGTCATTATCTTGGTGAAATTATTAATTGTATCTATATTTGCTTACCAATCATTTCTTAGATGAGATTGTTTGTTTCAATTCTTTGGTCTATTTCCCTAACTTTTTTGAATGTGTTTTTTGCATCAGATCTAAAGAAAGCATTTACTATTTCTACTTTCTTATTAATTTTAAGGTCTTTATGTCTTAAATATGGTCAATTTTTGAATGGTTCCATGAACTGCTGGGAAGAAAGTATATTCTCTATCTCCATTTCAATTTTCTCCAAAGATCCAACATACCTAATTTTTCTAATTTCTATTTACTTTTTTAATTTCTTTCTTATTTGTTTTGTGGTTTGATTTGTCTAATTCTGAGGTGCAAGGTTGAGATCTCCTACATTTACAGTTTTGTTGTCTGTTTTCTTGCAACTCTCTTAACTTCTCCTTTAGGAAATTGGATGCCATACCACTTGGTGCATATATGTTTAATATTGATATTGCTTGTTGTTTATTACCCTTTCAGTGGATGTGTTTCCTTCCTTGTCTCTTTTAATTAATCAATTTTTACTTTGCTTGATCTAGGATAAGGATGGCTACCTCTTTTGACTTCACCCTGAAGCATAATAGATTTTGCTCCAGCCTTTTACCTTTATTCTATATGTATCTCCTGCTTAAATGTGTTCTTGTAAACAACATATTGTAGGGTTCTGACTTTGATCCATTCTGCTTTGCCTCCTTTGGGGTTCATCCTTCACATTTATGGTTAGAATTCTAATCTGTATTTCCTGCCACCTAATAACCCCAGATTTGCTTTACTTATTCTTGCCTCCCCCACCCTCTTTCCCCTTTTAACCTTATGGCCCTCTTGTATAACGTGCTTACCCTCTTTAAACCCTCCCTCCCCTTGAGGTCTTTCCCCTTCCTTCCTTATTATTCTTTTCTTTTCCTTTTCCTCTCCCCGTTTTTAATGAGGCGGAGAAGTTTTTCTAAAATAAATGTCAATTATTTTTCTTTGAGCCAACTCTGATGAGGTAAGATTCACAAATGTTCCTCCCCCTCTCTAAATTCCCTCAGATATGATAGTTTCCTTTTGCCTCTTTGTGGGATGTGGTTTCCTTCTTTTTTCCCCCTTTTCTGCCATCATCCCTTTTCCATATCTACTTCCCTTTTTTGTTATATCAGTACAATCAAATTATCCATGTTTCTTTTTGTATATCCACAACAGAAATACAATTCTCAAGAGTTATTTTTACCTTTCTGATCTCTTGAGTTCTATGCTTGGAGATCAAATTTTTGTTTAGTTCTGGTTT
The DNA here is from genome assembly GCF_902635505.1 of Sarcophilus harrisii. NCBI lineage: Eukaryota > Metazoa > Chordata > Mammalia > Dasyuromorphia > Dasyuridae > Sarcophilus > Sarcophilus harrisii. Next base: position 131,979,408 of record NC_045428.1, read on the forward strand.
TTTCTTCAGAAACAAATGGAATTCATTTGTTTCATTAAATATCCATCCTTCTTCCCTGAGAAAATGCTCAGCTTAGCTGGGTAGTTTATTCTTGGCTGCATCCCAACTTCTTGTCTTTCGGAATATCAATTTCAGGCCCTTGTTTCCTTTAATGTAAGAGGCAGCCAGATCTTGGGTGATCCTTATTGTGGCACCTCGGTATTTAAATGGTTTTTGGCTGCTTGTAAAATTTTTTCCTTAATCGTAGTTCTGAAATTTGGCCACAATTTCCTGGGGTTTTTATTTTTAGGGTTTCTTTCAGAAGTATTCAATGAATTCTTTCAATGCCTATTTCCTCGATTCTATTACATCTGGCAGTTCTCTTTTGGATTTCTTGTAAAATAGTATGTAGGCTCTTTTTTTCATCATAGTTTTCGGAAAGTCCAATAATCCTCAGATTATCTCTCCTAGATCTATTTTCCAAGTCTGTCATTTTTGCAAGTAGATAATTCATGGTTTTTTCCAGTTTCTCATTTTTTTGTTTTTGCTTGACTGATTCTTGCTGTTTCAATGAATCATTACTTTCTATTTGTTCAGTTCTAATTTTTAAAGAATTATTTTCTTCATTAGCTTTTTTTACTTTTTTCTGTATATGTCCAATTGAGTTTTTAAATGTATTGTTTTGGTCTGTGGAATTTTTTTCTATTTCACTAATTTTTTAGTGAATTTTTTCTTTTGCATTCACAGATCCTACTTTCTTGAGTGTTCTTTGTCTTTTCCAATTCACAGATCCTACTTTCTTGTGAGTTCTTTGTCTTTTCCAATTCTCAAATCTCTTTCTAGTGAATTCTTTTATTTTTCAATTCACTTCTTTTTCTAGAGATTTTTTTATTTTTCCAATTCACCATTTTGTTTCCTGCACTTCCTGGAATTTTAACTTTTCCAATTGTATTCAGGAATTTGTTGCTCTCTTGTAAGGCTTCTCTTTCCTTTCCCCATTTATCTTCTACCTCCTCTTTGAGACTTTTAATGGTCTCTTCTATGGGAGACATCATGAAGGAGGACAGTCTGATGCATTTTGCTGTTGAGGTCTCTTCAAGGTTTGCTGCTGCCTTTTTCTGCAATGAAGCTGTGATCGTTCTTTCATCTTTTATTATGTTTTAAAGCCTTTAGGGTGGTCTCCCAATGGAAGGGTTTACCATTTCCTCGTAGACAGGAGGATGTAAACTGATTTCCGGCCCAAGGTATGGGGAGTCTCTGGTGAGATCTTCCTTCCCCAACAGAATGGATTAGCACTCCCTAGGAAGTGCCAATTGGCTGTGTGGGTAAGCGATTGCCCTTGGCTAGGAACCAAGGTGAAATTGTCACTGCCCGGGGAACCTCTTTGGACTGTGAGTATTGCGCTGACGCGACACAGACTACGCAAACCGCAGAACCGCGAACCGCAGACCACCCGAACTCTGCCCAGCGTCTCTCCATGCAATCAGCCTAAACTCTATAGCTACGACCCCCAATGCGCAATTACTAACGGCTGCTTCCTCCTGCCTGCAGGATCAAGGCTACCTCAAGGAAAACCCTGTCTAGGTTGGGTTATGCTGGTGAATCTGTGCTTTCATCAGTTTGTCTCTCCTAGGAACCTAATTTCTCTCCCCGTCTGCCCTGATCTCCCCCCTGGCCCCGGAACCAACCTTTTTTTGGCGAGACTGCAGATTTTCTTTGGCTGGTGAGTTGTTCTACTTCTTATCTTTATGAATTGTAGCAGTCAAGACTATTTTTGAGGCTCGATATAATATTGATAAAGAGGGTAAGAGAAGAGCTTAGAAAGTCGCGTGTGTCTTCTCCGCCATCTTGGCTCCGCCCCTTATCTAAAACCACCTTCTTAATAATTAATTTTAAAAACAGGAAGTTTGATATAGACAATTATCTGTTGGAGACAGAAGGATCTACACATATTATTGTAAAGCAGAAAACTCTTCCTAATCAAATTAATTGTGTTTGCCATCAAAATTGTTCTTTGAGAAAAGATCACATTTCTTTATTCCTTTTAAAATAAAGAAAAATTATGTCTTGGATTATGAGTGTATATGTAGATGTTGTCATGAAATCATATAGGTAATGATTATTTACTTTATTAATAATGATTGGATGTTCTGAGCTAATCCAATACACACACACACATACACACACACACATACTGTATATATAAAAGTAAAAGAATATTAGTTTCAATATCTTCAACCAATAACATATTAGATTTTCATACCTCTTATCTGGGTGTTTTTAAAACAATTAGTGAATGAATAACTTCTGTCTTTGTACTATCCATTTTCATGGGGCACCATTAAAATTTCTCATTCTTTGCTCTTGGATAGGGTGAGCAAATATAATAAAGATGACAATATTACCTAAACTAATCTATTTATTTAGCGCTATAACAATCAGACTCCCAAAAAAACTATTTTAATGACCTAGAAAAAATAACAACAAAATTCATATGGAAAAACAAAAGGTCAAGAATTTCAAGGGAATTAATGAAAAAAAAAATCAAATGAAGGTGGCTTAGCTGTACCCGAGCTAAAATTATATTATAGAGCAGCAGTTACCAAAACCATTTGGTATTAGCTAAGGAATAGTTTAATTGATCAGTGGAATAGGTTAGGTTCAAGGGACAAAACAGTCAACAACTATAGCAACCTAATTTTTGACAAACCCAAAGACCCCAGCTTTTGGGATAAGAACTTACTGTTTGACAAAAATTGCTGGGAAAACTGGAAACTAATATGGTAGAAACTAGGCATTGATCCACACTTAACGCCGTACACCAAGATAAGGTCAAAATGGATTCATGACATAGGCATAAAGAATGAAATTATTAATAAATTAGAGAAACACAGGATAGTTTACCTCTCAGACCTGTGGAAGGGGAAGGAATTTATGACCAAAGAAGAACTAGAGATCATTAACGTCACCAAAATAGAAAATTTCAAGTATACCAATCTGAAAAGTTTTTGTACAAACAAAACTAATCAGACAAAGATTAGAAGGAAGCAATAAACTGGGAAAATATTTTTACAGTCAAAGGTTCTGATAAAGGCCTCATTTCCAAAATATATAGAGAATTAACTCTAATTTATAAAAAATCAAGCCATTCTCCAATTGAAAAATGGTCAAAGGATATGAACAGACAATTCTCAGATGAAGAAATTGAAACTATTTCTAGTCATATGAAAAAGATGCTCCAAGTCATTATTAATCAGAAAGTCAAATTAAGACAACTCTAAGATACCACTCACACCGTCAGATTGGCTAAGATGACAGGAAAAATAAATGATTGTTGGATGGGATGCGGGAAAACTGGGACATTGATGCATTGTTGGTGGAGATGTGAACTAATCCAACCATTCTGGAAAGTAGTTTGGAACTATGCTCAAAAAGTTATCAAACTGTGCATACCCTTTGATCCACCAGTGTTACTACTGGGCTTATATCCCAAAGAGATCACAAAGAAGGGAAAGGGACCTGTATGTGCAAAATGCTTTTGCAGCCCCTTTGTAGTGGTTAGAAACTGGAAATTGAGTGGATCCCATCAGTTGGAGAATTTGCTGAAAATTGTGGTATATGAATATTATGGAATATTATTGTTCTGTAAGAAATGACCAACAGGATGATTTCAGAAAGGCCTGGAGAGACTTACATGAACTGATGCTGAGTGAAATGAGCAGGACCAGGAGATCATTAATTACTTCAACAACAATACTATATGATGACCAGTTCTGATGGACCTGCCATCCTCAGCAACAGATCAACCAAATCATTTCTAATGGGAGTAATGAACTAAACCAGCTATGATCAGAGAAAGAACTCTGGAGATGACTAAAACCATTCATTGAATTCCCAATCCCTATTTTATGCCCACCTGCATTTTTGATTTCCTTCACAAGCTAATTGTACAATATTTCAGAGTCTGATTCTTTTTGTACAGCGAAATAACAGTTTGTTCATGTATACTTATTGTGCGTCTTATTTATATTTTAATATATTTAACATCTATTGGTTATCCTGCCATCTGGGGAGCAGGTGGGAAGAAGGGTGAAAATTGGAACAAGAGGTTTGGCAATTGTTAATGCTGTAAAGTTACCCATACATATAACCTGTAAATAAAAGGCTATTAAATTAAAAAAAAATAGGAGAATAAAATAACATGACATACTTAATTCAAAGAAAAAAAAAACAAAAAAACAAAAAAAGAGACCTTATTTTTTAATTTTGAAATTGGGATACGATGAAAATAAAGATTCTATAATCTCTAAAAAAAAAAAAAAGAAATTTCTCATTCTTTTATTTTATAAATACATTTTCATTATTACAGTTATGGCTTTGTGTAAATTGAAATAATAGGCCTCCTATCAATTATTTCAATTATATGTATGTATCTGTATGCATATATTTTTTTCCTTAAAAATTTAGCACACAGCCATACACCAAGAGAAGATCAAAATGGGTTCATGATTTAGGTATAAAGAACGAGATTATAAATAAATTAGAAGAACATAGGATAGTTTACCTCTCAGACTTGTAGAGGAGGAAGGAATGTGTGACCAAAGAGGAACTAGAGATCATTATTGATCACAAAATAGAAAATTTTGATTGTATTAAGTTAAAAAGCTTTTGTATAGACAAATCTAACGAAGACAAGATTAAAAGGGAAGCAATAAACTGGGAAAACATTTTTACAATTAATGGTTCTGATAAAGACCTCATTTCCAAAAGATATAGAGAATTGACTCTAATTTATAAGAAAGCAAGCCATTCTTCAATTCATAAATAGTCAAAGACTATGATCAGACAATTTTCAGATAATGAAATTGAAACTATTTCTACTCATATGAAAGGATGTTGCAAATCAGTATTGATCAGAGAAATGCAAATTAAGACAACTCTGAGATACTACTATACACCTGTCAGATTGGCTAAGATGACAGGAAAAGACTGTGACAGATGTTGGAAGAGATTCAAAACAATGGAACACTGATGCATTGTTGGTGGAGTTTTGAATGGATCCAACCATTCTGGAGAGCAATTTGGAACTATGCCCAAAAAGTTATCAAATTTGCGTACTCTGATCCAGCAGTGTTACTACTGGGCTTATATCCCAGAGAGATCTTAAAGAAGGGAAAGGGACTTGTTTATGGCAGCCCTTTTCATAGTGGCTAGAAACTGGAAATTGAATGGATGCCCATCAATTGGAGAATGGCTGAGTAAATTGTGGTATGTGATTGTTATGGAATATTGTTCTATAAAAAATGACCAGCAGGATGAATACAAAGAGGTTTGGGGAAACTTACATAAACTGATGCTAAGTGAAATGAGCAGAACCAGGAGATCATTATACACTTCAACAATAATAGTATATGAGGATCAATTCATTGTCAGAGATAATGAGAAGATCCAATTTAGTTCCAATCAATCAGTGGTGAACAGAACCAGCTACACCCAGAAAAAGAACACTTGGAAATGAATGTGGACTGCTGGTATTTTTGTTTTTTTTTTTTTTTCCCCCAGGTGTTTTTACCTTTCTAAATCCAATTTTTCTTGTGCAACAAGAGAACTGTATAAATATATACACATATATTGTATTTAAGATATACTTTAGCATGTTTAACACGTATGAGACTGCCTGCCATCTAGGAAAGGGGGTGGAAGGAAGAAAGGGGAAAAAGTTGGGACAGAAGTGATTGCAAGGGACATTGTTGAAAAATTATGCATGCATGTGTTCTGTCAATAAAAAGGTATAATAAAAAAAATTCAGTACACAGAGAATCTAACAGTTGCAGTAAGAGTGATTACATATAGATGATGATATAAATTATAATAATATGGTTATAAATATAGATGGCACATGACAAATAGATAAAGTTTCATATATTTACACACGGGGATATATGTAAATACACACATACATATGGGGATATGTGTACATACACATACACACACACACACACACATATATATATATATATATATATATATATATATATGTGTATATGCATTTGTGTTTGTATACATATAAATACCCACTCACAGAACTTATCATGAACATATTTTTTCAGGGATGAAGAACAGGACAATCTGGGTTAAGTGATTTGTACAGGGTCACATAGCTTATAAATGTCAAATGTCTGAATCCAGATTTGAAATCAGGTCTTACTGACTCCAGGACCAGTACTTTATCCACTGTGCCACCTATCCAGTCAAGAACTTCTTATAATATACATTATAGAATTTAATCAGGAAAACATTTATATTGTAATTCACTATATACATTATTAAATATTCTATATAATGAAAATATATACATAATATTAATAGCATAAAGAATTTCTCTAAATATATTTAAAACAAGTTATACAAATACTCATTGGGTTGCTTAAAACATCCAGAAATTTTATATATGTAAATTATATATCTGAATGATTAAATAACCTTCTGACTTTTAAAACCTCATGTCTTGATGTTACCTTAACCCAGATATTGACTATTAATCATAGTCATCTTTGTAAGTCATTGTAGTATTTATATGAAAGTGATACATTTGAACTTCTACAATTTATTAAATATGTATATAGTCAGCAATATAAATCATCTGCAAATAATCATTTAAAATTCATAATATAGAAGACATTGCACTTTTTACTATTGAAGATTAAAAAAAAAAAAGAATAAAACATTATTCTTGTTCCCATAAAGTTTGTTTCTACTTGGAAAGCTATGACATACATAAAAATCTTTTAAATAATAATGCATGTTAGCCAAACTACCAAATTAGTGGAATCCTATATAAGTAGTAGGAGCTGAGAAAAATAACCTCACAGTATGAATAGTCATAAAAGAAGAGGAACAAGAGCTATACTTCTCAAAAAAAATTCATTTAGTTGCTTTTGTTCCTTATAGTTAGAATCATTTCCCCAGCTTTACCTACCTATTGAATTGGTACCAATTCTTTTAAATTGAATTTAAATGCTATTTTTTTTAATAATGCTTTTCCTGGCTTTCACACACTAATTTTATTTCCACATCTTTGGTTTTACCTATTTGTATGTCTTTATTTATTATTTTATTTTTGTATTGTTGTCAATTGTTTTGTACTTATTTCTCCTACTAAATGATAAACTTCTTGTGAGCAGAGAGCATGTCTTATCAGAATTTTCTATATCCTCAACATCTTGGCCAAGTACTTTAAACAGAAAGTACTTAAATAATTTTCTGTTGAATTAAATAGAAATTTTTAATTTAGCACCCACTAGAATTCTTACCAGAAATAAATATGTTCTATTTACTACGTCTTATTGTATTGATTATGCTTTCAAATTGGTTCTTTAAATTAAGCAATGTGATATAAGCTAGCTATATAAATTAAATGTCCATGGCTTATGACACCCAAATGCCTAATAATACTTGTTAGATTATCTTAGGCAATAATCTTTCTTTTTTAAAAATGTACTTTTATAGCAGAAGATACACTACTACAAGTGAATGCTATAAGTATGTCTGAATTTGAATATGATAGCAGAGATTAATAGAAGCTTATAATTACAATTTAAGATAAGAAAAATAAAGTAAAATTTGCATCACATGGAAAATAATGCAAGAAAAAATGTTAATGAGAATGTTTTTTGAATGAAATTAACAAGCATAGATAAAACATTTTCTTGATTTATAGATAACATAGATTTGGGACAGATAGCCTATATTTTTGATGACAATCCAAGTCTAAAACTTGGATTTAAGTTGAAATCTAAAAGTTGAAAAAGTAGGATAATGGATTGAATTTTACTATATTAATTGCTTCTTGTTGAGTGATCCTACAATGGCAAATTAGAGGTAACTTAGAAAAACTCTCAATATTCTCCTGCAAACAACTTTTAAATAATGTCTCAAATTAAATTTTGGAGTGGTGGAAACCTAAGAAATAATGGTGAGACTTATCTCCATCTGCCTAAGAAAATTTAGTAAGTCAGAAGTTTGTGACATCAGGATGCTCAACAAATATTTCTGGGAGAGTCTGAAAGGGAAAAATTGAGAAAAAAATAAGATTGTTACAGAAAAAAATTATGAAAAAAACTTTATCCATTGCCAAAAGTGCCCCCCCCAAAAAAACAGTAAAGAGAATAACAAAAAGGAATTGGCCTTGTAATAAAAGAGGTATAAAATTCACTTAAAAAATAATTCCTTAAAAATTAAAATGGCAAGAGAGAGCTAATAACACCATGAGGCAGCAAAAAAAAAAAAAAAAAAAAAATCGCTAAAAAAAATCTAAACAATAAAAAAAAGAGAAAAAAATATGTAAAAGCTTCTTGGAATAACAACTCACCTGGACAATAGATGAAGGAGAAATAATTTAAGAATTTTTGGAAAGCAAAAAATAATAATAATAATAGTTCTTTGACCATCTGAAAACATATATATATCAAAAAAAGAGCCTGAACATCATATTTCAAGAAATTATCCAGGAAAATTGACTTGATAACTTAAATTCATAGGCCAAAACAGAATTTGAAAGAATCCATTGATAATCTTCTAAAAGATTTTCATGAATGAAAACTTCATGGAAATTTTTGCCAATTTTCAGAGATCCATTTCAAAGAGAAAATACTTCAAACAGCAAGAAAGGAATAATTCAAACATAGTGGAACCATAATAAAGATTACATAAGATTTTAGCAGCTCCTTTTTTTGTTAGCCATAAATTGGAAATTGAGGGAATGCTCATTAATCAAGGAATTGCTGATAGAGTTATGACATGTTATTGTAAGGAAATACTATTATGTTTTAAAAAATAAGATAATTTCAGAAAAAAATAAGACCTATATGAACTGACACACAGTGAAGTTAGAAGAACTGAGAGATCAATGTGCACAGAAATAACAATATTGTCATTATGCTCAATTGTGAAAAACTTGACTACTCTGATCAATAAAACAATCCAATAAATTCTAAAACACTCATGATGAAAAAATGCAATCTCCCTCTAGAGAGCAAACTGATAACTTCCCATAACAATTTTAAGGTACATTTTTTCTTGCATTTTTTTTTGAAATATGGCTGATATTCAATTATGTTTTGCATGATTTTACATATATAACTGATGTCAAGATTGGCTTTTCAGTAGATAGGGGAAGGGTATGAAAGAAGGGAGATAATTTGGAAGTCAAAATTAAAAACCAAAGGGATGTTAAAAATAAAAAGTTTTTTTTAATTTTGCTGGATCTATGATTTCATATGTAAAATAAAGTCATAAATAGAATTTCTTTTTGGGCTTTTTATTTTCTTATTTTGATTGATTTTATTTATTTAGTATTTCTCCCAGTTATATTCAAACCAATTATTTTTACATTTATTTTTAATTTTTTTTTTGAATTCTAGGTTCCCTACCTTATGCCCCTTTGCAATTTTGGAACCACATGTGAAGTTAAATGAAATATTTCCATAAATGTCAAGTTATAAAAGAAGACATAGATCTCCATCTCTAAGGAAAATAATAACTCTTAAGAAAAATTAATTAGAGAGAGAGAGAGAGAGAGAGAGAGAGAGAGAATCATTCAATCTGTAATCAGACACAGAATAGATAGAATTCATCATAAAACTTTCAGAGGCATTGTGGATGATTGCATTATTGAGAATAACAAAGTAATTTACAGCTGGTCATGCCAGAACATTGCTGTTCCTTTGTATACAATATTTCATTTTTCTTGAATTCATGGAGGATTTTTCCAGTTTTCCCCCTTCCCCCCCCCCCCGAGACAATCCTACTCATCATTTCTCAGAGAACAATAATATTCTATCACAAACACATACCATATTTTATTGAACCATTCTCCAATTGATGGACATCCCCCCACTTTCCTATCTTTTTGCACCGATAAGAGAGCTGCTATGAATACTTTTTGTACATATAGATCATTTTTCTTTTAATGACTTTTGGTATTCATATTTAGCATTGGTGTTATTAGGTCAAAAGCTATGTATGAGTTTAAAGTCTTTTGAGTGTAGATCTTATCTTGTGATCATTTATTGATTGGGTCATGCTCTTATTTATTTATTTTTTTTTATAAATTTGACTCAATTCTTCTAGCACTTTGTTTGAGAAACAAGGCCTTATGAGAGAATTACTTTAAAATTACTATTGCTAATATCTACCACCTCATTTATTCTGTGTTCTTTTCAACCTGTCTCTTCTCAAAAATGTTTTGGTACTACTTAACACTTCCTAGTTGTGTGACCTTGGGCAAGATACTTAATCCTAATTGCCTCAACAACAACAAAAAAAATGTTTTGGAATGGACCACTACCTCTTTCAATACGTCCTTTATTTATCAGTTAAATAAATTAGACTTTACTACCTTAATATTGATTAAAATAGCATTTTTATTAACATCTAAAATAGATGAGATAATAAGTGTTTTATTGAATCGTATATTCAATGTAATAATTTTAAATGCATGATGTTAATTATGTAATAGGATCAAAAGTGATTATTGCAAAAAGATGAAGTATAAATAATTGATTTATTTTGATATCCATGATAGCATCTATATATTGCAACATAAGTTGTCTGAAAAAGATAAAAAAAAATAAAGAAATCAAAAGAGCTGTCAAAATGCTAACAGTTAAATATTGTACAAAAAAAAACTTTTATCTAAATTATACAAATAATAATTTGTATATTATATACAAATAATAAATATACAAACAAAATACATTCCAAATAGAATTGTTGTGTAAATGGCTGAAAAATATATTCAATTGTATAAAGTAAGTCAGATGACATCTCTGACTCAGTGATCTCATTTATAAAACAAAGAATTTTAGCTTCTCATATAGATTATTCTAACTCTGTAATTCCTTATAGTTTTCTATCTGTGATTTTATAATCTTTTTAGTATTAATATCTGGTGAATATGCATTTACATGTTGAAAATAATATTTCAAATCATTCACGTAATAATAGAATTTTCACAGTATAACCTGGCACATCAGCAAGAAGCATAAAAAGATTTCTAATTTTTAGAGACATTTGGTATATTATCTTGGTAAAATTGCCACCATCAATATTGTGTATCAGCATAATTGCTATGGTATAAGTATAATTTGGGGAAAAGTGTTCCCCATTTGATAATGAATGTTGGAATGTGCAGTTCATTGATTCAATCAAAAAGCTGTTTGTGGTTGAATCTCAAAATTCAATTTTACTAGAGGCATTGGTGTTGATGCTACCATCAACTCATGCAATGCAAATATATGCAAATTTTATTTTTATTCAGTTTCTCCACATTCAATCTTCCCATGCATGCTGATGAATTACATTTTCTGCTGGCATGTTGTATCTTTTTCATTTTTCCTATTGCTAATCATGGTTGGGAATGTAAATAGCTTTCATTGAACCAGTGTACTAGTGGGTTAAGATTAACAGCAAAGGAGAGTGAGGACAGAGATTTATATTTCAGGATTTATTGTTATTTAAAGCTTATATGCCTTGGCAGACAGCTGTCTTGAAAAATATGGGTAGTTGGTGCACTTCTAGGTTTTAGACTTTTTTCAAATTGTGGTAACGTTATTTTGGATATTGTCAGGGATATTTCAAAATTGCGTGAATTAATATAAAAGAATTACAATTCCCAAACACAGTTTAGCTTCTTTTAGAGTGAACTTAACATCAGATGTACACTTTGCCTTTGGGATAATTTGTGAACAATACATTCTTCCTAAGCACTTTTATGTACCCACTTTTACTAATAATAAGAGCTAAATTCTATGTTTTATTGCATGTATCCTTGAATTTTTTTTTATCCTAAAGTGAAAAAAATTAGGTTTCCACCACAGATAGGTCGAAGGAAGATGACAATATAACTATATCTGCTAAAGAGTTTGTGTTTGATGTGGGGAAGCATTGTATTTTTATCCACCTACAAAACTAATTAGAAGTAATTGGGGAGGGGGCAGAACCAATCGTGGCTGAGAGGATACATGTCTTTGTTTGATCTCTCCCCATGTCCCTCAAATTGACAGCAAATCCAGCCTCTAAACCAATTTAAGAGTAATAGAACTCACACAAATATTTGGAATGTAACAAATTTTCAGCAGAAGATAATTTGGAAGATCTTCAGAAAATCAGGCATAGCAGGAAACTGAGAACAAGCATGTAGAGTAGGCTATGCATAGTCTAAGGTGGTGTGGGCGTCACTGCTGGAGAATTTACCAGAAGGAATCTACAGCAGTGTTGGTTACTCTATTCATGTAGCAAGCAAGAAGAAGATAAGAAGGTCACCCATAAGATATTCAATGCAAATACAGAAGGCAACTAGTGAAACCTCAAACCCCAGAATTTCATGAGACCTGGCCACATACAAGCAGCACTGGAAATATGGAAATTAATCAGATTGACCCAGTATATTTACTGTCACCTGTAGAGAAAGTTTGGACATTTTCCCCATTTGTTTTAAAAGCAGATCTCAAACTTTAAAAAAAATGAGCAAAAAAGCAAAAAGAAATATGACCATATATAGTTTTTATGAAGAGAAAAACAGATTCCACGTCCTTAGGACACAAAAAGCAAATCATCTCCAGATGAAGCTGCAACAGATGATATAAATTGGTCCCCATCTCATAAGACTCTCTTGGAAGAATTCAAAAAAGATCTTAAAAGAGAGATAGGAAAAAAAAAGGTCGGAGGAAGGAAATGAGAACTTTGAAAGAGGATTTGGAAAAGAAAAGAGATAAATGATCTGAAGAAAACTTCTTACAAAATAGTTTTAGTGAAATGGAAAAAGCATATAACTAAAATAAAAAAAATTAGAAGAATATGTAAAATATCTCATGCAAAAGAACTGACCTGGAAAATAGATCTAGGAGGTACAATCTAAGTATTATTGGACTTTCTGAAAATCATGATGAAAAAATAGACTAGATTTTATCAGGAAATCATTGAGGTAATCTGCCTGGATATCCTAGAATCAGAAGGTAAAAAAGCCATTGAAAGCATTCACCCATCACCTCCTAAAAGAGACCCCAAAATAAAACCTCTAAGCTATATTATAGATAAATTTCATAACTGCAGGACCAAAGAAAAATACTGCAAGCAGGCAGAAAGAAGCAATTTAAATACTGAAGAGCAACAATCAGGATTACGAGGAACCTAGCGGCTTCCACCTTCAAGGATCCAAGAGCCTGAAATCTGATATTTCAAAAGGCAAAAACTTAGAATGCAGCCAAGAATAAACTATCCAGGTAAATTGAGCTTTATCTTTCAGGAACGAAGATAAAACATTCAATAATACAGGTGAATTTCATTTATTTCTCATGAAAACACCAGAGCTAAACAAAATTTTGACATCCAAATACAGAGTTCAATAAAAGAGTAAAAAAGATAAAAAGGAAAGAATTCTTGAAATATAACATTGTTTATGGATATACTTAGTGAGTGCAGGTATAACTTGATTTTACATGATAATATAAAAAAAAGAAATTAGAGGTGGAAAGGGGATTGTACTGGATAAACAGGAAAATGTAGGCAAAATGAGGGAAATTACATCTCATGAAGAGGCAAAGAAAGCCTATTATAACTGAGTGAAATAAGGGAAGGTAATGAACATTGTGTGAATCTTACTCTTATCAAATTTATCTCATAGAGAGAATATTAGAGATATCTGGATTCATAGACAAACTTGTCTAACTCTGTAGAGAAGTAGGAGGGGAAAAGTGAAAGAACAGGGGAAGGTTAATAGAAGGAAAAAACAGAAGTAATAAGGGAAAGGTATAAGAAAAAGGGAGGGGCTATAAAAGGGGAGGACCGCTTGAGGTAAGGGGTGGTTAGGAGCAAAATAGTGGGGAGGAGGGAAAGGGGAAAAAAGACAAAAGCATAATTTGGAGTAAACAAGATGGTGGGAAATACAAAATTAGGCATTTTAACTGTGAACGAGAATGGAATGAACTCTGCCATAAAACAGAAGCAGATAAAAGGCTGGATTAAAAGCCAGAATTCTACAATATGTTTTTTTTTTTATAAGAAACTTATTTAAGGCAGAGTGATATATGCAGAGTAAAAGCAAAAGGCTGGAGCAGAATCTATCATGCTTCAAGTGAAGTAAAAAAAAAAAGTAGGGATAGTGATCCAGATCTCAGATCAATTAAAGGCAAAAAAAAATAGATCTAATTAAAAGAGACAACTAAGGACACTATCCTAATGAAGGGTACCATAGATAATGAAGTAATATCAATATTAAATATAAATGCACCAAGTGGTATAGCATCTATATTTCTAAAGAAGTTGAGAACTTCAAGAAGAAATAGACAACAGAACTATGAAAGTGGGGGATGTCAATCTTACTCTCCCAATGCTAGATAAAGGGAACCACAAAATAAATAAGAAATAAGTTAAGGAGGAAAATAGAATTTTTGAAAAGTTAGGTGTGATAAACCTTTTGAGACAATTGATTGGGGACAGAAAGAAGTACACTTTTTTTCTTGCTGGTTTCTTTACTAGGTATTAGGGCATAAAGATCTCAAAATCAAAAGTACAAAGGCAGAAATAGTAAATGCATTTTTCCATATCAGAGTGCAATAAAAATTACATTTAATAATAGACCAGGGGAAAATAACTAAAAATTAATTAGAAACTAAATAATCTAACCCTAAAGAATGAATGGGTGAAATAGCAAATCATAGGTGCAATCACTAATTTAATCTATGAAAATGACAATGAGATAATATATCAAAATTTGTGAGATGCAGCCAAAATGATAATTAGAAAAAGTTGTACATCTCTAGATGCTTACTTGTATAAAGTAGAGAAAGAGAAAATCAATAACATGGTCTTGCAACTAAAAAAAGCTAGAAAAAGAACAAATTAAAAACTTCCAATGAAATATCAGGTTTGAAATTCTGAAAATAAAAGGGGAGATTAATAAAATTGAAGGTAAGTAAACTATTTTATTAATAAACAAAACTAAGTGTTCATTTTATGGGAAAAAAAAGACAATAAATAAATCTTAAGTTAATTTGATAAGAAAAAGGAAGAAAAAAATTCAAATACTTAGTCTCCAAATGAAAATGGGAGAACTTTTCACTAAAGAAGTGGAAATTAGAGCAAAAATTAGGAATCATTTTGCCCAACTTTATATCAAAAAATTTAATAATGTAAGAGAAATGGAGGGATATAAACAAAAATATAGATTGCCCAAGTTAATAGAAGAGGAAATAAATTACCTAAATAGTCCCATTTAAAAAATAAAAATAGAACAAGCTATTAATCAATTCCCCAAGAAAAAAATCTCCAGGGCCAAATGGATTTACATATGAATTCTCCCAAACAATTAAAGGACAATTAAATCCAATACCATGGAAAGTATTTGAAAAAATTGGAAAGAAGTACACCTACTGAATTCCCTTTATGACATGGACAAAGTGCTGATACCTAAACCAGGTAGAAAGAAAACAGAGAAAGAAAATTGTAGACCAATTTCTCTAATGAATATGGATGCAAAAATCCTAAATAAAATATTAGCTAAAAGATTACAAAAAGTCATCTCCAGTAAATATACCACAACTAAGTAGTATTTATGCCAGCATTACAGGACTGGTTCAATAATAGGAAAACTATTAGCATGATGGACTATATCAGTAACCAAACTAACAAAAAATTATATGATTATTTCAATATATGCAGAAAAAAACATTTGATAAATTCCAACACCTATCCTATTAAAAACACTATACATATCAATGTAATTTTCCTTAAAATGATAAGTAGCATTTATTTAAAACCATCAATAAGCATCACATGTAATTGGGACAAACTAAAGCCCTTCCCAATATGATTAAGAGTAAAACAAGATTTCTCACTATCATCAGTACTATTCAATAGTGTAATAGAAATGTTAGATTTGGCAAAAAAGAGAAGAAAAAGAGATTAAAAGAATTATACTAGATAATGAGGAAACCAAATTATCACTCTTTTCAGATGATATGATGGTATTCTTAGAGAATCCTAGAGAATCAACTTAAAAACTACTAGAAACAATTCATAAGTTTGGCAAACTTGCAGGATACAAAATAAATCCACATCAATCATTAACGTTTATATATACTACTAACAAAGTCCACCAGCAAGAGTTCCAAAAAGAAATTCCATTTAAAGAAAATGTTGATAATATAATATATTTGGGAGTCTACCTGCCAAGGCAAAGTCAGGAACGATATGAACACAATTATAAAACACTTTCATACAAATAAAGTCACATGTAATCAGATGGAGAAATATCAATTGCTCATGGCTAGACTGTGTGAATATAATAAAAATGAAAATATTTCCTAAACCACTTTGCTTATTTACTTCCATACCAATAAAACTCCCAAGAAATTATTTAACAGATCTGTAAAAAATAATAACAAAGCTCATCTAGAAGAAGTAAAGATCAAGAATTTCAAGAAATTAATGAAAAAAAAAGCTAATGGAGGTGACCTAGCTTTGCCTGACCTAAAACTATATTATAAAGCTATAAAGCAATGGTCATCAAAACTATTTGGTTCTGGCTAAGAAATAGAGTAGTCAATCAGTGGAATAGGTTAGGCTCACAGGAAAAAAAAATTGTCAATGACTATTTCAATCTCGTGTTTGACAAAACCAAAGACTCCACATTTTAGGATAGGAACTCACTAAATCACAAGAATTACTGGGAAAATTGGAAATTAGTATGGCAGAAACTAAGCATTGACCCCCACCTAAAACTGTATACCAAGAAAAGTACCAAATAGCTTCATGATCTAGATATGAAGAGTGATATTATTAGCAAATTAAAAGAACATAGGAGCATAAGCAAATTAATAGAACACATTTGTGGAGAAGGAATTAGTGACCAAAGAACTGGAGCTCATTATTGAATACCAAATAATTTTGATTATAATAAGTTAAAAAGCTTTTGTACAAACAAAACTAATGCAGACAAATTGGAAGGGAAACATTAAACTGGGAAAACATTTTTACATTCAAGAGTTCTGGTAAAGGCCTCTTTTCTAAAATATCTGGAAAATTGACTCAAATTTATAAGAGTTCAAGCCATTCTCCAATTGATAAATGATCAAAGGACATGAACAGACAATTTTCAGATGAAGAAATTGAAACCATTTCTAGTCATATGAAAAGATGTTCTAAATCACTATTGATCAGAAAAATACAAATTAAGACACCTCTGAAATATCACTACATACCTCTCAGGTTGGCTAAAATGATAGGATAAGATAATGAGGAATATTGGAGAGAATGTGGTATACTGGGGCACTAATACATTTTTGCTGCAATTGTGAACCAATCCACCCATTCTGGAGAACAGTTTCAAACTATGCTCAAAAGGTTATCAAAGAGTGAATGTCCTTTGATCTAGCAAGGTTTCTACTAGGCTTATATCCCAAAGAGATCTTAAAGGGGGGGGGGGGGGGGGAAAGGGACCCAAATGTGCAAAAATGTTTGTGGCAGGCCTTTTGATAGTGGCAAGAAAGTAGAAACTGAATAGATGCCCGTCAGTTGGAGAATGGCTGAATTACTTATGGTATATGAATGTTATGGAATATTTTTGTTCCATAAGAAATGATAAGAAGGATGATTTCAGAGAAGCAGGGTGAGACTTACAGAAACTGATGTTATGTAAAATGAACAATAGCAGGAAATCATTGGACAAGTCAACAGCAAGATTATATGATGATCAATTCTGATGGACTTGGCTTTTCTCAACAATGAGACAATTCAGGCCAGTTCCAATGATCTTGTGAGGATGAGAACCATCTATACCCATAGAGAGGACTGTGGGAACTGATTGTGGATCACAACATAGCATTTTCACATCTATTGTTGTTTGTTTGAATTTTATTTTCTTTCTCATTATTTTCCTTTTGATCTGATTTTTCTTGTGCAGCAATATAATTGTATATATATATATATATATATATATATATATATATATATATAGCTATATTTTATTTACATGTATATTTATTATGTTTAATATTTATTGGATCACTTACAATCTGGGGAGGGGTGTGGTGAAGAGGGAGAAATTGCAACACAATGTTTTGCAAGCATCAATGGTGAAAAGTATCCTTGCATGTGCTTTAAAATTTTAAAAAAGAAGGCTTCAATAAAAATAAAAAATAAGTCAGTACATATGGATTTAATACAATAACTTATTCTTCCATTTGTTCAAACTCTCATGTATGTATATGTGTGTATCATATACATTATAAGTTCCTATTTATATTGTCAAGATGTATACATTAAAATGCACACACACACACACACATACACACACACACACACACACACACACACCATATACACACACAATGGGGAAAAGATAAGAAAATTTGATAGAGAAAATTCTTTTTGTAAACGTCATTTTTTTTTTTTTTTTTTACTTTTCTAGCTATGACATCAGGTATTATCCATAAAACAATTAGGTAATTCTGGAATGGAGAAGTTCTTTTCTCCTTTCCCAAGCACCAAGTTCTTGGTTCTATTTTAATATTTAATATTAAACGTACTTTTGTAACCATTTATGGAAAATGATGCAAAAGAATAGATCTAATAAATGGACATAGACATGCAGGAAAATTTTAAAACATGGGAACAAGGATCTGCCATACTAAAGTGATATTTTTGGATCCCTCATTAGATTCCACTTAATCAGGACTATCTTAATTGGGAAGTCCATTTAATTGGGACTTTCCCAGCTTACCAAATTGAGTCTAATAAAAATTCAAAGGTAAAGACAGATGTTTAATTGGAACCATAATTCCAACTAATTAGGATGCCTGAAGGTGATTAAAAGTTCCTTAAATCAATCTGAATTTGAGATATTATGTCTTTATGTGAATCTCCTGCTGTGATTGTTTATTCATTTCTCTAAGAATGACCTCTCTGCTGTTGAATGAATAAAAGTCTGTGGAGAATTAGGTGTTTTAAATTCTATTTTCTTTTTACATGAATAATCAATCTACGTTTAGATATTTTTTCTACAAACGTTAGAAAAACCATCATGATTTCACTATATTTTGAGTCCTAACATTTTTTTTCACTTTTAATGATTATGAATTTATTTGTACCAAAAATAAATCTTTAGGTAATACAAATGAATGCTGAGATTAAATTATAAATGGTAAAAAAATTTAATACATATTTATATTTGTATTATATATATATATACACATACATATATATGAGAGTATTTATTTGTTACCATCTGCATGTTGTTACCTTCTTAAGAATTTTAAATGAAAAATTGATTCTAAAATGAGAAATGGTTAACAAAATTCCTGTGCTTCTGATTGAAATGTGCTGTTATAACCAGAAAAAATGAAACTAAAAATCCTGTCACTTCCAAAAAGTAATTTACCCTGGAAGACTCTGACTGCATATCAAAATTCATGCTTTATGGTACAAGTGATACACAAAACTGTTTAAGAAAATGATTTGTGCAGTGAAAGAAATGACAGTCAAGTTGGAAAGTTCATGAGACTCAGTGAAATTTGCTATAAGTGATAGCTTATAACAAATCCTTTCTTCATATTCTTCAGTTCTCTGGGGTTATTTATAAGATTTCAGGACACATATTGTTTAAACTATTTTTTTTTTTTACAATAGCACTGTTTGCTTTTAATCGAGGAAACGAAATAAATATTTCCCATCCATCCTCAATGTACTTTTGAAATATTTTCAGTTTAAAAAAATGATATTGATTCATTGCAAATAAATATACGATATCTTGAAACTTTGTAGTGATTTCGAAGACTAAACTGTTTAAAGGAAAACTGTTCTTCTTATAGGCACTTCAATACTACCATATAAGGAACATTTCATAATATACCTCTTAAAAAGGTATATTGAATATTTAAACTCATGTAGTAGGACATAAAACATATTTGTAGTCATCACACCTTTGTTGTAAAAATTCATTTAAAAAGTGGTCGATATTAATTGTCTTATGATATATAGGCATTTATTTTTTATGCAGCTTTTTTTTCCAAAGGAAACACTGGAAGAGAACAGAAATGAAAGTCATTTGGGGTAGAACTATTGATTGGCAATCAAAAGTGAAATATGCTTATGATAAAGATCAAACTTTCATTTTAAAAATATATTCAGTTCAAAGTTTTCTTGCTGCTTTCAAACTATCCCATTCCCATTTAAAAGGCAAGAAAAATGATGCCTATTACACATATGAAGTCATGCAAAATATTTCCACATAAATCATACGAATTAAAAAAAAGGAAGAGAAATGAAGAGAAAAAAAATAATGCCTCAATCTGTTCTCTGATTCCATTAGGCCTTCATCTGGAAACAAATAATGTTTTTATCCCGATTCCTTTATAATTGATGTGGATCATTATATTGATTACAGTATATGAGTTTTTCATGGTTGATTATTGTTATAATATTGCTGTTAGTAATTACATTGTTCTAGTTCTGTTCAATTCACTTTTCATTATTTCCAATAAGTTTTCCAGTTATTTTTTTCTGAAAAAAAAAAAACAATATTCCATTAAATCTTTATCTTAACTCATTTAGCCATTATCCAATTATTGACACATTATCAACAGTGCATTAGTGTACATCATCTACCCAGTATACTCACATTCTCTCTGCCATTTATCATTTTCTTTTCTGTCATTTTAATCAATTGGATTAGCATGAGTTATCTCAGAATTATTTTAATTTGAGTTTCTTTAAATATTAGTGATTTAGAGCATTTTATAGACTATTGATATTCCATTTATTCTGTTAAAAACTATATATTCTTATCCTTTGAGCAAACTTGTGCTATGTACTCATGCATGAAAAGAAATTGTTTTAAATATTTCTATGGTCATTCAATGGATTAATTTAATGGACAAATCATTTTTTTTCCTTTTTGATATTAAAGTCCCCTAAAATGCTGTAGTCAAATTGATTAAGACAAAAATAACATTAGATATATTTTAATAGACTTCTGATTTGTTTTAACCATGTTATTTTGACTTATGTATGAAGAAAATATCAGTACAAAAGGAATATCACTCAGGTTTCATTTTAGATTGTTAACTCATTAAAGACATTTGTTGTAAAAATTATTTGTGGACATCATTCTTTTTATCATCCAGATGTTTCCTGATGGAAACATTTACTTTCCTCATATTACTAGTATGGGATGTTAGTAAAAGCCTTCTTGAAATTTTATATTGATTTATTAATAAATATTATAATTAAACAGGTTTTTGAAGGTAACTTTTGTATTCTAATTTTTGTCTTGATATAATCTCATTTATATTAACCAAAATAGTTTTAAAATTTTTTAAATGAAAACTTGGGAAATTCCTTTATTCAGTGATTAAATGTTATTCATTTATATTTAAATGGTTAAGAAAACAGAGTATGATTTCAGGGCAAGATAATTGTATAAAATGCAGACATATTATCAAGATTCTATATATCTACTGCAGCAAAAATGTAAAATTTATTTTGGATAAAATAAGGAAATCCATTTCCATAAGTCACTAAAGCAAATGATTTCTCCCATCTACCTTTATACAAAAAATCATCTATAATTCCTAAATTTTATCTGAACTTTTTTCCTTTCAGATTTTTATTGGAAATTGTGGGGTTGGAAGTAAAATGTGTGTTACATTGGTGATGAAAAAATAAGAACCCCAAAAGGAGGCCCTTACAAAAGGAATATATACAAGAGATGTAAGCTCAGAAAGAAATTACTAGAATACATTCTGTAATATTTTCAAATATTCCTTACTGAAAGTATTAAATAATGTATTCTATTAATTTTAAAGTAATGATTATGTGATAAAAAAATTCACAATTTCATATTTAACCCTCTTTTTCCATTCCTTTCTTTATAAGGAAAAAATATTTGGGGTGGATATTCAAGATTAGAATTTTTTGTTAAAAAGTTTGTATGGTTTAATATAGTTACAATTTAATAACAAGGAAGTCATATAGCTTTGGATCATCATACATTAAAAAAAAAATTGTATACTCATATTTAACTTAATCTCAGCTCTTCTTGATCCCAGGCTCATCATTCTATCCACCATACTATCATTTGCTTATCTTAAAGGAACAAAATAAAATTTAATAGGAAACAAAATAAATTTAACAGTTATATTTTTTAGTAGTGACATTACTAAACATACACATTATATTATTTATTTTTTCCAACTACACATAAAGATAATTTTTAACATTCACTTTTAGAAGATTTTGAGTTCCATTTTTTCTCCTGCTCTCTCTCTCTTCTCCTCTCTTCCCAAAAAAACAAAAAAATCTGATATAATTTACATTCATACAATCATATTAATCATAATTCCACATTAGTCATATTGTGAAAGAAGAATCACAACAAAGGAAAGGGGAAAAATGAGAGGGAAAAAAAGAAGAAAGTTACATGCTTTCATCTGTATTGAGACTCTATTGTTTCTTTGGATGTATATAACTTATTTTTTTCATCATGAGTCTTTTGTAATTGGCTTGGATCACTGATATTGCTGAGAAGAACTAAGTGTACAATAGTACATCACTTTCCAATGTTGCTATTACTTGTATGCAATGTTCTTCTTGTTCTGTTCACTTCACTCAGTATCATTTATTGAGTTTTTCTGAAATCTGCCTTCTCATTGTTTCTTAATGCAATATTATTCCAATTACATTTACATATCACAACTTGTTCATTCATTGCTCAGTTGATGAATATCCCATCAATGTCCAATTCTGTGCCACCACAAAAAGAGCTGATATAAATATTTTTGTACAAATGCCTTCTTTTCCTTCCTTCCTTTTGGAAACAGACAAGGGAATTGGATTACTAGATGAAAGGATATGCACAATTAAGCACACCTTTGGACATAGTTTTAAATTGCTCTCCAGAATGGTTTTATCAATAGTTAATTTCACCAACAAAACATCAGTGTGTCAGTTTTACAAAACCTTTTCAAATTTTTATCATTTTTATTTTCTGTCATATTAGCTAATATGAGTTTAGGGAGTACATCAGAGCTGCTTTAATTTGCATTTCTCTAAAAATAGTGATTTAGAACATTTTACATTAATATAGATGGCTTTAATTTCTTCATCTAAAAAGTGCCTATTCAAATACTTCAACCATTTACCAAATGTGGAATAGATTATATTCTTATAAATATGATTCAATTCTCTATATACTTGAGAAAAGAAATCATTATTAGAAAGAGGGGTTAAAAATTGTTTCCCATATTTCTGCTTCCCTCCTAATCGTTAATCAAAATTATTATAGGATTTCTGATAGTTTTGTTATGAAAATAAAAAAAATATGTTAATAGTTTTCCTAATATTGCACAAATACTCCTGGTAAAAATCTCATCTGATCATAGTATACTAACTTGATGGTAAATAGTGGTAATCTTTTTGTTAGTACTTTATTTTTAAAAATTAGAACAATATTCATTAGAGAGATAGGTAGTTTTTTTTTCCCCCACAATTTTGGCTCTTCTTGGTTAAGGAATAAGCACCATATTTGTGTCACAAAAAGAATCTAGAAGGACTCCTTTGTCTTTTTTGTCAAATATTTTTAAAGTGTTAGAATTAATTATTCTTGAACATTCTTCTGGCACTTGAGACTTGTTTTTCCTTAGGTAGTCCAATGATGTATTGTTCAATTACTTTTTCTAAAATGGAGATATTTAAATGCTTCTTCTACTCTAGTCAATTTATATTTTTATGAATACCATCCATATCACTTACATTGTCAGATTTACTGACATGTATTTGGACAAAATAGCTCCTAATTGGTGTATTAATTTCCTCTTCATTGATGAGGAATTCACTTTTTTCATTGTTGATAGTGGTAATCTGATTTGCTTCTTTCTTTTTTTAAATGAAATTAATCAATAACTCCTCTATCTTATTGTTTGTTTGTTTGTTTTTTTTTCATTAAGCTAGATCTTAGTTTTATTTGTTGTTCAATAGTAGTCTTACTTTCAAGTTTATTAATCTCTCCTTTGGTTTTAATGATTACTAATTTGGTATTTAATAGGGGATTTTAATTTGTTCTAGTTTTCTGAGTCGAATACTCATTTCATTGATCTCCTCTTTCTCCATTTTATTCATGTAAATATTTAAAAGAATAAAATTATTCATAGTAACTACTTGGCTCTATGAATTAGTTTTGGATGTTATTCATTATAAATATTCTCTTGAATGAAACTATCAATTGTTTCTTTTTCTTTTAAATAAAGCATTTTTAATATTTTCAAACATGCATAGATAATTTGTCTACATTACACTTTGCAAAATCTTATGTTCCAGTTTTCCACCCCCTTCCTACATCTCCCCTGCATGATGAGTAATCCAATATATGTTAAACATAGTAGAAATATATGTTGAATCCAATATGTACATATATAGTTATACAATCATGTTGCTGTACAAGAAAAAAAAATCAAATCAAACAGGAAAAAAAGTTGAGAAGGAAAATAAAATGCAAGCAAACAACAAAAAGAAAGAAAATTCTATGTTGTGAACCACACTCAGTTCCAACTGTATTCTCTCTGTATGTAGATGGCTTTCATCACAAGATCATTGGAATTGCTCTAAATCATATCATTGTTGAAGAGAACCACTTTGATCAGAACAGATCATTGTATAATCTTGCTGTCGCTGTGTACAATGATCACCAGTTTCTGCTTATTTCACCTAGCATCAGTTCCTGTAAGTCTCATCAGGCCACTCTGAAATCATCTAGCTGATCATTTCTTACAGAACAGACCTCAGAGATGTCTTAATTTATCAATAGTGATTTAGAGCACTTTTTCATATGGCTAGAAATGGTTTAAATTTCATCATCCAAAAATTGCCTATTCATGTCCTTTAACCATCTATCAATGGGAAAATAGCTTGAGTTCTTATAAATTTAAGTCAATTCTCTATATATTTTAGAAATGAGGTCTTCATCAGAAGCTTTGCATGTAAAAATGTTTTCCCAGTTCAATGTTTCCCTTCTAATCTTATCTGCATTAGTTTTGTTTGTACAAAAGCTTTTTAACTTTTATTAATTTTTAGTAAAATTTTTAAATAATTATTTAAGTTAAACTAATAGTTTAACTAATAAAATATAATCAAAATTATCTATTTGTAATTCAGTAATGAACTCTAATTATTCCTTGGTCAGGAATTCCTTCCTTCTCCACAGATCTAAGAGATAAACCATCCTGTTTTTTTTTCCCCTAATTTGCTTATAATATCACTATTTATGTCTAGATCATGAACCCATTTTGAACTTATCTTAGTATACAATGTTAGTTGTGGGTCAGTGCCTAGTTTCTGCCATACTAGTATCCAATATTCCCAGCAGTTTTATCAAGTAGTGACTGCTTATCCCAAAAGCTGGGCTCATTGTGTTTGGCAAACACAAGATTACCATAGTCATTGAATATTTTGTCATGTCAGCCTAATCTATTTCACTGATCAACTATTGTATTTCTTAGCCAGGACCAAATGATTTTAAAGGCTGCTGTATTATAATACAGTTTTACATCTGGCAAGTTAGGTAACCTTCATTTGCATTCTTTTTAATTAATCCCCTTGAAATTCTTGACCTTTAGATGAACTTCATTATGATTTTTTCTAGATCTGTAAAATAATTTCTTGGGAGTTTGATTGATATGGCACTAAAGTAGATTAATTTAGTTAGTATTGTCATTTTTATTATATTCTCTCAGACTATCCAAGAACACTTGGTATTTTTCCAATTGTTTAAATCTGACTTTATTTGTGTGAAAAATGTTATATAGTTGTGTTGAATCTCCTTTTCTTCTCTTATTGCCAAAGCTATTTTTTCTAATACAATGTTGAATAGTAATGGTAATAGTTGGCAACCTTGTTTCACCCCTGATGTTAATGAGAATGGTTCTATTTTGTCCTGTTTACATATAATGCTTGCTAATGGTTTTAAATAGATGCTACTGTAATTATTCCTATACTCTCTGGTGTTTTTAATAGGAATGGATGTTGGATTTTATCAAATGTCTTTTCTGCATTTCTTGAGATAATCATATGGTTTGTGTTAATTTGGTTATTGATATGTTCAATTATGCTAATATTGAACCAGTCAGTCCTGAATTCCTGGTATAAATCCTATTTGGTCATGGGGTATAATCCTGATGATGACAGTCTGTACTCTCTTTGCTAATATTTTGTTTAAGATTTTTACATCAATATTCATTACGATAATTGATATATAATATTCTTTCTTGGTTTTCATTCTACCTGGTTTAGGTATCAGTACCATATCTCTGTCATAAAAGGAATTTAGTAGGAATACTTTTCCCCCCACTTTTTCAAATATTTTCCATAGCATTGGAGTTAATTGTTGTGTATAATATTTAGTAAAATTCACTTGTATTTCCATCTGGCTCTGTAGATATTTTCTTACAGAGTTGATTTATAGCTTTTTCAATTTTTTTGTTTCAAAATTGTGACAAGTAATTTATTTCCTCTTCTGTTAACCTGAGCAATCTTTATTTTTGTAGATATTCCTCCATTTCGTTTAGAATATCAAATTTATTGCCATAAAGTTGGGCATAACACTAATTATTATTCTAATTTCCTCATCATTTGTAGAAAGTTCTCCCTTTTCATTTTTGAGACTAACAATTTGATTTTCTTCCTTCCTTTTTTCTTATCAAATTAACTAGAGGTTTATCTATTTTGTTGGGTTTTTTTTTTAACCAACTCAAAGTTTTACTTATTAAATCAAAATTTTTCTTTCAATTTTATTAATCTCCCCTTTATTTTTAGAATTTCAAATTTGGTTATTTTATTGGAACTTTTTAATTTGTTCTTTTCTAGATTTTTTAGTTGCAAGTCCAATTCATTGACCCTTTCTTTTTCTACTTTACATAATTAAGCATCTACACATATAAAATTTCCTCTAATTACTATTTTAGCTACATCCCACAAATTTTTATATGTTGTCTCATTATTGTCATTCTCTTGGATGACATTATTCATCACTTCTATGATTTACTGTTTTACCCATCCAGTCATTCTTAAGGATTAGATTATTTATTTTCCAATTAATTTTTGGTTATTTTCCCCTATCTTTTTATTGAATGAAAATTTAATTGCATTGACATGCAAAAAAAATACATTTACTATTTCTGCCTTTCTGCCTTTGATTTTGAGGTGTTTATGACCATATGGTTACTTTTTGTATAGGTTCCATGAACCACCAAGATGAAAGGGTACTCGTATTTTCTTCAAAGATCTATCATAACTAATTTTTCTTGTGTTCTTTATACCTACTTAACTTCTTTTTTATTTATTTTGTGTTTGATTTTTCTAGTTCTAAGAGAGCAAGATTATCATCCTTCACTATTATAGTTGAGGTGTCTATTTCTTTTTGTAGTTCTCAACTTCTCCTTTAGGAAGATAGATGATATACACTTGGTGCATTTATGTTTAATATTGCTATTACTTCATTATCAATCATACCCTTTAGCAAGCTATAGTTTCCTTCCTTATCTCTTTTGATTAGATCTCTTTTTGATTTTGCTTGATCTGATATCAGTATTGCTATCCCTGCTTTTTTTTTTTTTGCTTTACCTGAAGCATAATAAATTTTACTCCAGCCTTTTACTTTTACTCTGCATATGTGACTCTGCTATAAATGTGTTTCTTGTAAACAGCATACTATAGGATCTGTTTTTTTAAATCCAGTCTTTCATCCACTTCCATTTTCATGAGAAAATTTATCTCATTCACATTAACAGTTAAAATGATTAATTTTGCATTTCCTGCCACCTTATTTACCCTCAATTATGCTTTTTTCTTTCCTATTTCACCTCTTCACTATTTTGCTTCTGACCACTACATTCCTCAAGAGTCCTCCCTCTTTACAACCCCTCCCTTTTTCTTCTACCATTCCCCTACTACTTCTCTTTTCCCTTCTATTAATCTTCCCCTTTTCTTTCCTCTTTCCCTCCCACTTCTTTACAGTATCAGACAAGTGTCTCTGTGAAACAAAATATGTCTAATATTCTCTTTTTGTTCTTAATTTGATGAGTAAGATTCCCACAATGTTCATTCCTCTCCCTTCTTTCCTTCAATTACAATGTCTTCTTTGCCTCTTCATGAGATGTAATATCTTTCATTTTACCTCCATTTTTCTTTTTCTAGTATGATCCCCTTTCTACCTCTAGTTTCTTTTGCATATTATCACAGTAAAATCAAATTATACCTGGACTCTGTCTATATACTCATAACAGATATGTAGTGTTCAAGAGTTCTTTCCTTATTACGTTTTTATGCTTCTCTTGGGTTCTATATTTAGAAGTCAAAAATTTTTGTTTAGCTCTGGTCTTTTTTTTTTTTAAGAAATAAAGGAAATTCACCTATTTCATTGAATATCCATCTTTTTCCTTGAAAGATAATGTTCACTTTAGATGCATAGTTTATTTTTTCTCTGAATATCAAGTCCCTTTGCCTTTTGGAATATCAGATTCCAGGTCCTTCAATCCTTTAAAGTGGAAGCTGCTAGGCCTTAGGTAATCATGATTGTGGCTACTTGGTATTTAAATTGTTTCTCTCTGACGGTGCTTTCATTTTGGGGTCTCTTTGAGAAGGTGAATAACAAATTTTTTTCAATAATTGTTTTACCTTCTGATACTAGGACATCAGAGCAGTATTCCTTGATGATTTCCTGAAAGATAATATCTATTCTCTTTTTTTCATCATGGTTTTCAGAAAGTACTACAATATTTAGATTGTCTCTCCTAAATCTATTTTTCAGGTCAGTTGTTTTTCCAATGAGGTATTTTACAATTTCTTCATTTTTTTTGGTTTTACTTGCCTAATTATTGTTTCATTGATCCATTCATTTCTATTGGTTCAATTCCAATTTTTAGTGAATTATTTTCTTCAATTACTTTTTAAAATTCTTTTTGTATTTGGTCAATTGACTTTTTAAATTAGTTGTTTTGGTTCATGATTTTTTTTTCTTTCACAAATTATGTTTTTCAGGGAGCTGTTTTCTTTTTTCATTTTGTTAAATCTATTTTGTAAGGAGTTATATGGTTTTTCCATTTCACTAAATTTATTTTATAAGGAGCTTTCTTTGGATAATTTCTGTTTCCTTTTCCAAACCCTCTGGAAAATTTTTCATTTCCTTTCCCCATTTTTCTTTTGGTTCTCCTTTAAGATTCCTTTTGAATTCTTCCAAGACATCCTGGTGAGATGGGAGGCAGTTTACATTACCTTTTGGAGCTTCTTCTAAAAATGACCTGCTTAGTGTCTTAGGAGTTTGAAATCTGTTCTTCTCATTCTCGATAAAAACTATCTATGGTCAGAGTTGTTTTTGCTTTTTGTTCTCATTTTTTTAAGTTGAGGTCTCTTTTAGGGCAAAAGGAAAAATTGTCTGTAATATTCTTCTCTAAAATATAATGTCTCTGGCAGCAGACTTCTTGGGGGGCTTCTGGGAGCAGCCTTCCTTTCAGTTCAGTATAGTCACCTCAAATAGAGCCAGGACTTAAAGTCCAAATCCTTTATTGTCTCCTTCAAAATAGCCAGGTTAGCTTTCTTAGTGGCCTGTCTCTCTCCTTGGTTCTGAGAGCTCCTGCCACTTGTCCTTTATCTCTTCCAGCTTCTGCCTCTAGCTCCCTCTGAATATTTTCAGCCAGCACAGGGGTGGAAAATGGAATGAATCTGTCTCTGCCTCTGAGAGTGGGCTTATGTGTCTGGCCCTGAGAGCTTCTTGCTTATATACTATACACTGAGTATACATCAATCAGGAATCTATTGTCCATTACTTCATGTGCCACAAGTTTTGAAGTCCTGAAATAGTCTCATCAACAATTTTTCATCTCAAGGAATCCAGTGATTCTTGCTGGTTTTCAAGTTCTTCAACAGTCTCATCTTGTGTTAGGGAATCCAATTATTCCTGCAGATTTTGTTCTTAGGTCTTCTCCTTTGTTTCCACATTTTTATTTTTTTTCTGTCTCTCTCTGATGGAGAAGGTGAATATGACTCATTGGCACCCATCTGATTCCTTCTCCATCTGTTTCCTTCTCCATCTGTAGAAATACAAGCAAACTTTTCTCCCAGGCAGTTAACCTATCTAGTCCCTTCTATTTACCACTTTCTAAATCTCTCCTCATCATCTGGCAATTACATTGGAGCTGTTTGCACTGGACACTGCCCTGTTAGTTTAAAAAGCCTGTATTCCCCCCCTCTAAAGGAACATCTTTGTGTAGTCCCTATATAATTTTTCTGCAAACATCATTAGCTTTTCCTTAGCCAGTTGTCTTATCCTAATTTTTGTAGCTGCATTTTCTCCAATGGTTCTTGTGACAGCTGTTTGCAAATGTCCCACAAAATCTGCAAAGGGTTCATTGGGACCTTGCTCTATTTTTGTGAAGGCTTTACCTCCATCTTTCTCTGGGAGAGAATCCTAAGCTTTTATTGCAGCAGCAGTGATCTGTTCACAAGCTGTTGTTGGGTAATTAATCTGTTCTGAATTCTCTCCATACTGACCTTCACCTGCTAGCTGGTCAAAAGTGATTTGTATATTAACTCCTGTTTGCCTATTTCATTGGGCTTGAATCCTACATAATTCATGATATTCCAAAAGCCACAACAAGTTTTGTCCAAGTTCTAAACATGTCCTTGCTATGTATTTCCAGTCACTAGGGGTTAGGATTTCAAAAGACAAATTATTTAGTAACATATAAATGTTACTAAACAGGCTGTCCTGCCTCCTGCACTTTGAGAGAGAAGACTTGACCACCATCCTGGTAGCTCTCCTGCCTCCTTCCACTGAAACCAAGACCTATTCCAGAGGATCTCCAGAAAGCTAGCCTGGCCTTAGGTGGACCTTCAAATACATGGAAAAAGCTATTGCATTTTCTCTTGTCCAGGATAACCATCATTAATTCTTTCACCTGACCCACATGAACTCAAGAACCTTCACTATCCTGAATGTCCTTCGCTGGACTCTCTTCAACAGGTCAAGTCTTTCCTAAGATGTGGTGCATAGAGATGAATACAATGCTTCAGATATAGCCTGATCTGATTATAGTGAGATCACTTAGTCTTGGACATTAAGCCACTCTTAATATACTTTAAGATAGCATTGACTTTCTTGGTGGTCATTTTCCTAAGATTATGTAGCCCCATAAAGAGTGCAACCTCTTTTCAAGTCCTTTTTTTCCCAGATCAAAAGGAGTGTATATTCTCCTTTTTTGACCCAAAGAGTCAAGCTTTTCAATCACAGGCTATGCATGTATTAAATCAAATATATCCTGTCTTTCATTTTTTGCCTTAACCAGTGCTTTTTATAATCTTGTCATAGGCTCCTTCATAGGTGGTTCTGTCACTTCCTCTCCCCTTCCTCCTTCTCTCTCCACTTATGAAGGGTTAATTGAGGGAAGTACATCAGGGAATGGGGAATACTCCTGTTGTGAAGTGCCACACTCAGAATTGTACTTAACTGCATTCTTATCTCATTCTTCACCCTTTTCACCTAGTTTAGTTGGCACATCCCCCTCCTGCTTTTTCTTCTTTTTCCTTATTCTAACACTTAAATAATTTCTTAAAGCCAGTTGTATTCAATTATACGTATTAAGTGTGCCTTTGGAATTTGAGTCAGGTGTAGAAGTGACATAGTTGCTCTCCTATTAATTTCCATCCATTTGGATCCAATTCTTTTTCCTTAGAGAACCAAGGAGATGTGTACTTTACAGTTTTTAAAAGATCAATGATCTGCTCCCAAGTTATCATTAAACCTTGATTTTTTATCAGTCTGACCAAGCTTTCAACACATTTTCCTTGAAGAGGAAAAAGAAGGTTGTTTTCTAAATATCTGTCCCATTTTAGCTGAAATACTATTTTAGCCCTTTAACAAAGTTTCCTTGTTGTACTCATCCTAATTTCTGGGTTGAGGAGACTTTTCCACTGAAAACAGGATTCAGAGGCTTTTCTACTGAAATCAGGATCAGAGGCTTTTCTACTGAAATGAGGATGTGTCTGTCCCACATTTGGGCACCAAAATGTAATGTTCTTCTCTAAAACATAATGTCTCTGGGAGCAGGTTTTTTGGCGGGCTTCTGGGAGCAGTCTTCCTTTCAGTTCAGTATAATCACCCCAAATGCAGCCAGGACTTAAAGTCCAAATCCTTTATTGTCTCCTTCAAAATAGCCCGGTTAGCTTTCTTAGAGGCCAATCTCTCTCCTTGGTTCTGAGAGCTCTTGCCACTAGTCCTTTGTCTCTTCCAGCTTCTGCCTCTAGATCCCTCTGAATGTCTCCAGCCAGGAAAATGGAATGAATCTGTCTTTTCCTCTGAGAGTGGGCTTGTGTGTCTGGCCCTGAGAGCTTCTTGCTTATATGCTGTACACTGAGTATACATCAATCATTATATCACTAGGAAGCCACTATTTGTTGTAGGATTAAGTCAATACTAAACTAGATTTAACTTCTGTCTCCTCATTACAGTTACTTAGCATCTTGTAAAAATCCTAACAATTGTCCAAGCTTACTTTACAGGCAACAGTGGGTGCGTTGGGTCAGGGCTGACTAACTTTGGTGCTGCTTGGGAGTGGCCAGGTTTCATAAATTTCTGGGGTTTAGGGGCTCACTATTTCCTTTTTGTATTTCTGTTGGATGTTTTATTACTAGTCTGCTGATCTACTGCCTTGCAACTAGGACTGTGTAGCCAATGCTGCTGTAGATTCCACCCTATAGATTCTCTGGCACATGGAGCCCACACTACTTTGGGACTGTGTGCTGCTTGCACTTAGAGCTTGTGTTTGGCCCACCTGTACTTTGCTCCCTTGTACTCAGCCTGCCTGAAGTCATCCCACACATACCCATCCTGTGTCCCTCCATATCCAATTGGAATAGAGCTTTTCTGGAGATCTTCAAAGTTTTCTTCTAAAAATTTGTTACACTCCCAATATTTGCCCAATATTCGTGGGTCCTATCAGGACAAAACCAGTTCAGAGTTTGGATTTGCTGTTACTTTGAGGGATACAGGGAAGGCTCAGAAAAAGCCATTTATCCTCTCTACCATGTTGGCTTCACCCCATCAATTGTTTCTATGATTTAATGTTTGACTCACTCATTTGGAAGCATTTGATGATTTAATTTTCAATTTTTTTTTAGCTCATCTTTCCCTGACCAAACTTTAAATGTATTTTTTATTACATTGTGATCTGAATAGGAAACTTTACTAATTCTTCATTTCTACATTTTATTGGGAGGATTTTTATATTCGAATATAGTCCATTTTTATGTAGATACCAAAAAACACAGAGAAAAAAATGATATATTCCATTCTATGTTCATTCAGTTTTCTCCAGATGATGATCATATTCAAGTTTTCTAAAATTATATTTATCTCGTTAACTTCTTTCTTGTTATTTTGTGTTAAGATTCATCTAATTTTGAGACAAAGAGGTTGAGGTCCCCTACTAGTATTGGTTTATTGTTGTTCTCTTCTTATAACTCGCTTAACTTTTTCTCTTAGAATTTGGATAATAGACAAATTTGGTGCATCTATGTGTAGCATTTCTATTACTTCATTTTCTATGTATGTTCTGTCTATATATTTTAGCAATGTGTAGCTTGCTTCCTCTTATAAAATTGGATCTTTGTTTTCTTGGTTTTTGTTTGTTTGTATTTTGCTTCATCTGAAATTAGGATTACTATCCCTGCTTTAAAAAAAAAAAAAAAAAAAAAAAAAAAAAAAAAAACTTCAGCTAAAACATATTGTATTTTCATTGAGCCTTTTACCTTTACTCTGTGGGCATTTCTCTGCTTTCTATGTGTTTCCTGTAAACAGCATGCTGTAGTATTCTGACTTCTAATCTGTTAACCATATCCATTTTATGGGAGATTTCATCCTATTCACATTTGTACTGGCTATTTTCCTCAGTCTTATTTTCTCCCTTTTTTATATATTTCCCTCAGTTTTCAACCTGTTTCCTCACCAAGGTTTTGTTTCTGACCACCATTCTCTTAATCTGCTTCTTTTCATCATTCCTCTTCCATTCTTATATCCCAATCCCCTTTAGTTGTGTTTGTTTTTTCCTCTTCTGTCCATCACCTTTCTTTCTTTTCCCTTGTGTTCCCTTGTGAGTCAGAACTGTGAACCTGAAACAAATGATTCTTACAAGGTACTAAGTTAATGGAATTGATGGAAATAAGAGTTATCTAATTTAGCATGGTTTAGTATGACTGAATTAATCCTACAAGGAGATGTTATGGCCCAGAACTTGAAATAAGGTACTAAGTGGAATTAAGGAGACAATGGTTAAATCTAGTGTATCATTGATTTAATCCTACAACAAATAATGGTTTCCTAGTGATATAATGATTGGTGTACACTTCGTGTATATAAGCTAGAAGCTCTCAGGGCCAGAAAGGAGAAGTTCATTAAAAGCTCTTGGGGCTGAGACAGATTCACTCCATTGACCAACTTTGTAGTGGCTGGAAGCTGAAGTACAAACCTTTGGATTCAGGGAGATTCAGAAGCCAGAGAAAGTAGGCAAGAGCTCAAGCTCTCAGAACCAAGGAGAGAGATAGGCCTCCAGAAAAACTATCTGAGCCCCAAGAGAAGGAGACAATAAAAGACTTGGACTTTAACCCCTGGCTACTCATGTGGTGATTACTGAACTGAAATAAAGGCTGCTCCCAGAGACCTCAAGAATACCTCAACAGAGAACATTATATTTTAAAGAGAATATTACACCCTTGTTTCCTCTTATTTCTCTATAAGTTATGATAATGTCCAACTGAGTATGTGTAATATTAGCACTTTTGAGCCAAATTTGATTAAAGTTCAACAGTGTTCATCTCACACCCTTCTTTCTCTCTACTGTAACAGGCCTTCTGTGGCTCTCCATTGATTTACTTTACCTCCATTTTCCCTCCCCTTTTCCATTTTTAAGTACAATCTCTTTTCCATGCATTAATGTCTTTATTCTCTATCATCACATCAGAGAATCCTTATTTCCATATGCTTTATCTATATCTCTTCTAACTATCCTAATAAAGATATAGTTCTCAAGACTTACAAGTATAATCTTCCCATGTAGGGAGGTAAACATTTTAACCTTTAAATCACACTTGTTTTTCTGCCTTTCTTGTTTACCTTTTTATGCTTCTTTTAAGTCTTCTGTATGAAGATCACATTTTTTCTTTATTTCAGCTCTTTTTCATCAAACATCTTTGAAAATCCACTATTTCAGTGAAGGTGTTTTTCTTTCTCAAGAAGATTATGTTTACTTTTGCTGGAAAACTAATTCTTGATTGTAATTCAAGCTTCTTCACTCTACAGCTTTTTAAAATGGAATTTCACTTTCTATCTATTGCTGTTGGGTTTTGTTGGTAATATATAGAAAAGTGAATGCTGTGGAGTATGTGTGTATGTGTATGTGTGTGTGTGTGTGTGTGCATATGCATATATATATATATATATATATGTATATGAGTATATACATATATATATATATATATAGTTATTTCAAGCAGTTGATTCTCTATAATTCTCTATATTTACCATAATATCATCTGCAAAGATCAATAGTTGCGTTTTCTCATTATGTATTACAATTTCTTTCATTTCTTTTTCTTTTCTTATCATTATTCCTGATCTTATTGGGAAGTCTTTAGCTTATTCTTACTATAGTTAATTCTAACTGATGACTTCAGATAGATCCTGCTGTCATTTTAATGATGATCCTTTTATTCCTCAAATCTATATCTATGTTTATTTAGATCTAGATCTAGACCTAAATATATATCTATTTAAATAGGAATAGGTGCTGTATTTTGTCCAAAACTTTTTCAGCATTTATTGAGATAATCATATGGTTGCTGATGGCTTTCTTTTTTGTAGTCAATTCAGAGTGATTTTTATATTTAATAATTTCTTGTATCTATATTATGTAATTATATAATTTATATGATTATATATATGTATCACTATATATAATTCTATAAATATAGGTTTAAGACCAATGATTTTTAAAACTGTGACACTTAGAGGTTAAAAGTATTGCTTAGCTTATACATGCAAGAAATAGTTCCTAAAATCAAGGCTTTTTTTTTTCCCAAAGTCATCATTGTGCACACTTCTAATATATTTCAAACAAATATTACTACATATCCTTGACTTTGCTATTTGTATTTTCTGCATGGTGAAATATTTGAAACATGAAGTTGGGGTCAGACTCCTTAATCCTATCTACTTTTGGTGTTAGATGGAAAGAAAAGCAGTCCATTCTACTGGATCTCAAGTGACCTCTCCTTAGACATTGATTTCTACTTTTGCTAAAGCTAGTTTTGAGAAGTAGATGCTTCTGCCACGGGGTCCTAGTAATAGTAAAAGGCTTGAAGTAAGTTTCTTGACATCAGGGAATTTGAAATTCTACATTCAATGAGGTCAAAGGATTGACAGAAAAGAATTTATACACAGAGGAGGTTTCTTTTTTTCAAATGTTTTTATTTTTATTTTTTGTTGTTTTAAAACACATTACTTTATAAAACATGTTGGGAGAGAAAAATCAGAGCAAAAGAGAAAAAACAAGGGAGAGATTAAAAAAAAGTGAACATAGCATTTGTTGATTTACATTGTTTCCTTAGTTTTTTTTTTTTTTTTTTTTTTCTGAATGCAGATGGCATTTTCTGTCCAAAGTCTATGGGATTGCTTTGAATCACTGAACCAGTGAGAAGAACCAAGTTTTTATAGTTGATCATTGCACATTCTTGTTATTGTGCACAATATATTCTTGGTTTTGCTTGTTTCACTCAGCATCAGTTTATGTAAATATTTCCAGGTCTTTCTATAACCACCTTGTTCATCATTTTTTATAGAAAAAATGTTTCATTACCTTCATGTATCATAACTTATTCGGCCATTCCCCAATTGATGGGAATCCACTAATTTTCCAATTTTTCATTGCCACAAAAAGAACTGCTTAAAACAGTTTTGCTGTTTGTGGCAGCTCTTTTTGTAGTGGCAAAAAACTGGAAACTGAGTGGATGCCCATCAGTTGGAGAATGGCTGAATAAGTTATGGTATGTAAATGTTATGGAATATTATTGTTCTGTAAGAAACACTCAGGTGGATAATTTTAGAAAGGCCTGGGGAAACTGTTGCTGACTGAAATGAGCAAATCAGATCATTGTACATGGCAACAAGATTTATATGATGGTCAATTCTGATGGATGTGGCTCTTTCCAACAAGGAGATGATTCAGATCATTTCAATAATCTTATGAGGAAGAGAGCCATCTACACCCAGAGAGAGGACTGTGGGAACTGAGTGTGGACCACAATATAGCATTTTCCCTCTTTCTGTTGTTTGCTTGCATTTTGTTTTCTTCCTCAGTTTTTTTTCCCTTCATGAGCCAAGTTTTCTCATGCAGCAAGATAACTCTATAAATATGTATACATATATTGGATTTAAAATATATTTTAACGTATTTAACATGAATTGATCACTACCATCTAGGGGAGAGGTTAAGGGAAGGGGGAGAAAATGTGGAACACAATGTTTTGCAAGGGTCAGTGCTGAAAAATTACCCATGCATATCTTTTGTAAATAACAAACTTTCATATAATAAAGAAAATTTCAAAAATAACATTTTTGCACATGTTGAATCTTATCCCTCCTTTATGATTTCCTTGGGATACAGACCCAGTAATGGTCTTGCTGGGTCAAGCATATAGACAATTTCATATCCCTTTGGACATAGTTCCAGATTGTTCTCCAGAATGGTTGGATCATTTCACAATTCCAACAACAATGCATTACCCATATCCTCTCCAACAATTGTCATTATCTTTTCTTGTCATTGTAGGCAATCTGAGAAGTATGAGGTAGTACCTCAGTGTTTTTTAATTTACATATTTCTAATCAATAGTGATTTAGAGCATTTTTTTTCCATATAAGTATAAATGACTTTTATTTTGTCATCTGAAAATTGTCTGTTCATGTCCTTTGACTGTTTTTCAATGGGAGAATGACTTGTATTTTTATAAATTTGAAGCAATTCTTTATGTATTTTAGAAATGAAACCTTTATTAGAAATACTGGCTGTAAGGATTTTTTCTCAGCTTTTTACTTCTCTTTCAGTCTTATTTCTGTTGGTTTGTTTATTTAGAAACTTTTTTTAGTTTAATGTAATCAAAGTGGTATATTTTACCTTTCATAATGTTCTCCAGTTCTTCATTAATTATAAACTCTCCCTTCTCCAAAGATATGGTAGGTAAATTATCCTTTCTTCTTCTAATTTATTTATGGTATCATCCTTTATGTCCAAATCTTGTATCCATTTTGGCCTTATTTTAATATGGGGGGGTCAAATGTAAATCTAAGCTTTTGTTTTCTCTTTACACTCTGTCCTCAGTCTTATGTTTTTTTTTAAACCCACTCCACATTACCCTATCTCAATTCACCTTTCCCCTTCTCTTAGTAATGATTTTTTAACCCACTTCACCCCCTACTTTCTCTTATGTCAGGCCTTCCTCCTTCTTTTATCTTTTCTCCTAATGTTTCTGCCCTCCTTTCTATCCTGCTCCTTCCTTTTCTTTCCTCTCTCTTCCTTCTTCTTTATATGGTTAGATAAATTTCAGTGATTAAGTTATTCCCTCTTAGAGCCAAAACTGATGAGATTAAGTTTCAGACAATGCTCATCTCCCTCCCTTCTTTCTCTCAATTGTAATAGGTCTTTTACACCTCTTCAAGTGAACTAATTTTCCAACTGTACCTCCCTTTTTTCAGTACATATCTTTTCCCACCCTTTAATGCCTTTTTCTTTGATGTCATTATAACAGAGTCCATTTACAATCATACGCCAAATCCCATGTAATATCTCCCTCTATCTATTCCATTGACAGATACAGTTATCAAAAGTTACAGATATCATTTTTTCATTTAGAAATATAAAGTTTAATCTTAAAAAATATTTATTTTTCCTGTTTACTTTTTTATGCTTCTTTTGAATCTTGTGATTATAAATTCAATTTACCGTTTAGTTCTGTCTTTTTTCAATAGACATGATTGAATATCTTTTTTATTGAAGTTTTATCACTTCCCCTGACAGATGATACTGAGTTTTCCTGGGTAGTTAATTCTTTGCTATAACTCCAGGTCCTTCACCTTCTGGAATATGGTATTCCAGGCCATCTGATCCTTTATTATAGAAGCTGCCAAATCCTGGCTAATCCTGACTGTTGCATTTTGATATTTGAATTGTTTTTATCTGGCAGCTTGCAGTATTTCTTCCTTGAAGTTATAGTTTTGAAGTCTGGCATAATAACTCCTCGGGGTTGTCCTTGTGGGATCTCTTTAAGGAGGTGATTGATGGATTCTTTCAATCAGAATTACCCTTTCTGTTTCTAGAATGTTGGGGAAGTTTTCCTTAATGAGCTTTTGTAGAATGCTATTCAGGTTTTGTTGTTGTTGTTGTTGTTGTTGTTGTTGTTGTTGTTGTTGTTTTGGTCATGGACTTCAAGTAAACCAATTATTTCTAAACTCTCTTCTGGATTCATTTTCCAGGTCACCTGTTTCTTCCAATGAGGTATTTTATATTTTCTTCCACCTTTTTTTTTCATTCGTTTTAGTTTGTTTAACTGACTTTTTGTTGTCTCACAGTCATTATTTTCCAATTCCTCTGTTCTAGGTTTTAGTGTGTGATTTTCTTCAGTTATCTTTTGCATCTCTTTCCATTTGGTATATTGTACAAAATTTAATATTGTATTACACAAATTGTTATTTTATTCAATTATTTCCCTTCTTTTTCCAAATTGTTGACTTTGTCATGCATACCTCTCATTTCTTTTCTCATTTTTTCTTCTATCTCTCTTATTTGTATTTTGAAGTCTTTAATGAGCACTTCTAAGAAGCCTCTTTGGTTATGAGACAATTTAGATCACTCTTTGAGATTTCTTCTGGGATCATTCCGAACTCATCTGAGTTTGAGTAGGGTGAGTCACCATAGTAACTATTAGGTCAAGGTTCTTTTGTGTTTCTGGCTCATTTTTTTTTTTTTTTGATATTTCCTCATTGTTAACTTTTAAGCTGGAGCTCTGCTCCTGGTTTAAATGTTGCAGTGTCCCAAACTTCCTGTGCAGCTCCGAGCCTTGGCTTTGAGCACAGGCTTCCCATGGGTTTGTGGGAATTAGCTTTAGGAAGCAGCCTGGTTTCCCAGAATTTTTCTTCTGAGCTGGGACTGAAAGGTGTGCCACTGATTTTCTCCTCTACTGATCCAAGACTGAGGACCCTGGTTTCTGATTTGCTTTGATTAAGACCCCTTTACCAACTTTCTCAGAGTCTATCTGATCTGAGCTGAACATCCTTAAACCCCAGTGGGGTGAAATTCAGTGGGATTGATCTTTCTTAAAGTTTTTTTCAGTGTATCTTGAGTTAAAAAATGGTTTTCTTTCATCAGACTGTTCTGAAGCTTGGTTTCATGTGGAATTCAAAGGAAACTGGAAGAGTTCAAGAAGCTTCTTGACTTTACTTTGCCATCTTGGATACAACCCTGGAACGTTTGGCAAAAATATTTTAATTTAATGTACTCAAAATCATTTATTTTGCATTTCATGATGTTCTCTAGTTCTTCTTGGTTCATAAATCCCTCCCTTCTCCAATGATCTGATAGGTAAAATATCCCTTGCTTTCCTAATTTTTTTTTCTTTACATGTTATTTATTTATTTTTAATTTTAATAGCTTTTTGTTTACAAGTTATATGCATAGGAAATTTTACAGCATTGACAATTGCCAAACCTTTTGTTCCAATTTTTCCTCTCCTTCCCGCCACCCTCTCCCCTACATGGCAAGATGACCAATACATGCTAAATATATTAAAGTATAAATTAAATACAAAATAAGTATACATGTCCAAATCATTATTTTGCTGTACAAAAAGAATTGGACTCTGAAATATTGTGCAATTAGCCTGTGAAGGAAATAAAAAATGCAGGCAGGCAAAAATATAGGGATTGGGAATTTAATGTAATAGTTCTTAGTCATGTCCCAGACTTCTTTCGCTGGGTGTAGCTGGTTCAGTTTATTACTGCTCCATTGGGACTGATTTGGTTCATCTCATTGCTGAGGATGGTCAGGTCTCTCAGAATTGATCATCATATAGTATTGTTGTTGAAGTATATAATGATCTCCTGGTCCTACTCATTTCACTCAGCATCAATTCATGTAAGTCTCTGCAGGCATTTCTGAAGTCATCCTGTTGGCCATTTCTTACCAAACAATAATATTCCATAATATTCATATTCCACAATTTATTCAGCCATTCTCCAATTGATGGGCATCTACTCAGTTTCCAGTTTCTGGCCATTACAAAGAGGGCTGTCACAAACATTCTTGCACATATAGTACCTTTCTCTTCTTTAAGATCTTTGGGATATAAGCCCAGTAGTAACACTGCTGGATCAAAGGGTATGCACAGTTTGATAACTTTTTGAGCATAGTTCCAAATTGCTCTCCAGAATGGTTGGATGTATTCACAGTTCCACCAACAATGTATTAATGTCCCTGTTTTCCCACATCCCCTCCAACATTCTGCATTATCTTTCCCTGTCATTCTAGCCAGTCTGATAGGTGGGTAGTGGTATCTCAGAGTTGTCTTAATTTGCATTTCTCTGATTAATAATGACTTGGAGCATCTTTTCATATGGCTAGAAATAGTTTCAATTTCTTCATCTAAGAATTGTCTGTTCATATCCTTTGACCATTTATCAGTTGGAGAATGGCTTGATTTCTTATAAATTAGAGTCAATTCTCTATATATTTTGGAAATGAGGCCTTTATCAGAACCTTTGACTATAAAAATGTTTTCCCAGTTTGTTGTTTCTTTTCTAATCTTGTCTGCATTAGTTTTGTTTGTACAAAAACTTTTCAATTTGATATAATCAAAATATTCTATTTTGTGATCAGTAATGATCTCTAGTTCTTCTTTGGTCATAAATTCCTTCCTCTTACACAGGTCTGAGAGGTAAACTATCCTGTGTTCCTCCAATTTATTTATAATCTCATTCTTTATACCTAGGTCATGAACCCACTAATTTTCTTATATGTCTATGTCATATGCCTATTTTAACCTCATTTTGGTATGGGTTCTGAGATGTATGTCTATGCTGAATTTCTGATATATTGTTTTCCAATCTCCCCAGCAATTTTTGTGAAATAGTGAGTTATTATCCCAGAAGCTGGAGATTGACAGTTTATCAAATAATAGATCAGCATTGTCATTGATTATTCGGTCATGTGTATCTAACCTATTCTAGTGATCCACCCTTCTGTGTCTTAGAACTTTATGCTTGCTGCTTCATAACAGAATTTTAGGTCTGGTACAACTAGACTGCTGTTCTTTCTATTTGTTTTTTTTTTTTCCATTATTCTTCTTGGCATTATTAATCTGCTGTTTCTCTTGATGAATTTTATTATTATTTTTCCTAACTCTATAAAATAAATTTTTAGTAGTTTGATTATGATGGCACTGACCAATTTAGGT
Organism: Sarcophilus harrisii; assembly: GCF_902635505.1. Taxonomy (NCBI): domain Eukaryota; kingdom Metazoa; phylum Chordata; class Mammalia; order Dasyuromorphia; family Dasyuridae; genus Sarcophilus; species Sarcophilus harrisii. Next base: position 132,021,984 of record NC_045428.1, read on the forward strand.
ATAATTGTCATTTTTAATTTATTGCTTGGTCTAGCCATTAGCAATGGATATTTTTCTGACTTTTTTGGTTTGATATGTGACTTTATTTGTGTGAGATCTGATTCCATTTGTGTGAAAACTTTTTATTAATAAAAACAGTTATCAAGTTATAAAGTCTTCCTGGTAGAATGAAGAGATCTGAACTGAAGCAGTTGCTTACATGGTGATTTTCTCTTCTTTATCCTATAAATTATTATATGACACTAGTCAGAGATCATTAACTTATAAATAAGCACACATACACAGATAAATACACTCAAACATCTCATGAAATTATTTCAGAAGAATTTAATATTGAGAAACAATTGAAAATTTGTATGAGAGGAAAGAATTGAAGAAGAGAAACTGAAATTTCAAAACTTTTTGGAGCACATGTCTTAATAAACTTTTCATACAGATATTTACTGGACAGTTATGAGAATATTTTATGAGAGACAAAATTGTTCAGCATTAAGAATAAGATAGCACTAAATTTTGCTTTTCTCATGGATTAAATTTACAAATTTGTATTAATAATAAAAGCTTCAATGCGATCACACCTTTATATCTTGAGTTACTTTAATAAGGCTTAGCATTCTGAAGAATGACTTGAACTAAATAATAAAAGGGAAATATATTCAATTTTCCTTCATACATTCACAAGTCATTGAAAAGTAAATCTTCATTCAAAATAAAATGATGAATAGTCTGAAAAGGGCAGTTTATCAGGGGGGCTTGAGAAGAGGAAATAGACTCTTTAATGACATTTTCCATTCAAAATGTCTCAAAATAGCAATTACTAATATATAGGTCAGTTTTGAGTTTCCTTCAGATGTCTTCTTTCAACTCATTCTGTATTTTGTTTGCTCTCTGAGTATCTAGGAAGAGAAAATTCAATGATAATTTAAATGAAATATCTATTGATAAGGGACTTTGAAGTCTAATGAAGTGCTGTCAGAGAATGTTTACCAAAAATAATAAAAATAGCAATAAGACAATGATTTGAGCATACTGGAAAATTCCAGCAAACAAACAAATAAATAATAAGCATGGGCCAAACCTAGATTTTTAAAAACATCTCTTCTTGAAAATCTGAAGGAAATTATTAAAGATACTGTCATGAGATCCATAATTACAATTAGGTCACTGCCAAATAGTCCCAGGAAATCCAAATTTAGAAGTATATTAAGTAAGATGTATCTATGGTAACACTAAGCACACTTAACATCTACATTTTGTATCATCTAAATTCAGATAAAATCTTCTAACTAGAAATGGAAAATATCTATTGCATTCATGTCAATTAATGTACTGGATATTAGTTTCTTTCCTTTAATGACTACTTCTTTGATGAGTTTTTCCCAGTCCTGGCCTTACAATAAAATGTCCTCAATCCACCTTGCAACACAGAATTGTTCTTTAGTGTCTCATATCTAGCACCAATCACAATAATTCTGGATTTCTTTCGGTTTTACAAAGTTATTGCAAACATTCATAATTGCACTCATGAATTTTGCTTTTTCCCAAGGAAATGATGGAAACCAAAGTTAGAGAAGCATGAAGGGAAGGTGAGATAAAGCATTGATTGAGCTAGCATCTCAATTCAATGATTTTAAGATAAATGAACAAATTAATTTAAAAAAAAACCTTATTAAGTATTTGTTATATACAAAACACTATGGTAAACTGTGGGAATATATAGATAAATAAAACAGCCCTGCTCTCAAGGAGGTCATAATATAAAGGGGAAATGATCTATAGAATATTCAACTGCAAGTTAGAAATGTCCAATGATACTTAAGTTATGGTAACAAAGTACATCCCCTTTTTAAAAGTCATTTCTGTTGATAAAGCTATCTCAGTTTCAAATGTTGAAATATCTTATAGTGCTAAAGACTTTTGATCAAAAGGGATATCTTTTATGGTTCTTCAATAGAATATGGCTGTAGCATAGACATGAGAACATTTATAAGATAACATCTGAGGAGACTTGCCTAGAAGCACTACCATGGAGAAGAATCTTGGATTGACTTTCTAAGGTTTTCTCCATTATAGTTTGAGGAGAAATGGTCATCAAAATGATAACTGTGGCCTAACCTAGCCAACATATACTACCTTATGTTTTACCACTAAAGTATCTTGTGACAGTTGGCTATACTGACTATTTTGGTTGTGATAATTAATGAGGCCTCTTGTCGACAGGAGGTATTTTCTCAGATGAGATGTGAGGACTTGACTCAAAGGGACTCATCCAAATTCTGTTATGTCCTCCTTGGACCTTTTTGAGGATGGCCTCAGAGTATAGTTGCTTTAATTATTCTGGTATGTGCCCTGGGTTTGTGAATCTTAATTGATTAAAGGATGATGGGAATTAGAACCCCCTTTTTCCACAGCAGTGGGATCAATGGATGATGAACAAAGGATGATCCAGAAGTAGTGCTAGTGGCCTGAAGAGTGGTGCCATTCCTATTTCTACTGTGGATGCTCAAGAAATATCAAAAAGTAATATCTTAACTTAGAAATCAGTTCAATTGATATCAAAAATTCCCTTATTTTCCTTTGCTAAGTTTCTGTGACCATACATAGAAAATATTAGAGATGCAAAATAGTTGAAAAGCTTAATACTTAAAAAGCTTGCAATTTGTTCAAAGTGGTCAGCTTTCACTCACCTAAGCTGAATTTGTTTGTGTGTGACAGCATTGAGGTTGATATGAGAGCTTAAACTAATTGTACAATATTTCAGAGTCTGATTCTTTTTGTACAGCAAAATAACATTTTGGTCATGTATACTTATTGTGTATCTAATTTATATTTTAATATTATTTAACATCTACTGGTCATCCTGCCATCTGGGGGAGGGGGTGGGGGATAAGAGGTGAAAAATTGGAACAAGAAGTTTGGCAATTGTTAATGCTGTAAAGTTACCTATACATATAACCTGTAAATAAAAGACTATTAAATAAAAAAAAAATAAAGACCTTTAATTAAAAAAAAAAAAGATATGAGAGCTTAAAAAGCTTGGGTGCTTCAAAAGAGCTTTTAGATTGTTATTACTACACAAAGCCAAGAATAGTTGTAGAATCTGGAAGTTCCCTCATGTTGTTTAAGGTACTTAAATGAACAATTTAAGGTTGGAGTAACCAAGAACAATTTTTTATATGTACTTTAATGAAGTGAATAAAATCAGGGATTATTGTTAAAAATAGAAATAGACACTTATTTAACTCCAAATCATAATCTTAGTAAAATATGTTTTGTTTTGCAATACATATTATGTATGAAGAATTAGCACACATACTAAAGCAATTTTAAGATTTCTCTATTCAATAATTATTATTTTACATTTAAATATTTAATGTTATTTTATAAAATTTTCTAGTTTTATATAATTCTAATATAATAATCTTCTATCTTCAATTTCGTGTTTTCATTCTATAATGTTTTTGAAATACTATAGTGACCTAATTTTTTTTTCATTATTTTAAATAAAATGGTCTAATAACAGTGATTTTATATTTGTGGAATCTTCTTTTATGGAAGTATATTTTAAGTTTATGAAATCCTCAAAATAACTTTAGCATTTTGAAATGAATATTCAACTCTCTTTTAATAGTTTACTAATTTGAGAATTAGTGATTCATCAAGGCACTTTAATCAATCATGTTGAATTTGACTATGTGACTTTAAGGTGACAAAGTCTATTATCACTCTTTCATCAAATGAAGAAAGTAGCAGCTGTTAAAAGTGCAATAATTATTTCTTGTGTAGGAGTTTAACAATTCAAAGTGCAAAAGCATTTCAATATGTTAGTGCATGCTGATTTAAGGAAAAAAAGATAACATTTAAGAGTTTTCTACTGGCATTAACTGAGTTATATGCAGATCAAATCTCATTACTGGTACCATACATCAATCAATTTTTGTGCTTTGGAAATAACAAAATTTTACCATTCCAATCTGCCAATTATAAAGCTATGTTAGTGTTGTATGAAAAATAGAGAATTGATGCTAACTCTACATGCAAAATGAACTCAACTTGTGGTTAAATAGGCATCACCAGCAGCCTTTTGATCTGTAATCATATGTTAACATTAACAAAACATAATTGAAGATTTCTTGTTCTTCAACAGTACATGTGCTTAATTGAAAAATATATAAATCAATTAATTCAACCATGATTATCTATTTTGTCATTATTTAGTGTTGAGCCATGAATGAATATGCAACGTCAATCTTCACTTCTACAAAATACTGCTTTTCATAGAAGAAAAATGATAAAGATTTTATTAATAATTTCAATTCACTTTATGGACAACACTAGGAAGATTTTTTTGGATATCTATTTTGTAAACAGTAGATAGTATCAGGGCATACTAGATAAAATAATGACTCTATAGTCAGGAAGAATCATTATCCTCAGTTCAAATTCAGCTTCATACACTTCCTAATTGTGTCACCATAGCCAAGTCATTTATTCCCCCTCCCACATAGTAGTATTTTGTTTTGTTTTGTTTTGTTTTCCAATTACATATAAAAATAGATTTCAACATTAACTTTTTAAAGATTTAGTGTTCTAAATTTTTCTCCTGCCCTTATTTTCCCTTCCATTCTCAAGACAGCAAGTACTCTAACATTGGGTATACAGTTCAGTCATATTGATCATATTTCCATATCAATCATATTATAAAAGAAGAATCCTTACAAAAAGAGAAAAAGCAAGAGAGAGAAGGAAAAAATAGAAACAAAAAAGGGTATTATGTTTTCATCTACATTCAAATTCCATAATTCTTTCACTGGATATGCATGACATTTTCCATTATGAGTCTTACAGACTTATCTAATCTAAAGATAATTCTATTACTGAGAAAAGCTAGTTGGTCATCACACAATGTTGGTTCTAGTGTTTACAATGTTCTTCTGGTTCTTTTCACTTCACAGCATCATGTTCATGCAAGTATTCCTAGGTTCTCTTATGAAATCTGCCTGTTCACATTTCACACTTCATTATATGCAAATTTGTTCAGTATTTCCCTAGGTGATAGGCTTCTTCTCAATTCATATTCTTTTCTACCGCAAAAAAGAGACTGCAAACCTTTTTGTAGATGTGGGTTCATTGTTCTTTATTATGAAATCTTTGGGATGCAGACTTGGTACAGGTATTGCTAGAGGTAAGGGTACACACAGTTTTAGAACCCTTTAAGGATAGTTCCAGATTGTTCTTGAGAATGGTTGGATCAATTGACAACTCCACCAAAAATGCATCAATGTTCCAATTTTTGGACTTACTCTCCAAAATTTATCATTTTCCTTTACTGTCATATTAAACAATCTGATAGGTATAAGATACTACTAAAGATTGCTTTCAATTTGCATTTCTCTAATCAATTGTTATTTAAAACGTTTTATCATATAAGTATATATAGCTTTAATTTTCATCTGAAAACTGCCCTTTTATATCCTTTCACCATTTATCAGTCAAGGAATAACTTGTCTTCTTAGACATTTGACTCAATTCTCTCTATATTTTATAAATGAGAAACACTGGCTATGCAAATTATTTCCTCATTTTCTGCTTTTCTTCTACTCTTGGTTGCACTGCTTTGTGTGCATTGCAAAGTTGCTTTAATTTAATGTAATCAAAATTACCTATTTTGCATTTCATAATGTTATCTATCTCCTCTTTAGTCATGATCCTATTTTTTCATAATTCTCCTCTCCTCAGATCTGCCAGGTAAACTATACCTTGCAATTCTGATTTGCTTATAGTGTCACTCCTTATATCTAACTCATGTAATTTTTTGCCCTTATTCTGGTGTGAGATGATGGCCATGATTTACCTTTTGCCAAACTATTTTCTAGTTTTTCTAGCATTTTTTGTCTAGACTCTTTTTGTCAAAGAGCAAATTATCCCAGAACCTGAAACTTTTTGGTTTATGAAACAGTACTTCATTATACTCACTAACTACTGTGTTTTGTGTATCTAATCTATTTCCTTGATCCACAATTCTATTTCTTAGATAGTTCTAAATAGTCAATAGTTCTAAATGCTTCCCATTTCATAATAGACTCTTAGATCTGTAGAGATAGGCCGCCTTACAAAATTTTGCTTTTTGGGGGGGATGGAGCCAAGATGGTAGAAAGTAGACAGGTCTTATTTGGATTCTTCCTGGCTTCCTTCAGCTAAGCATCAAATCAAGTCTCTGGATAGATTTTGGAGTAATAGAACACACAAATATTTGGAGAACAACAAATGTCCAGCAGAAAATATTTTGGAAATTTTGGGAAATTTGTGAATATTCTTCAGGAAAGGTCTGTCTCAATTGACCAGCAGAATAGAGGGTGTATGAAAACCAGTGCAAGGGAAGCACAGCATAGTGCAGTGCAAGGAGACTCAGGGAGGAGAGGCTTCTCTAGGAGAAATCTTGTGGGAAGCTTTTAGCCAAATTAGAGCAGTGATTGGTACTCTTTCCTGGCTCAGAAACCAGTAGTAATCTTCCAATGCAACTAGAGAAGGCAAATGATAAACTTTTAAAAATGAGTTAAACAATCAAAAAGAGCTCTGATTATAGATAGATTATATGGAGACAGAGAAGAACAGACCTCAAACCTTGGGGATATTAAAGGTAGAACATCTCTAGATGAAGCCTAAAAGACTCTAAATTGGTCTTCATGTCCCAAGGCTCTCTTGGAAGAATTCACAAAAAACCTTAAAAGAGATAGAAGAAAAATGAGAAAAGGAAATGGGAACTCTGGAAAGGGAAATGTTATGGGCCAGAACTCAGAACTTGAAACAAAGGATTCTTACAAGGTACTAAATCAGTGGGATTTATAGAGACAAGTTAGTTAATTTAGCATGGTTCATTATGATTGATTTAATCCTACAAGGAGATGTTATGGGCCAGAACTTGAAACAAGATACTAAGTGGAATTGAGGAGACAATGGTTAAACTAGTTTAGCATTCTACAATCCTACAACAAATCATGGTTTCCTAGTGATATAATGATTGGTTTGTACTCAGTGTGGAGCACATAAGCTGAAAGTCTCAGCCAGGGAGATTCAGAGATTCAGAGACAAGTGGACAGGGCTGGAGGCTGGAGCACAAACACTGGGACTCAGACAGATTCATCCAATCTCACACCATCTTGGAGACAGGCTCTTCTCCTTTGCTTCCCCACTGAAACCAGGACTTCAGAGGGGCTCCAGAAAACTAGCCAAGCCCCAAATGAAGGAGATAGGACTTCGAAAGAGATAATAAAGCATTTAGACTTTAACACTTAGCTACACTTGTGGTGATTACTGAAGTGAAATGAAGGCTGCTCCCAGAGACCCCAAGAAAACCTCAACAGAGAACATTACATTTTAGAGAGAACATTACAGGGAAACACAGAAATTCCTTAAAACAAAGTTTTGGTTAAATGGAAAACAAATCAATTCCTGTAAAAACAGAATTTCTAAAAGGGAAAAAAAGCATTAAACAAAACAGCTCATTTAAAAGTTTTAATGGCCCAATGCAAAAGGAAATAAAAAAAGCTAATTGAAGAAAATAAATCACTAAAAATTAAAATTGAAAAAATGGAAGCAAATGACTCAATGAGACATCAAAAATCAGTCAAATAAAACCCAAAACATGAAAAAAATAGGAAAAAATTTAAAATCTGCATTAAAAAAATAGACCTAGGAAATAGATCCAGAAGAGACAATCTAAAATTTTTTGGATTTCCTAAACAAAAATAAATAAATAAATAAATAAATAATGAAGAAGAAAAAAACCTAGAAAACATATTTCAACAAATTATCAAGGAAAAACTGTCCTGATGTCCTAAAATCAAAGTGTAAAACAGCCATTGAAAGAATACACCAGGGCAGAACCAAGATGGCAGAGAAGTCACACGTGGCATCCTAAGCTCCTCTCATACCTTCACTACTAATTACCAAATTCAGCCTCAAAAATAGTGTTTGACTGGCAAAATCTATGAATAATGGAAGTACAACAATTTACCAGGATAAGATAATCTGAAAGATTGTCCGGAAAAGTTTGTCCTGATCAGTGGGAGCAGGCTAGCACAGGCAGAGAGATAGAACTGGAGACTAGCATACTGAATGTACTGGGACAGGGCATTCTCTGCCCTGGGTGGAGAATTTACAGGGAAGGCTCTACCAAAGGTTGGCTGCTCTGCTTTGGTTGCAAACCAATAGATCAGCAGAGAAGTTACAAAAAGGTCAAAGGCAGAGTGCACTTCAAAAAAACAAACAAAACAAAACAAAACAAAGCACCAGAATCTAATAGGATCTGGCTATCCCTACCCAAAACTGGAAGTGAGTGATTCAGCACAGCCAAGAAGCCACATTCTGCAGCTAGGGACTTTTGCCCAGGGCAGTCACACTTTTGCAAGGCAGAGGGGCAGCCCTAGGCAGCCTCTAATCTGCACAGAGTGGGGGGTCTGCCCAGGGTAGGCACAAATTTGCATAGCAACAGGGCTCTGTGGGAGCAGCTGCTAATCCGAACACAGTGGTATTCTGCCTGGGGCAATGACATTTTCCATGCTCAGCCACTAGCCCCAGGAAAGCCACCAATCCTCAGAGTTCTGCCCCTGCAGTGATACACTTTTGTTGCTAAACTGCTAGCCCCAGGGTAGCCTTTGATTCTTAAGATTATTCCCAGGGCAGAGACACCTCCAGTGTAGGGATCTTACCAGGGCACTTCCACAGCTCGGGCCATTTTAGCAGCCCATTTGCAGGATAGCTACTATCCATATACCCTTGCTCTGCAGAGGAAGCTGATAATCTCCTTCCCTTAAAGGCAGACCCCAAGGGCTTTTAAAAATGAGTCAAAAAGCCAAGCATACACTATCAATGGATAACTTCTATAGAGAAAGAGAACAGGTTTTCAACCCTGAGGAGATTATTAGCAGCCAGTCTCCAGTCTCCAGACAAAACCATAAAAGGGGGTGTAACCTGGTCCCAATTACACAAGGGTCTTCTATATGAAATTATTAAAAAAAAATCTTAAAAAAAAAAACCTAGAAGAAAAATGGGAAAAGGAAAGAGAAGCTATGCAGGAAAGTACAGAAAAGGCTTGTGATTCACTTAAAGAAAAATATGATAAAGTGGAAAAAGAAAACAACTTCTTGAAATGTGACTTGGAAAAGGTAAAGGGTCACTCAGGATTTAACTGCTTCCACATTAAAGGATCAAAAGACCTGGAATCTGTTATTCCAAAAGGCAAAAGAACTTGGAATGCAGCCAAGAATAAACTACCCAGCTAAACTGAACATTTTCTTACAGGGAAGAAGACAGACATTTAATGAAACAGGTGAATTCCACCGCTTTTTAATTAAAAAAAAAAAAAAACAGAACTAAACAAAATATTTGACCTTCAAATATAGCACTCAAGAAAAGCAGAAAAAGATAAAAAGAATTTTTGAGAACTGTATTTCTGTTATGGACATACATAAAGAGGGCATGTATAATTTGATTTTACTGACATAATATAAAAAAGGGAAAGGAGAAATGGAAAGGGGATAGTATCAGAAAAAAGGGAGATAAAATAGAGGGAAACTACATCCCAAAGAAAAGCATAATCTGGGGATAATAAGATGGCAGGAAATACAGAATTAGTAATTTTAATCATAAATATGAATGAGATGAATTCTCCCATAAAGCGGAGGTGGTTTGCAGACTGCATCAAAAGCCAGAACCCTACAATATGTTGTTGACAGGAAAACACATTTAAAGCAGGGAGATACACACAGAGTAAAAGGTAATAGGCAGGAGCAGAATGTATTATGCTTCAGGTGAAACCAAAAAAGTAGAGGTAGCCATACTTATCTCAAGTCAAGCAAAAGCAAAAAATGATCTAATTAAAAGAGTTAAGGAAGAAAATTATATCTTGCTAAAGGGTAACATAGACAATGAAGCAATATCAGTACTAAACATATATGCATCAAGTGGTATAGCATCTAACTTCCTAAAGAAAAAGTTAAAAGAACTGCAAGAAAAAATAGACAGCAAAACTATAATAGTGCAAGATCTCAACCTTGGACTCTTAGAATTAAATAAATCAAATCACAAAACAAATTAGAAAGAAGTTAAAGAGGTAAATAGAATATTAGAAAAGTTAGGTATGATAGATCTTTAGAGAAAACTGAATGGAGACAGAAAGGAGTACACTTTCTTCTCAGCAGTTCATGGAACCTACACAAAAATTGACCATATGTTAGGACCATATAATTTAACCATATAAAGACGTCAAAATTAAATGCAGAAAGGCAGAAATAGTAAATGCATTCTTTTTAGATCATGATGCAATAAAAACTACATTCAACAAAAAGTAAGAGGTAAATAGACCAAAAATAATTGGAAACTAAATAATCTCATCCTAAAGAATGGTTGGGTGAGACAACAAATCATAGGCATAATTAATAATTTCACCTAAGAGAATGACAACAATGAAACAACATGACAAAATTTGTGGGATGCAGCCAAAGCAGTAATAAGGGGAAATTTTATATTGTTAGAGGCTTATTTGAATAAAATAGAGAAAGAGAAGATGAATGAATTGGGCTTATAACTTAAAAAGCTAAGAAAAGACCAAATTAAAACCCACCAAACAAATACTAAACTTGAAATTCTAAAATTAAAAGGAGAAAATTATAAAATTTAAAGTAATACAAACTATTAATTAATAAATAAAACTAAGAGTTGGTTTTATGAAAAAAACAATAAAATAGATAAATCTTTTGTGAATCTGATTAGAAAAAGGAAAGAGGAAAATCAAATTGTAAGTTTTAAAAATGAAAAAGGAGAACTTTCCACCAATGGAGAGGAAATTAGAGCAATAATTACGAGTTACTTTGCTCAACGTTATGCCAAAAAATTTGACAACCTAAGTGAAATGGAAGCTTACCTTCAAAAACATAGGCTTTCCAGATTAACAGAGGAGGAAATAAATTGCTTAAATAATCCCATTTTAGGAAAAGAAATAGAACAAGCTATTAATCAACTCCCTAAGAAAAAAATCTCTACTACTAGATGGTTTTACATGTGAATTCTACCAAACATTTAAAGAACAATTAACTCCAATATTATATAAACTATTTTAAAAAAGTAGGGAAAGAAGGACTCCTACCAAATTCCTTTTATGACACAGACATGGTACTGATACCTAAACCAGGTAGGTTGAAAACAGAGAAACTTATAGACCAATCTCCCTAATGAATATTGATGCTAAAATCTTAAATAAAATATTACCAAAAAGATTACAGAAAATTATCCCCAGGATAATACCCCATGACCAAGTAGGATTTATACCAGGAATGCAGGACTGGTTCAATATTAGGAAAACTATTAGCATAATTGACCATATCAATAACCAAATTAACAAAAATCATATGATCATCTCAATAGATGCAGAAAAACATTTGATAAAATTCAACACCCATTCCCATTAAAAACACTTGAGAGTATAGGAATAAATGAACTTTTCCTTAAAATAATCGGTAGCATCTATTTAAAAACCAACATAAGCATCTTATGTAATGGGGATAAACTGGAACCCTTCCCAATAAGATCAGGAGTGAAACAAGGTTGCCCACTATCACAATTACTATTCAATATTGTATTAGAAATGCTAGATTTGGCAATAAGACTTGAGGAAAAGAGTAAAGGAATTAGAGTAGGTAATGAGGAAACCAAATTATCACTCTTTGCTGATGATATGATGGTATACTTAGAGAATCCCAGAGATTCTACTAAAAAGCTATTAGACATGATTCACACCTTTAGCAAAGATAAAGGATAAAAAATAAACCCACATAAGTCATCAGCATTTTTACATACCACTAACAAAATTCAACAGTTAGAATTACAAAGAGAAATTCAATTTAAAGTAACTGCTGATAGTATAAAATATTTGGGAATCTATCTGCCAAGGGAAATTCAAGAATTATATGAGTAAAACTACAAAACATTTTCCATACAAATAAAGTCAGATCTAACCAATTGGAAAAATATTAAGTGCTCTTGGATAGGTCAAGCAAATATAATAAAGATGACAATACTACCTAAACTAATCTATTTATTTAGTGCTATTCCAACCAGATTTCCCAAAAATCATTTTAATGACCTAGAAAAAATAACAACAAAATTCATCTGGCAGAACAAAAGATCTTTCAAGGGAACTAATGAAAAATTAAAACAAAACAAAACAAAACAAATGAAGGTGGCCTAGCTGTACCAGATCTAAACTATAGTATAAAGCCACAGTCAACAAAACCATTTGGTATTGGCTAAGAAATAGACTAATTGACCTATGGAATAGATTAGTTTCAAAGGATAAATTTGCCAAAACTTTAATAAGCTAGTTTTTGACAAACCCAAAGACCCTTGCTTTTTGGATAAAAATTCTGCTGGTTAAATTGGAAATTTGTATGACAGAAACTAGTCATTGACTCACCCTTAACAACGGACACCAAGATAAGATCAAAATGGGTTCATAATCTAGGCATAAAGGATGAGATTATAAATACATTAGAAAAACAGAGGATAATTTGTTTTTCAGACCTGTGGAGAAGGAAGGAATTTGTGACCAAAGAAGAACTAGAGATCATTATTGATCACAAAATAAAAAGTTTTATTATATTAAATTGAAAAGCTTTTGTACAAATAAAACTAGTGCAGACAAGATTAGAAGGGAAACAATAAAATGGGAAAATATTTTTATATTCAAAGGTTCTGATAAAGTCCTCATTTCCAAAATATATGGAGAATTGAATCTAATTTATAAGAAATCAAGCCATTCTCCAATTGCTAAATGTCAAAGGATATGAACAGACAATTTTCAAATGATGATATTAAAATTATTTCTAACCATATGAAAAGATGCTCCATGTCAGTATATATCATAGAAATGCAAATTAAAACAACTCTGAGATACCACTACACACCTGTCAGATTGGTTAGGATCACATGAAAAGATAATGCTGGGTGTTGGAGGGGATGTGAGAAATTGGGACACTGATGCATTTTTGGTGGAATTGTGAATATATCCAACCATTCTGGAGAGCAATTTAGAACAATGCTAAAAAAACTATCAAACTGTACATACCCTTTGGATTCAGCACTTTTACTACTAGGCTTATATCTCAAAGAGATCTTAAAGAAGGAAAAGGGACTTGTGTGTGCAAAAATGTTTATTGCAGCCCTCTTTGTAGTAGCCAAAAAACTGGAAACTGAGTGGATGCCCATCAATTGAAGAATGACTGAATAAATTGTGATATATGAATATTATGGAATATTATTTTTCTGCAAGAAATTACCAGCAAGAGGATGTCAGAAAGATCTAGAGAGATTTACATGAACTGATGTTGAGTGAAATGAGCAGGACCAGGAGATCATTATATACTTCAATAATAATACTATGTAATAATCACTTCTGATGGATGTGGCTCTCTTCAACAATAAGATGAACCAAATCAGTTCCATTTGTTAAATATTGAATAGACCCAGCTAAATCCAGGAAAAAAACCCTGGGAAATGAATTTGAACCACTACATAGCATTTTCTGTCCCTCTGTTTTTGTCCACTTGCATTTTTGATTTCCTTCAAAGGTTAATTGTACATTATCTCAAAGTACGACTCTTTTTGTGCAGCAAAATAACTGTATGGCTATGTATACATATATTGTATTTAATATATACTTTAAAATAGTTAACATGTATTGGTCTACCTGTCATCTGGGAGAGGGGTGGGGAGAAAGAGGGGGAAAATTGGAATAACAAGTTTGGTAATTGTCAATGCTGAAAAAAATTACCCATGCATATATCTTGTAAATAAAAAACTATATAAAAAGCTCAATTCAAAAGAATCCACCAATCACTTCTGAAAAGAGACCCCAAATGAAAATTCCAAGGAATAATGTAATTAAATTCCAGAATTATCAGATCAAAGAGAAAATATTGCAAGTAGCCATAAAGAGACAAATCAAATATCAAGGAGCCATAATCAGCATTACATAGTACCTTGTGGCTTCCACTTTAAAGAATTAAAGGCCCTGGAATCTGATATTTAGAAGGGCAAAGAAACATGGATTGTAGCCAAAAATCAATTGATATATAAAATTAAGCATTATTGTTAAAGGGAAACGGTACACACTCAATAAAATAAGGGGTTTTCATTTCTTTTTGATAAAAAGACCAAACGTGAATACAAAATTGTATCTTCAAATGTACAACTCAAGAGAAGCATGAAAGATAAAAATTGAAGGACAAAACTATGATTTTTAAGGTTTGAAATGTGTCCACAACTAGATAGGAAAATGACATGTTTAACTTTTGAGAACTATATATTTATTAGGAGTACACTTTATATGGTATAGTGTAATGTCCAGGCTAGCTCTCTGGAGGGCCTCGGGATCAGTCAGAGTCAGGATCAGTCAAATTCCTTGGTCTTTAGAATGAGAAGTGAAGGAGGCAGGCAAACTGCCACGTGGTTCATCAAAGATAGACCTTAGACTCTGGAGTCTGGAGCCTGAAGTCTTCCCTGCTGAGCTAGCTGTGGCAGAGAGACTGACCCTCTCCTTCCACCCTCTAATCCTTCCCTATGATTACCTCACATAACACATTCAGCAGGTGTCAATTATGGGGAGAACTATTACATCACCATATCATCTAACTATATGTTTATAAAACCATTATCTCACATTGTGTAGGTACTTAGCCTTAAGTACTCTGCTGCCTTAAATTCAGGTACACATTTTCAGAGTCCTAGATCTCTTCAATTGTTCCAGCCCTCTACAGTGTGGGTATAACTACATTACTGTGATGATATAAAAAAGAAACTATGGGAGGAAAAGTGATTGTACTGGAAAAAGAAGTAAGAGGAGGTACAATGAGGTAAACTGCATCATATGAAAAGGCAAAAAAAAAAAAAAAAAAAAAAAAAAAAAGACCCATTACAATTGAGGGAAAGAAGAGAAAGAGATGAGCATTATATGAATTTTAATCTCATCAGATTTTGCTGAAAGAAAGAATATCAGAAACATTTAGTTTAATATAGAAACTTGTCTCACCATATAGGGAAAGTAGGACAAGAAATGGGAAAGAAAAGGGGAAGGTAACAGAAGGGAGAATAAAAATTGAAGAGGAAAGGTATAAGAAAAGGGAAAGGGAGTATATTGAGGGAGATAATGGTCAAAAGCAAAACATTGGTGAAGAGGGAAAGGATGAAGGAGAAAAATATAACTTGGAAAAAATAAGATGGAAAATGCAGAGTTAGTTATTTTATCTGTAAATGTTAATGAAAGAAACGAAGTCTACCATAAAATGAAAGCATATAGCAGACTGAATTAAAAGCCAAAGTCCTACAATATGTTGTTTACAAGAAACACATTTAAAACAGAATGATACATACAGAGTAAAGGTAAAAGGCTGAAGCAGAATATATTATACTTCAGCTGAATTTTAAAAAGCAGGCATAGCAATCCTGATCTCACAAAAAGCAAATGCAAAAAGAATCTAATTAAAAGTAATGAGGAAAGAAATTATATCTTGTTAAAGGTTACCATAGGTAGCAAGGTAATGTCATTACCAAATATATATGAACCAAGTGGTATAGTATCCACATTCCTAGAGGAAAGGTTAAGAGAGTTGCTAGAAGAAATAGAGAGCAAAACTATACTAATGGAGGATCTCAAACATGCTGTATCAATTAGAACTAGAAAAATCATTAACACACAATAAACAAAAAAGAAGTTAAGTATGTAAATAGAATAATAGAAAAAGTTAGGTAATGATAGAACATTGGAGAAAATTGAATGAAGACAGACAGGAATATATATTTTTTTCTCAGTGTTACATGGAACTACACAAAAAAACTGACCATGTATTGAGGCATAAAAAACTAAAAATCAAGTGCAGAAAGACAGAAATAGTAAATGAATCTTTTTCAGATCATGATGTAATAAAAATTACAAGTAATAAAGAGCAAAGGAAAAATAGACAAAATATTAATTTAAAATTGAGTAATCTAATCCTAAAGAATTAGTGAGTGAAACAGCAAATCATGGACCCAATAGAAAATTTCATCCAAGAGAATGATAATAATGACCCAACATACCAAAATTTATGAGATGCAGTGTTTTTTTGTTTTTTGTTTTTTGTTTTTTTTTCCCCTAAGGCAAGTTTAAGTGGGTTTAAGTGATTTGCCCAGTCACACAGCTAGAAAATGTTAAATGGCTGAGATCAGATTTAAGTCAGGTCCTCCTGACTTCAGGGCTGGTGCTCTATCTCCTGCACCACCTAACTGATGGATTTACAAGTAAATTCCACAAAACATTTAAAGAATAATTAATTCTAATAGTAAGGGAACTATTTGAAAAAAAATAGGCAAAGAAGGATTCCTACCACATCCTTTTATGACACAAACATTATACTGATATGTAAATCAGGTAGGACAAAAACATAAAAAGAAAATTATAGATCAATCTTCCTAATAAATATAGATGCAAAAATATTAAATAAAATATTAGCAAAGACATTAGAGCAAGTTTGCATCAGAAAAATACATGAAGATAGAGTATGATTTACTCCAAAATTTCACAGCTAGTTCGATATTAAGAAAACTATTAGCATAAATGACTATATTAATAACCAAACTAACAGAAATCATATGATTATTTCAATAGATGCAGAAAAAGCATTTGACAAAATCCAACACTAATTCCTATTAAAAAAAACACTAGGGAATATTAGAATAAATGGAGTTTTCCTTAAAATAATTAGTGGCATCTATTTAAAACTATCAGCAAGCATCACATGTAATGGAGATATATTAGAACTATTCCCAATAAAATCAGGGGTAAAACAAGTTTGCTCACTATCACCATTAGTACACAATATTGTATTATAAATATTAGCTTTAGCAATAAAAGAAAAAAATAAATTAATGGGATTAAGGTAGGTAATGAGAAAACCAAATCATAACTTTTGAAGGTGATATGATGGTATATGTTCAGACTCCTAGAGAACGAACTAAAAACTACTAGAAACAATTCAAAATATTAGGAAAGTTGCAGGATCTGAAATAAATTCACAGACATCATTAGCATTTCTATATGTTACAAAGTTAATCTACAAGATATAGAAAGAGAAATTCCATATAAAATTAATGTAGATAATATAAAATATTGAGAAAATTATCTTTCAAGAAAAATTCAAGAACTATATGAACAGAATTACAAAACACTTTCCACACAAATAAAATCAGATTTAATAAATTGGAAAAATATCAAGTGCTCATGAGTAGGCCAACCTGATATAATAAGTGACAATTCGACATAAATTAATCTACTTATTTAGTGCCATGTCAATAAATCCCCTAATAAATTATTTTGTAGATATAGAAAAAACATAATTTCATCTGGAACAAAGTTCATCTGAAATAAAAAGTCAATAATTCCAAGGGAATTAATGGAAAATAACTGTAAAAGAAAATGCATAGCTGTACTAGACCTAAAACTACATTATAAAGCATTGGTCATCAAAATCATTTGGTACTGCCTAAGAAATAGAGGTGTAAGTAAATCAGTGGAATAGATAAGATTCACAAAACACAATAGTCAATGACTACAGTAAGCTCGTGTTTGGTAAACCCAAAGACAGCTTTTGGGATTAGGACCTTACTATTTGAAAAAAAAAATGCTGGGAATATTGGAAATGTGTGGCAGAATCTCAACATTTACTGATATCTAATACCTTTAGCCAGATAAGATTGAAATTTCTACATGATTTAAACATTAAGAGTGATACTACAAACAAATTAGAAGAACAAAGGATAGTCTATCTCTCCAATTTGTGAAGAAAGAAGGAATTTGTGGCCAAAAAAGAGTTAGAGTACATTATCGAATGCAAAATGGATAATTTTGATTATATTAAGCTAAAAAGTTTTTGTACAAACAATACCAATACAGACAAGATTAGAAAGGAAGTAGTAAACTGGAAAAAAAAAAAAAAAAGGTATACATATCTATATACACAAAGGTTCTGATAAAGGCTTTATTTCTAAAATATAGAGAGAATTGACTGAGATTTATGTGTGTAAGCCATTTTCCAGGTGATAAACATTCAAAGGCTATGAACAGACAATTTTCAAGATGAAGAAATTAAAATCATTTCTAATCATATGAAAAAAAAATGTTCTAACTGTTGAACATTGTTGAAAATTATCCATACATATGTTTTGAAAATAAAAAGCTTTAATTATTAAAAAAATAATTTTGCTTTTTGTTATTTTTTTTTCTTTCTGAAGCATGAGTTTTGGTAGTTAGCACAATACACAAGCAATAATCAGTGATATCAATTCAATTATACAATTATTAGCTTTTAAATTCCTTCATCTCAAAAAGTACTGTACTTATATTTGGAGAATGAACTTTTTAAAATTTCCATGACTTTCATTAAGAAATTAAGTACTGGGGCGGAGCCAAGATGGCGGAGAAGACACACGCAACTTTCTAAGCTCTTCTCTTACCCTCTTTATCAATATTATATCGAGCCTCAAAAATAGTCTTGTGCACAATTCAAAAGATAAGTAGAACAACTCACCGGCCGAAACTCGTCTCAACAAAAAGGTTGATTCCGGGGCCAGGGTGGCGATCGCCAAACGGGGAAAGTGGGTTCCAGGAGGTCTCAAACCCAGGGTGAAGGCCAGATCCCGCACAAGCACCCCCCCCCGGTCAGGGCTTTTTCCTTGGGGCAGTTGTGATTCTGCACGCAGGAGGACCGCCAGGTTAGCCTCAATCTCCCAGTGGGGAAACCGGCTTGGGGCCATGAAACTTTTAGGGCATTTGCATTGGGCAGAACATTGGGGGGGATTCCAGGCGTTGCGGTCTGCAGTCTGCGATCTGTGGTCTGTGGTCTGCAGTCAGCTGCTAATACTCACAGTCCCAAAGGTCCGGCCTGGGGCTGACACTTTCACCCCGGTCTCTAGCCGGCAATCCTAATCCCTCGCCCTAAAGCGTTTGATAGCTCACGTGCTGAATCCCTTCCTGTTGGGGAAGGAAAACTCTCACTCAGGCACCCCATACCTAGGGCCGAAATCGTTTAATCTTTCCCTGCTCTGCAGAGGCTGGTAATTGCCTAGGGAGATACCTAAAAGGCTTTAAAAATGTAAAAGATGAAAAACGATGCGCTTCTATGCGAAAAAGAGCAAGGTCAGCAAACCTGAAGAACCTCAAACACAAAAATGCCATGGACTGTCCTCCTTTACATGATGCTCCAGAAGAGACCATTAAAGTCTCAAAAAGGGGTTGAAGATTGGGGAAAGGAAAGGAAAATTACAAAGAAACAACTTCCAAAAATCAATTGGAAAAAAAAAATTCAGGAAAGGAAAGAAAATGAATTGGAAAAAATAAAAATTCTGAAAGAAGGTTGTGTGGAAAAGAAAAGAACCGAAAATAGGATATGTTAAACAAAAACAAAAATAGGATCTGGTGGAAAAAATTTTAAAAAAAATTAGTGAAATGGAAAAATTTAAAACCAAAAAATATTTTAAAAACCAATTGGCTTGAAAAAAAAATAAGGAAAAAATTCTTTAAAATTAGAACTGAACAAATGAAACTAATGATTCATTGAGACAGCAAGAATCAGTCAAAAAAAAAAAAAATGACAAACTGGAAAAACCAAGATTATCTACTTCAAAATGACAGACTTGGAAAATAGATCTGGAGAGATAATCGGGATTTTGGGACTTTCTGAAAACTGGGATGAAAAAGAGCCTGAACTTTTTCAAAGAAATCATCAAAAGAGAACTGAGATGTAATAAATCAGAAGGTAAAATAGGCATTGAAAGAATTCATTAACACCTTCTGAAAAGAAACCCTAAAATAAAAACCCCAAGGAATATTGGACAAATTTCAGAACTATCAGATTGGAAAAAATTTTACAAACAGCCAAAAAAAAAAATTTAAATCCGGGTTTCCCTAAGGATCACCCGATCTGGCTGCCTCTACATTAAAAGGAAGAAGGGGTGGGATATGATATTCCGAGCATAAGAACTTGGATGCAGCCAAGAATAAACTACCCACTAAGTGGCTTTTTGTCCAGGGAAGAAGTGGACATTTAATGAAACAAATAATTCCATTTGTTTCTGAAAAAAAAACAAACAAAAATTTGATCTCAACATAGCTCGAGAATGCAGAAGGTAAAAATAACTCTTGAAATTTTTTCTGTTGTGGATATACGCTTATAATTTGATTGTACTGATATAACATAAAAAAGGAATAGATATGGAAAGGGATAATGACAGAATAAAAGGTGGGGAAGGGGGTAAAGAAATCACACAAAGAGGTTAAACATATTCTGGGGAATTTGAGGGGAGGAACATTGTGGAATCTTCCCATCAGGGTTTAAAAAAAAAAAATTGACATTTGTTTTAGAAAAATTCCCTCCCTAAAACAGGGGAGAAAAAAAAAAAGGGGAAGGAAGGAAAACTCAAAGGGGAGGGAATAAAAGGGTAAAATCATATAAAGAATTTATAAGTTTAAAAAAAGGGGTTGGGGAGGCAAGAATAAGTAAAAAGCACAATCTGGGTTATAGGATGGAGGAAATACAATTTGTTTCTAACCGTAAATGGAATAGGATGAACTCCCCATAAAGAGGAGGCAGATAGCAGACTGGATAAAAGTCAGAACCCTACAATATGTTGTTTACAAAACAATTTAAACGGGGGATACATATGAGTAAAAGGTAAAAGGCTGGAACAAAATCTATTATGCTTCAGGTGAAGTCAAAAAAAGCAGGGGTGTCCTTATCTCCAGATCAACAAAGTAAAAAATTATCTAATTAAAAGATAAGGAAACAAATCTGGTAAGGGTAGCATGAACAAAGGAAAACAATATCAATATTAAATATATGGACCAAGTTATAGCACTCAACTTTAAAGGAGAAGTTAAGAGGTTCAAGAAAAATAGACAACAAAACTGTAATTTGGGAGGTCTCCTTGCACTCCAGAATTAACAAATGAAACCACAAAACAAATAAGAAAAGAAATTAAAAGTAAATAGAATATTGAAAAATTAGGTATGTTGGATTTTGGAAAAAATTGAATGGAGATGAAAGGAATATACTTTCTTCTCAGCAGTTCATGGAACCTATTCAAAATTAATATATTAGGACATAAAAGACCTCAAAATTAAATGAAGAAACGAAATGTAAATACCTTTTAATCAGTGCAATAAAAACACATTCAACAAAAGTTGGGAAATAGAAAAAGTAATTAAAACTAAACAATCTCATCTTAAAGAATGATTGGTTAAAGCAGCAAATTATAGATACAATTAATAATTTCACTCAAGAAATGACAATGATGAGACATCAACCAAAATTTGTGGGATGCACCAAAGCAGTTGAATTTTATATCCCAATGGCTTACTTGAATAAAAACAGAAAAAAAAAGATGAATGTTGGGCTTCCAAAAAACTAAAAAAGACCAAATTAAAAACCCCAGTCAAATACTAAATTAAATTCTAAAAATTAAAAGGAGAAATTAAAAAATATTGAAAGTAAGAAAACCATTGAACTAATTACAAAACTAAGAGTTGGTTCTATGAAAAACCAATAAAATAGATAAGCCTTTGGTAAATCTGATTAGAAAAGGAGGAAAAATGAAATTAGTAGTCTTAAAAATGAAAAAGGAAACTTTCCACCAATGAAGAGGAAATTAGAAATAATAAAGGGTTATTTTGCTCCAATTTTATGAATAAATTTATAACCTAATGAAATGGATGACTCCTCAAAAATCGACTTCCCAGACAAAAAAGGGGAGGGTAAATTGTGAATAATTCATTTCAGAAAAAGAAATAAACAGGCAATTAAACAACTCCCTAAAAAAATCCCCAGGACCAGATGGTTACATGCAATTTTACCAATCATTTAAAGAACAAGGGGCCCAATCTATATAAATTATTTGATAAAATGGGCATGAAGGGTCCTACCAAATTCCTTCTTGGGCACAGACGAACGATACCCAAAACCAGGTAGGCTGAAAAGAGAAAAAGAAAATTAGACAAATCTCCCTAATGAATATTGATCAAATCTTAAATAAATATAACAAAAAGACTAAAAATCATCTCCAAGATAATACACAGTGTAGGTTTATACCAGGAATGCAGGGCTGGCAATATTAGGAAAACTATCAATATAATTGGCCATGTTTTAACCAAATTAACAAAAACCATATGATCATTAATAGATGCAGAAAAAAGCATTTGATAAAATCCCATCCATTCCTATTAAAAAACACTTGAAATTAGGGAATAAATGGACTTTTCTTTAAAATAATCAGCAGCATCTATTTAAAACCATCAGTAAGCATCATATGTAATGGAGACAAAAACCATTCCCTAAGATCTGGAGTGAAACAAGGTTGCCCACTTCATTTTATTTAATTTGTATTAAATCTGCTTAGCAATAAGAGCTGAAAAAGTTAAAAGGAAAAGAATAGGGAATGAGGAAGCCAAATTTCACTCTTTGCCGATGAATGATGGTATACTTAGAACCCAGAATTCTGCTAAAAGTTATTAGAAATAATCACAACTTTGAAAGTTGCTGGTTATAAAATAAACCCATAAGTCATCAACATTCTTTATATCATAACAAAATCCAACAGTCAGGTTACAAGAAATTCCATTTAAAGTAAACTGATAATATAAAATATTTATTCTTCTTTAAAGGGAAAATCAACATGAAATACAGACCATTTTCCACAAATTAAGTCTGATCTAACCAATTGGAAAAATATTAAATGTTTGGATAGGGCACAAATATAATAAAAGAAATATTACCTAAATAATCTTTTATTTACCTTCCAATCGAACTCCCAAAAACTATTTTAAATAGAAAAATAACAACAAAGTTCAATGGAAAAACAAAAGGTAAAATTTCAAGGGAATTAATGAAAAAAAAATCAAATGAAGGTGGCTTAGCTGTCCAGATCTAAAATTATATTATAAGGAGCGTTAAAAACTATTTGGTAGGCTAAGGAATAGATTAGTTGTCAGTGGAATAGATTAGGTTCAAAGGGATAAAACAGTCAACAAATTAAAACCTTCTCCAAAAAGATCAGGTTTTGGGATAAGAACTTAAATTTTTAAAAATTGCTGGGAAACTTGGAAACTAATATTTTGGAAACTGGCATTGATCCTACTTAACGCCGTACCCAAGATAAGGTCAAAATGGGTTCTGACTTTGGCATAAGAAAAATTATAATAAAGGGAACATGGATAGTTTACCTCTCAGACCTTGGAAGGAAGGTTTTATGGGAACTAGAATCTTACTGATCACAAAATGAAAATTTGATTATACCAAACGAAAAGTTTTTGTACAAACAAAATAATGGAAAGATTAAAGGAATAAACTGGGAAAATATTTTTACAGTCAAAGGTTCTATAAACCCTTTTCCAAAATATATAAGTTCTCTAATTTATAAAAATCAAACCATTCTCCAATTGAAAAATGGTCAAGGATATGAAAACAATTCTCAGATAAGAAATTGAAACTATTTCTAGTCATATGAAAAAGTGCTCCCAAGTCAATTAATCAGAAAAATGCAAAAAGCAACTCTAAGATACCACCACACCTGTCAGATTGGCTAAATGGGGGAAAAAAAATTGATTGTTGGAGGGATGCGGGGAAAACTGGACATTGATGCATTGTTGGTGGGTTGTGTGAATCCCATTTTGGGGGTTTGGAACTATTAAAAAGTTTCCAAACTGTGCCCCTTTGATCCCAGTTTTACTGGGTTTATCCCAAAAGTTATAAAAAGGAAAGGGACCTGTTGTCACGAATGTTTTGGCAGCCCTCTTTGTAGTTAAAACTGGAAACTGAATGGATGTCCATCAGTTGGAGAATGGTTGAATAAATTGGGTATATGAAAATTTGCAATATTATTTCTTAAAAATGACCAACAGGATAATTTCAGAATGGCCTGGAGGACTTCTGAACTGATGCTGGTAAATACGGACCCAGGAGGTCATTTATATTTAACAACAAACTTTGATGACCAGTTCTGATGGATCAGGCCATCCTCAACAACGAGATCAACCAAATCATTTCTAATGGGCAGTAATGAACTAACTAGCTATGCCCGAAAAAAGAACTCGGAGTGACAAAACCATTACATTAATTCCCAATCCCTATATTTATGCACACCCCATTTTAATTCCTTCACAAAATTGAACAATATTTCAAGTCTGATTCTTTTCTACCAAAAATAACTTTTGGTCAGGTATATAGTTATTAATTTATATTTTAAATTTTAACATCTACTGGTCATCCTGCCATCTAGGGAGGGGGGGGTAAGAGGTGAAAAATTGGAACAAGAGGTTTGGCAATTGTTAATGCTGTAAAGTTACCCATGTATATATCCTTTTAATAAAAGGCTATTAAATAAAAAAAAAATTAAGTACTTTTGAAGTTATCAAACTATGCGTACCCTTTGATCCAGTAGTGTTACTACTAGGCTTATATCCCAAAGAGATCATAAAGAAGGGAAAGGGATCTGTTGTCAAGAATGTTTTGGACTCTCTTTTAGTGTGAAACTGGAAACTGTGGATGCCCATCAATTTGGAGAATGGCTGAATAAATTGTGGTTTATGAATATTATGGAATATTATTTTTCTGTAAAATGACCCAGAATGGTTTCAGAAAGGCCTGGACAAACACATGAGCATCTGAGTGAAATGAACGGGGCCGGAGATCATTATATTTTCAATACCAACACTTATGATGACCAATTCTGATTGACCTGGCCATTCAAATGAGATGAACCAAATGAGTTCAATGGAGCAGTAATGAACTGAACCATATGCCCAACAAAAACTCTGGAGATGACAAAAGAACCATTGTTAATTCCCAAATCCCTTATTTTTTTCTTTTTTTTCCTTAAAACAAACAATATTTAACGTTCTTTTGTACCAAAATTGGTTTGGTCATGTATACTTATTTGTATCTAATTTATATTTTAATATATTTAACATCCACTGGTCATCCTGCCATCTGGGGGAGGGGGTGGGGGGGAAGGAGGGGAAAAATTGGAACAAGAGGTTTGGCAATTGTCAATGCTGTAACGTTACCCATACATATAACCTGTAAATACAAGGCTATTAAAATAAAAAAAAAAAAAGAATTTAAGTACTTTGGGGTTGGAACTAACATGGTAGAAAGAAGCCAGGAAGTTTCCTGAGCTTTAACAAGTTTTACTTCAATACAACTTCAATATCAAGCCTCTGAACTGATTCTGGAGCAACAGAACCTACAGAGAGATGGAATGAAACAATTATTTAGCTTAAGATAGCTTGGAAGGATTTCAAGAAAGGTCTGTCTCACTTGGTAGAAAGGGGAGCAAAGGCCAGTACAGATTGTTCCGGCACAAGGAGGCTTTTAGCCACAGCATAGATCAACAAATGAAACTCCTTCACCTGTCTCAGCAAGATAGTGGCTAATAAACCAGAGATGGAGCTTCCAGCCATATCACAGAGGGCAAATTGTCAACCTCAGAAATTAAACAATAGGTGACTTCACTAGTTTGGAGTATGAAAGCCAAGTGAAAAAATCAACTAGCATCCTAAAGGCCCTAAGAGGTTTTCTTAAAGTAAATGAAATCATATTAGATTTGAAAAGAAAAATAAATTGTTATTCATTTAAAAAAATTGTTGGCATTGCAGTAGAATTGGTTTTAAATAACTCTCAAGACATATGTACACAATTTCAACTACCTTAGTAGTAATTTAGGATCTTAATTGATTATATTAAATGAGTAACTATCATTTATACTATTTTTTAATATAAAATTAAGATTGAATACTAAATCTTTGATATATGACTATGATAACACATTTCATTTAAAATCCTTTATAACTCTCATTTGCCTTTAAAAAGGCCATCAGGAAAAGAAAAACACAATTATGTGGAAATCCATGATATAAAGTGGGTAGATTATCATTGCAGCATATTTTCATTGTCACAGTTTATCCCACATGAAAGCTGTTTCAAATAACCTGAAGAAATATGTTAGAAAAAAGTCTGTAAGTGAAATTTCTAACTTTTACATAAAGGGGTTTTTAATGAGAGGAGAGAGAGATGCTTCTTTCAGCAAACATTTGGTACAAATTGAACAGTTTACAAGATGAAGTTTCTACCTTGCTCTTCATGTTCAGCATTAAATATGTTTTAAGAACATCTCTCAGCCTTTTCTTTACTCTCTTGAAGTCTGGAAAGTCATTATAAGAAAATATACATCTCTCAATGGAGAGAGAGAAAGAGAGAAAAAAAGGTGGGAGGGAAGAGGGAAGGAAAGGGAGGGGAAGAGAGAGTGAAAAAGAGAGACAGAGACAAAGAAATCAACAAACCCTGCTATATATTTTGCTGAGGCAAGAGAGTGTATACAAGAGTCTGGTCTCAAAGGGCCTGCTGTATCCTTACTGTCCAATTACAAAAGTTTACTAATTACAAGATGCTTCCCATATAACTTATTTTGGGGCATTTTTTCCTGAACTCATGCTATTTTGAAATGAATGTAGTAGTAGAACCATATTAGGGTGCATATAATTCAATGGCAATGAGTTCAATTTCTGAGGACCATTAATGCAATATACTACCTATTTCTTGACCCAATAAAGTCAAAATAAAGAATGAGATCTTTTTCTAGGAATTTACAAAATGGAAGTTTGATATGTTTGCCTTTGGTGATATCCAAAAATTCCACTAAGAATATATTTGTAGACATATTTGACACAAGAATTTATTTTTGGAGAGAAAAGGAAAGGAGTTGGAGATGAGACACAAGCTAGTGAAAGGGTGACCCATTTGTTAATAGAAGGTAAATCAAGTATTTTTAATGTAGGATGTTAGAGATTTAACTTTGTTATCTTCTTCCAAGTATGTATTTTGATCTTCCTTGTCACTGTAGTAACTTTTTATTGTCAGAATATTTTTCTGCTGTCTGTTTGTTTCCCCAGCCCATTACTTTCTTTTAATTCTTTGTCAAAGTAAAGCTCCATTTCTAGAATGGAGGATGTACTTTCCCAAATTGGCTTCAGCGATCCTTTTAGGAATCTTATCACAAACACTCTTTTCTGTTTTGAAACTCCCAGGAGTGATCTCTTTTCTGTGGCTGTAAGCTGTATTGTACAAAGAAATAGAGTTTTTCAATAGCGCTAGTAAAAAAGACTTCCTTTTAGCTGAGGCCTTTGGAAGCCACATCTGTCATTTCTGCTCATGTCCTTTCCTAGTTTACTGTTTTCTTGATTTCCTAAGATTCTCTCACTCTACTAAAAAATATTTCCTGTTTACTTTCCAAGTCATCTTTGGTGTCTCTAGGCTGAGAAGTCTAGAAATTGCCAGTATTGCTGCTGATTCACGGGCCTCAACACATGTTCCTGCTTTGTCAGTGCTGAAGCTTGGCAAGTACTGTCTCTGCTGGTGTAGTCTGTATGGAGACTGACCACTAGACTTAAACTCTCATGCCACAGACTTTTACTGATTACTTTCTAAGTTTTATTCAGCTGGAAAATGTTTCACTCCATGTGGTTATGTGTTCTGACAGTTTTCTGAAAGAAACTGAAACTTTGTTTACTGTTATTATTTAAAGGAATTTGGAGCAGTTTTGGGAGAGCTATCCTATTTTTGTTGCCATATGATAGATTTCCATAGTCAGTTGATCATGTATATTGTTCCCTTTTTGAGCCATTACAAATGAGAGTAAGGTTAAAATAATCCTCATTGCCCACTTTCCCATATGTTTCTCTACTATAATAGATCATGTTAAATAATTTAAACCATTCTATCTCTCTTTTCTTTCTGTACCCAGTCTATTCCTCTTTGTCATCCCTTATTTTTTTTTCTTTCCTGTATTTTCTATGTATATTTTTTCTAGCCGTACTATTAGTGATACAGTTATTAAGCATTACAAATAAATATCACTTTTCAGTGTAGGGATATAAACAATTTTGCTCTATTGAATCCTCCCCCCTTTTTCTCTCTTCCCTTTCTGACCATTTATGCTTCTCTTCAGGCTTGAAAAAGGAGAACAGATTATTTTAAATTTTAAATTTAGTGCTAGTTTAGTTTAGTACTCATTATGAAAGCTTGAAATTCTCCTATTTTATTGAATGATCATTTTCCCCTGAATCATAATACTTATTTTTTTTTCTGTATAGGTAATCTTTGGTTATAGTGCTAGTTCCAGAATATCATGTTCCATGAATCTACAATCTTTTAATGATGCAGCTGCTAAGTCCTATGTAATTTTGACTGTTACAACCTTTTATTTGAATTATTTCTTTCTGACCACTTGTATCATTTTTTTTTCCTTTGTCCTGATAGTTCTGAACATTGGTTATAATGTTCCTTGGAATTTTTGTTTGGGGATCTCTTTTCTGAAGTGTTCAGTGGATTTTTTTTTTTCAATGCCTATTTTGCCCTCTGATTACAGGACATCAGGATTATTTTCCTTCATAATTTCTTGAAAGATTTTGTTCAAGTGTGCTTTTGATTATGGCTTTCAGGTGGTCCAATAATTCTGATGGTGACTTTCCTGCATTTATTTTTCAAATCAATTTTTATGAAGTATTTTACCTTTTACTCCATTATTTCATTTAAAAATAGTTTGATATCTTATAGTGTTATTAGCTTCTATTTGCTCAATTCTAACCTTTAGAATGTTTTCCTCCTTTAACTTGCATACTTTCCCATTTCATCAGTTGTACTCTTTAAGGAGTTGTTCAGTGGATTTTTACAACACATTTTCCATTTGTCCAATTCTACTTTTATAACAGTTTTCCAAGCTGTTGACTTTTTCCCAAAAAAAATTTTCTTGAATCACTCCTATTTCTCTTCCCAATCTTCCTTCTAGCTCTCTTATTAAATTTTAATTTCTTTTTGAGCTTTCCCATAAGTTCTTTCTGGCTAGATACTATTTCCTATTTATTTTTAGTCTTTTGCCCATAGCTATTTTGATGTTGTTCTGAGTTTTGTCTTGCTTTTCCCTGTGATCATAACTTTCTATGGTCAGATTATTTTTTTGTTGTTGTTGTTGCTTTTTTTTTGCTCCTTTCCCCCTTTCCTTTCTCTCTCTAGATCTTTGCCTATCTGTCTCTATTTCTCTCTTTATCTTTTTTTCTGTCTCTGTTTCTCTCTATCTCTGTCACTCTGCATCTGTCTGTGTCTCCATCTCTGTCTTTATTTCTATCGCTGAATATTTTTGGTCTCTGTCTTTCTCTTTGTATGTCTTTGTCTCTGTCAATCTAATTGTCTTGTTCTGTCTCCACCCCTGTGTGTGTGTGTGAGTGTGTGTTTATTCGTTTCTCTGCCTCAATAATTTTTCTTTTCTTTTAAATTTGAACTCAGAGCCATAGGTGGAAGAGGTAATATCTCAATCTTCTTCTGCCAGTGGCCATAGGTACTAGGTATTTACATGTTGCCATATTGATTTTGTCCCGAGACTCATGGGCTGTGAAGGTTTTCTGGAGACAGTCTTAGTTTCAGTTATAATCAATAATTATTCCAAAATGCAGCCAGCTGGTAAAAATGCAAACGTTTATTTCTCCTTCCAAAATAGCCCGGTTAGTTGAGGCCTAACTCTCTGCCTGGCTCCAAGAGATCTTGCAGCTTTGTCCTTGGCTTCTGCCTCTGCTTTCTTCAGCCTCCAGTCAGCACCAAGTTGGAAGATGCAATGAATCTCTTGCCTCAAAGATAGGGCTTGTGGGTTCCAAGAGCTCTCTCCGATTCCAAGTAAAACTCTCTCGAGCTCCCAGAGTTTCTAGTAACTCCTTAAGTAACTAACTTAAGTCAGTCCTACAAGAAGAACTAACCCAAGCTCCAAGAGCTCCCTCTATATATGTGATCTCCCAAAGGTGAACTCCGCCTTCTGGAGGGAGAGGGATTCTGGGTTATCTCCCAGAGTGCTCTCTGGCCGTAAAGGAGATGTGAATGCTGTTGTCTCATTCTTAACTCTGACTCTCCCAAACATGTGAACTCCATTGAGTACTTAGATACTTATGAGCTCTCTAAAGATGTGAACACAAGCATTGTTTCTATCCGTTCCACTTAGTATCTTGTTTCAAGTTCTGGCCCAAAATATCTCTTTCTAAGATCAAATCAATCACACTGAATCATGCCAAACCAGATAACTATTGTCTCTATCAACTTCAATGTCTTAACACTTTGTAAAGATTCCAACAATGGGCGACCCCCATATCAGGTGCTGTCTAAGTGAGAGGTGTTAGGGAAAGCTGTGGAAAGCTGGAAAAATGTGGCAGCTTACCTGGTTCTGAGATAGAGCCCTAATAGTGACGTCTGGCATAGACTCCCCCCCAAAAAAAAAAATAGGATTTTTCTCTGTTTTGTCATAACTATAGTTTAGCTACAGGAGGATGCCTGTTTTACAAGGCTGTATTTAGGCATTTAGAAGTTTGGCTTTTGGAGGATCTATTAACCTGGTCCTGTGCTGAGGCTCTTGGATATCTGACTGCTGGAAGGTGTTTGTTTGTCTGGGACTTTTTTGAAACACATAATGATTCCTGCAGGGGAGTTCCAGCTCCCCTGATTTTTTCAAGGCATTTGAGGGTCCTGATGTTAATGTTTCCCTCATCCACTGTCTTGAGCCTTAGAATATCTTACAGATTTGTCAAAGTAGTTCTTGCTACTGTTTGGACTTTGTCTCTGCCCTTCCCTGAGAGAGAAGAACCCCTTCTGCCAATTGTTCAAATTTCCTTGGCAAAAAGATTAATTCACTCTTTCTCCTTGGTAGTTCTGCTGCTCCAGACCTTGTCTTGGGTCATTATTTCATAGGTGCCCAGAGGAGAACATGGGAGGTTACAGTGAATCATGAACATGGGAGGATTACAATGAATCATTGCTTACTTGACTCCTGGAAGTAAAACCTCCCAGTAATTTTCAGACTTGTTTAATCCTCAATTAGTTTTTAATCTGTATTCCCTATATAATTTTATTGCATTGTGATTTATGAATAATGCTTTTTTTCTTTTTTTTTTAAATAACTTTTTATTGGCAGAATCCATGACAGGGTAATTTTTTACAACATTATCCCTTGCACTCACTTCTATTCCGATTTTCCCCTTCCCTCCTTATATCCCCTCCCCCAGATGGCAACTAGTCCTATACATGTTAAAGAGGTAACAGTATATCTTAGATACAATATATGTGTGCAGAACCGAATAGTCCTCTTGTTGCTCAGGGAGAATTGGATTCAGAAGGTATAAATAACCTGGGAGGAAAAACAAAAATGCAAGCAGTTTACATTCATTTCCTAGTGTTCTTTCTTTGGGTGTAGCTGCTTCTGTCTATCCTTGATCAATTAAAATTGAGTTAGATCTTCTCTTTGTCTTGGAAATCCACTTCCATCAGAATACATCCTCATACAGTATCTTTGTTGAGGTATATAATGATCTTCTGGTTCTGCTCATTTCACTCAGCATCAGTTCATGTAAGTCTTGCCAATCCTCTCAGTATTCATCCTGCTGGTCATTTCTTACAGAACAATAATATTCCATAACAATGAATAATGCTTTTAATACATCTGATTTTCTGCTTTTAACTATGAAATTTCTATGTACTATATGTGGCCAATGGTTGTAAAGATACCATAAACTGTTAAGGAAAGGATGTATTGCTTTTAATTTCCATTCAGTTCTTTCCAGATATCTATCATATCAAGTTAATATAAAATTCTATTACTTTCTAACTTCCTTCTTATTTATTTTCTTTTCATTAGATTTATCTAGTTCTAAGAAAAGATTAAAGTCCCTTACTATTATCTATCTCCTCTTATAATTAATTTATTTTTTTAATTTAAATGCTGTAGTAATTGGTGCATATAAATTCATTATTGATATCTCTTCATTGTTATATGTTTTATCAATATGTAATTTCCCTTTTAATCTCTTTTCTTTAACTTTAACTCTTTAGCTTTTCTTTAACATTACTTTGTCTGATTTCATACTTGCTACCCTTGTTTGTTTGTTTTTGGAGGGTGACAAAAGAAAAAAAAAACATAACAAGTCCTTCTCCAAACCTTCAATTTATTTTTAACTTTTTAAAAGGAGGCCTCTTTTTTCTTATGATATTTTATTTTTTCTATTACATATAAAAAGTTTTAAATATGCATTTTGTAAGATTTTGAGTTCCAATTTTTTTCTACTTCCCAAAGCCAGCAAGTAATCTAATATTTGAACCATTGTTTTAAACATATTACCAATTAGTCATGTAATGAAAAAAAATCAGAACAAAAGAGGAAAATCATGAGAAAGAAAAATCAAACAAAGCAAACAGAGTGAAAATAGTATGCTATGAGCTTCATTCAGTTCTCTTTCTGGATGTGGAAGTAATTTCCCATCCCAAGGCTACTGGAATTATCTTGGATTCTGTATTACTGTCTTTTTTGATGAAGTACTACTGCAAGTGTCCCTTTTGCAGCAAAAACTGATATTTCCAGTGGGTTTTGAGTGATTCTAATCACATTGGATAAAGCCAATTCAACCTCTCTCAGTAGAGAGAGCAGCAGCCATGTACACCTGAGACATGGTAGGGTTATTTTTTTTTTTTTATTCTTTGTGTCAAAAACTGTCCAATCAAATCTTTCATGAGGCTAAGCTAAATTAACCCTGGTCACTGAAAAGGCAAATATTTTCATATCTTCCTTATCTAGAGAGATAGAATAGAAACAATCCTTAGTATCTATAAACCAAAGAGACCATTCTGGAGGTAACTGATTAGGAGATGGAAGCCCAGGTTGTAGAGTCCCCATTTTTTCCATTTGTTCATTCACTTTCCTCAAGTCAGTCAACATCCTCCACTCTCCATTTTTTAAAATAACAACTACAGAGGAATTCCAAGTATTTAGAAAAGGTTTTAGATGTCCTTGATCAAGTTGCTTTTATATTATATCTAATAAGGCCTGAAATTTTTCCCTTGTTAAGGGCCACTGTTCCACCCACACTATGTAATTAACTTTCCACTGGATAGGGATAGGTATAAGGGCTGGCAGGCCTTCCTAAACAGGACTGTGTAAAAAGCCAGAGTGCGCAAATATATAATTCCAACTCCTGTAAAATGTCAGTTCCCCACAAATTGATGGGGATTTTTTTTAACTACAAAAGGAGTAAACACTGATGTTTTATCTTCAAATTTTCATCTCAGTCCAAAGGTATCCCAACCTTCCTACCTTGCTTTAACTAATGCCTCTTGTAATCTAAATATAGGAGGAGGGCAAAACTTCTGAGCTGATGGTGTCAATGGTGTCACTGCCTCTCCCACTCCCTTTTCTCCCACCCACAAATGTGAAATTGAGGGGAGAGGATCAGGAAGCCAAGGTTACTCCAAAGGCACATGCAGAGGCATAGGCAGAAGTGAAAGGGAGGCTAAGAAACATAAAAGCACCACACCTCTCAAACTTCCCAGTTCAATCCCTGTCTTTGAACCTGCCCAACATAACCTCCAGGGATGTTGTCATCCCCCTTTATTTTCTCCTCATAATTCCTTGTTTGATACCCCATATTAAAAGCTTTCTTTTTCTTATATATGGGATGTCTTAAATCTAGTTTTATTACATTGTACATAAGGGATGTGTATTTGGGTATTGTGTCGGCACTCATAGTATGGTACTCATTCAGTTAATTGTTGTCCCACTACTTCCACATCTCTGGCTCCCCAAAAAGCCACATAAATGTGTACTCCACAACATCCAAAAACACAGTGATATGATTCTGAGTAACAGACAAATCTTTCTCCTTTATCAATCTAACCAAACATTCTTCATACTTCCCTCACAAGAGAGGCTCTTTTGTTAACACTTGCCCCATTTCCACTGAAAAAATGAAAATGACTAGATTAGTGCTTCCTGAACCTTCTTGCTTACCTGTTTTTTTTTTTTTTGTTTGGTTTTTTTTTCTTTTTTTGTTTGTTTTTGTTTTGTTTTGTTTTGTTTAACTTGCTCTCTTTCTGGATCATGGGGACTCCTCACCTGAACTTGCACTGTTCTTGTCAGCTGAATTGCTGTTCCCTGCTTTACAAGGCCCTATGTTGAGCACTACATATTGGGACCTGCTTACTAGAGGATTTCAGAATCAGCCCGAATCCTGATCATGGGTGAGGAGTGAAGGGGCAGAACTCACAAAGATGGTCAAACAGGAATCCATTTATTCAAAATTCTCTCAGCTTTATGTACCCTAATACACTTATGTAATTATAGCACACTGTGCATGCGCTAACCATATACTACACATGCAGGACCCTATAAACAACTTGCTGTTGTGTGCAGAAGTTTTCTTGCCACTTTAGTATCTCTCTGTTTTAATTACAACACAGGTTTTAACAGCCCCTGACTTCTCAGGAAGGCCAAGACACTTCTAGGGGGATGGGGAGACAAACCAGGCAGAATTCCACTGAACTAAATGGTCTTATACCTCACTCAGGGTTCCCCACTGTCTCTGGCCCTCTATGCCTTACCCCATCCCCCAGTTTTCTCACCTCTCTAGAATTTCCAAAAAACTTCTAGACCATTTCTAAACCATTTCAAATGTATGCTTCATTGTCTCTTCAACCCAGATGAGAACAAGGGTCCGGTATTATTAGCTCTCCACCTCAACTTTCTTCCACTGTATTATTCTTTTTGCACTCTATCTTTAAGAGATATTTGACACACATTCTTGGAAGATGAAAGAGTTAGATGTAATTTTCCAGATTCCCCAGAATTCCTCCACAGACAGAAAACTGACATTAAATAAACATAGAACAGCTAGAATAAGGCATAAAACTGTTGTACGTAAGACGTATTGAAAGGACTTCAAAGAAGATTCCAAAAGATGAGGTTTAGTCTGAGTGACAAACATTTCCAGACTGACTTTAGTGAATTAATAATAAGTTGACTAGGTATCAAAAATTTTTACCTCAACTTTCATATCACTCATGACCTAAAGAAATTTCACCTTTAGGAACATTTGTTTCACACAATCAGAAACTTTCACTTCACAGATTGTCATCTAAAGAATAATAGATGGATGAACAAAGGAACATTGAAAAAAAAATCTGCTGTTTCCAGTAGCCAGCCCTAGGGGTGCTGATCAGATGTGATTCCAGACTGGGACTGTGGGTAATGAGGAATGAGCATATACTTGATAAGTGCTGTACCTCAGAGAGTAAGACTACCTGAAAGTTATTTACTTACTCAATTCCACTGATTCACCATTGTATTTCTTATGCAGTACCAGATTGTTTTGATAACTACTGATTTATTATATAGATTAAAATATAGTACAGCCAGATCACTTTCCTTCATGTTTTGTTTTTTTTTTCACTGATTCCTTTAATATTCTTAATCTTTTCCCAGATGAATTTTGATATTATTTTTTCAAGATCCATAAATTTTGGGGGGGGATTTTATTGGATTGATGATGACATATTGATTGGTGAACATGAAGATTAATTTGCAAAAAGAAGATATAATTATCAATTATTTGTAGAAATAAAATGTCAGCTTAGAATAATTATTATTAGTTTTACATAATAGTATAGGATACATATCTGCATATATTTATACATACATGGAGACAATCATTAAATATATATATAGATATAGATAGATAAATATGTGTGTTTCTGTAAAATGCTAATTTATATCTCTGTTTCTATTTGGGCAAGCATGCAGACACATATTCATCAATATGCATATATGTGTGTGTGTGTGTGTGTGTATGTGTCTATGTGTTTCTATTTGTTAAGTCATGTTTCAGTTATGTCCAACTGTCTATAATCCCATTTGGTATTTTTTGGCAGAGATATTGGATTGATTTGCCATTTGTTTCTCCAGCTTATTTTATATATGAGAAAAACAGGCAAAATTTTTAAGTGACTTGGTCACACTGTAAGTATCTCAGACCATATTTGAGCTCAAAAAAGGAGTATATCTGACTCCAGGCCCAATGCTCCCTGTACTGCCTCATGTAGCTGCCCAATATATAACATAAATGAACACTAAATAATTCAACTCTTTTTCTCTCTCTGAATATATATGTATATATTTGTATGTACAAACATATATACATATATATGTACAGTTATATCTCTGTTATACCCAGAGAAAAAATGTGAAGTATATATGTACACATATATACATGTGCACACTGTATATGTATATGTGTATATGAGATTACATTTATTCTGAAGTTTACACTTTTTCAATACTCTCAGTATCTTTTGCCTTCTGAGTGTGAGGCAATCCCAAAGAATCCATTTAAAATGGTTTCCAGATAAGCTATGTCTTCATTTCTCATATATTTGAATTCTGTGGATTGTATTCCACCATAACCCCATGCTTGGTATTTTTTCCTGTAGACTACTTCTATTCCAGCTTCCTTTTGCATGTTCTATTCTGGATTATATATCAGATCTTTGAGGACAGACTCTTTTTTTTTTTAATGTTAACATCCCATTGCTTAGCACAGAGCCTGGCTTAGGTACTTGACAATTATTTATGTACTGAGAGATGAGAAATATATTTTACAGAAGTGCATACATGCATTTTTTATCTA
Organism: Sarcophilus harrisii; assembly: GCF_902635505.1. Lineage (NCBI taxonomy): Eukaryota > Metazoa > Chordata > Mammalia > Dasyuromorphia > Dasyuridae > Sarcophilus > Sarcophilus harrisii. The sequence continues at coordinate 132,058,600 of NC_045428.1, forward strand.
TCTTCATTTTCATTTTTGATAGTCATAAAAATTTAAAGGTTTTTATGAAGACATATCCAATTTTATTCCAATTACTTTTTTTAGTTTTATTCATAAAGAGATGCAGAGCAAGATTCATTTTAACATATGGAAGAGCATAGTTTTGCACATATCTCATATATTGCCTAGAAAATGTTTTTTTTTTCCTGCATGAATATATGCATAAACTTGCTAGTTTATGAGACACATTTTTTTTTTCCTTCATGGTTCCTTTCAGTGAACTCTCAGACCATGTAAGTATTAAGAGATGAATGTTTCTTTGATTAGTTTCCACAACAGTTGATTGCTAATGTTCCTTTCCTAAATGACTTCATATCTATCTCCCTCTTCAACATTTTTATCCTTTTTCATTCTATACATGTATTAGTGCTTTGTGGCTGTAACTTTAATGTAAACGGATGCTTATTTAAGTTTGTAATAAGAACATATTCAATATAAATAAGCAGCATTGGGCATACAAACTCCTAAATTCCCGGTATAAATGATAGGAAACATGGCTTACATTTCAGAGATTGAAGCTTGTTACTTTATGCTTGTTATTTTATTGTTTGTTTGTTTTCCTACTAAAATAAAAAGGAGAAACTAATAAAGATATGTTTTGGTAGTTCTAAAGTGTGAACATTCAAGGTCTTCTTCAGTTTCCAAGCTTATTTTATAATATGTAGTCCTCTTCAAACAATCTAGACCCCAGACAAAGGGAATGATTTTCACCTTTAAATAGGTTTTGTTCTTTCTAACCTTCATGACTTTTATTCATTCACACTATTCCTAGGCAGACCTCAAATATTCCCCTTGTACCTCTGTCTCTTTTGTCTTTTTGTACCTTCAACTGAATTGAATTCTCCTCTGTATAAGGTTACCAAGTTCCCTTTTCAATAACAATATTCTCCTCTCATTTTTATAACACTATAACTTGTACCTCTTTAATGATTATATATTAAACTCTGATCATGTTTTAGTCCTGCCCTCAGTGCCTCACTGGATTGAAATTATAAAAAAAGTGAATTTTCTGATCTTTGAGTTAACATTATATATTTGTATCATAGCCCACTTTCCCCCTGTATCCCAAGAAGTAGAAGTTCTTGGTCAGTGGTAGACCAGGTAATATTGAGTGAAAGTACAAGACAATTCCATCCGATCTGTGTTGGACATGGATAACTCTTTAGGAAGTGTCTCAGTATTTTTAAGTAGCCTTGAGTTTCCTGGTGCTGCTCTTGATTACAATAAACTTTTTACATTCAAAGAACCATTGTGAAATGCTGAAAATTTTCACCTAATTCAGGGAAACATTTCCTTCCTTGGATTCCCCCCAAGTTATTAATTCTTCTAAGGTCCTGTTATATTTTTTGTTCAGTAATGCAAACAATAACTAGACTTATTCATAATATATTTGAAATTATAAAAGTGGAGGACTGAAGTCTATAATGAGATATTTAAGATTATAGAAAAATAGAAAAAAAGGGAAGTCATGTTCAGATACAGGATATAATTAAGTCAGTCATCAGGTCTCAGTTGTGTCAGTCTTTCAGGAGGAAGAAAGGAGTTTCAACAGTCCCATAATAAGGCTAAGTTAGATTCTCTAGTCTGAAATTTGATAATTTATTATTTTTCTAACTATTATTTCTTCATCATGGTTGCTTATTGAGGTAGAAGAGGATAATGAATATTATCTAGATAGAATTTATTCTTTTTTCTCCTCTTGCACTTAAGATGAGTTTGCCACCTTTGATATCACATATAGAGAGATTAAGAAAAAAAAAAAAAGAGTGCTGAACAAGGTTCTAGGTGCAGAAGAATGGGGCAAAGAAGTTTTCAGAAAAGGCTAATAAGCAGAATCATTAGGCACGAGGAATATAGGTGTTCCAGAGCAAAGGTATACTCTTTACTATAAGTAGTAGGAAAGGATACCCAAAACAGAGATGTTATTTGGACTACTTACTCTACAATCTGTCATGTGAAAAAATGATTAGACTTACTACATATTTCAAAAAAAAAAAAAAAGAACTAGCAATAATGGGTAGAAATTATAGAGAACAGTGTTCATGTCAAAAAAGAAAAGGTAAATCTTCCTAACAGTAAAAAATTGTCCCAAAGAAAATTGATTACTTCAAGTGGTAGTTAGCTTGTCTGAAATATCATTTGTAGAGAAATTTAATGGCAAGTATTTATGTACAAATATAGACTGACTTAGAAGTCATCTGCAATTCCTTTGAAATCTTATATTCAAATATAGATATACATTATATTCAGTAATCAATCCTAGAAATTTACAGATTATCTAGCTAATAATATAGCAATTTCAAATTATTTTCCTTCACTCACTATAGTATGCTCTATTCCATGAAAACCATCAATAATCAGGATTCTTTCTCTGACTGGTAATTCTCCTGATGTTGGTATTAAGTCAGATATACAAATCACCAGAGTTCTAACACATTAGGAAAATAAGAATAAAAAGAAGTGGTTATTGTTTATTGATGAATTTATTTATTCATTTATTCATGAATTAAGTGCAAACTATGTTATGAACTCTATGCATATTATTTGATACACAAGTTAGGTAGGTAAAATAAGTCTCATCAACATATTGTCTAGCTAATTAGTGATGATGATTTTGTTGTCATTTTAATTCACAAAAAAAAATGCATGTTGATAAAACTACAGATTTTTGAACAATGGAAGCAAGAAGGTTTATGACAAGAACAAAAACATTGCTTTTTTAAAATAAATTTCTTGATCACTGATATGAATATCTAGTTTATATCCCTACAATCAGTTATATATCCCTACAAGACATATGATTTCCTATGACTTTAAATAGATCCACATTCATTTCATCTTTAAGACATTGGGGGAATTACTCCTATTTCTATATGAATTTAATTACCAGAAATTTCTGTGAATTTTTGGCTAATTCATTAAGAGATTTCAATAGTGATACCATCAGTACAAGCTGATCTACCAGATGTGTACAATCAGATGACATTTGCTCAGTGATAAAACTTATTTCAGACTGAACTAGTAGTGAAATAAGTCTAGAATTTTCCTTGCATGTCTTTATCAGAAAGAAAAGAATAGAGCAGCAAATAGGAATGGTTAATTCAAGTTAGAAATTGATCTGTGAAGTTTTTAATGATTGATGAATAATCCTTTATCAAATATCAATACAGCAAAATTGGTAATATTCCCAAGTGGGAGTATCTAAAAACATGAGCATGTTATTTTAAAATTATCTCATATTTAAGCCCAGTAATTGCTTTTTGAAATATGAGAGAAGACAAGAAGAAGCTCAACATTAAGTTTCCTATATGGTAATGAATGCTTTAATTACAGAAGCTTCCAAATGCTAAATCATTTAAGCCTGGCAAACTGCACTGCTATAAAATATTACCACATATCCTTGAAATATGTCAGCTTTGATTTAATTGGAAATCAAATGGTCAAGTTGTATTAACCACATTTTTCAATAATTTTAGAATTGATTGCTTATATTGGCTAAGCTTTGGGGATAAATGACATAATCTTCTTAAGTTTTGTGACATAAGTAATGTAGTAAAAAGAAAACTGGTGCAAGAGTAATAAAATGTAAATTAAAATTCAGTTTCCGAAGTTTAAGCTTTATATCCTTGTTACAAATTAATTAAACTTTGTCTTTGTTAACTTCTTTATTTCTAAAGTGAGGGCATTAATTGAGAGTGTCTAAAATCCCTTCAGATCTAGATTGATGATCAGTGTATTTTTTTTCATACTTCATTTGAATTGGACATCATTAGGTCTCTATTTCATCCTGATTTAATAGTTCTCATATTGTTCAAAATCATTAAAGATGTTCATTCTATACTTTGATAAGGAATTTTACATGAAACTATTTATTGGTGTCAAATTTGGGGCATTATGGATGCAACACATCCTCAATACTTACTTAGTAACTTCTTTTCATTTGACACAATACTAATGAATGTTAGCCTCATGCTAGAAATTTTTAACTAGTTTTTGTTTTGATATTTTTAGCATTATTGCTTTTTTAATTTAATCCTAATTTAGAACTGACATTTTATTTTAGAATAAAAAAGTAGCTTAAACACATTGACATTTACTTTCTGCCCATTTGTTTCACAAAAGATAGCACCGTGGATTCATACATTTGACCCATAGCCACAAACTGGTAAGTAATTGGGAAATATTCAACATTTCTTTTAAAGGTACAATGTAATATAAATAATGTTAATTTGTAGTTTTCTAAGAGACCTGTCAGGATTTGTTAATAGTTGAGTTTGACATCATAAGTATAATAGAAAAGGTAATGGACTTGAATTTGGAAGATTTTAATTTGAATTCTGACTCAGAGATTTGCTAGTTCCCAATCAAAGGGAAAGTGATTTAAATTGTTCATCGTTCAGATTTTTATTACATAAAAATGAAAATATCAAAACTCTTACCTAAAATATGAAACATCCTCCCAAGGTGGTTATTAGGCAATTGTTTTGTAAATTTAAAAGACTTTATAAGTGATGTAATGACACTCTTAACAAAAGAAGAAAAATGGGACTTAAAATAATATTTTTGAAGACAGAAATATTACAGCATGGTAGATATTGACCTAATCTCTTATCTAGTACATAGAGTGCCACTTCTTCCACAGCCTGCCATTATAACCCTGGACAAATCATTTAAATTTTCAGTAAGACAATAAATTAGAAAAGAATTGCTGACCTGAATTGAGAGAGGGTATTTTCTCACCAAGATTTCTCTATACAATGAAATCAGAAGTCCATATCAAATACATATATGAACAAAAACAAACACACATAATTATCCAATAGGGGAATTTTTATTTATAATAGTAATTGATATACCAAGGTTTTAATATGACATCAATCTGATTGATGATATGTACAATATTGTTAATATTACAGTAATTATGATTACAAACCATTTTAAAGTTGTCAAATGATCATTTTACATATGCTATTTCATTTGAACTTTTAAAAAATCCTGCAAGATATCTCCATTTAATACATGAAGAAAGAGAGGTACAGAAAGGTTATATGACTTTGCCAGGATCACATAGCTATTACAAAACTGAAGCAGTATTAAAATTCAGTTCACTATGCCCGGTCCCAAATTCTATCCACTGTACTGTCTAGCTGCACTAATTCACTCTACATTCTGTAAACACTCATAAGTTTGTTATGTTTCCAGATTTAATTTATTTTTATGTAGATTTTTAGGTTTGCTTTTTTTTTCTGTTTCTTTTTTCTCCTTGTGTTATCCAATTTATTTCAGCTATTTTATATAAAACACAAAACTATATAATGGGAACAAAAAGGGAGAGAGAGAGAGATAGACAGACAGACAGACAGACAGACCGACAGAAGGAGAGAGGGAGAGGGAGGGAGAACAAGTCCTTTCTTGAAAATGTTTATATATAGAAAACTAATAAGACACAATGTATATACATGGATAAATAAATACAATACAGGAAACACCAACAATTTATAATGGGGTAGAGCACCAAAAACTTTGATTAGGAAAGGCTTCATTTAGTAAGTGAAATGATCAAGTAGAGTGCAGAAGGAAATTCTGTGAGAGATAGATGGGAGAATTAATCTAGGCATGGGATATTGTCTAGAAAATTGTTCATGGGAAAATAAAGTAGGCCAATTTCCAGGGAAAATGCAATGTGTTAGATTGACTAATATAGCAGGATTAGTATTATAAAATAAAATTTTTTAAAGCTATGTTGTAAGAAATTTAAATGTCAGTCAAAGGAGATTTTACTTGTCTTAGTGGCTAATAGGTATCTAATGAAGCATTTTGAGTAGCAGAATGCATGACTAAATATGTGCTACTAATATCAGTTTGACAGCTCTGAGGATGATGGATTAGAGTGTTGATAACTTAGAAAAAGATGAAGCAAATAGGAGGCTAGTGTCAGCAGGACCAAGAAGACTTGCATATTAGATAATAGTTTAAAAGGCAATATTTTTAAAAATGAAATGAGTTTGTGTGTATGCACACAACACTTTGGTTTTTGCCTATATTTGATCACTACATTGATTATGTAATCTCATCAATGTGAACATTTCCATAACTTTAACCTCCTGGATTGTTTCTGGAGTCAGGATCTGAATCTGGAAAGACTGAGTAAACCTTGGCTGATTAGTAAAGTTAGGCCCAGCTGTGCTGCAGACATGCAGCCCTCTGCAAGAAGAAACCTGGTGAGTACAGAGGCCATGGGACAGAGACAGCATCCTTCCCATTTCAGAATCAGAGGTGCTAACATTAATACCTCTTATTAAAAAAAAAAAAATGAGTTCACCTCCTAGCTGTGTGACCTTGGGCAATGCATCATTTAACCCTAGTTGCCTCAAAGAAGGAAAAAAAAAACTGACAAAGAAGAAAGAATCCCACCATAAAAACATACTATAAGAATAGGGAAAACTGTGTTCATCTTCAGAGTAGAGAATTAAAAAAATAAAAAATAAAAAAAAATAAAAAAACATACCACAAAGAGTAATGTGAAGTGGCTCCCTGACCAGAAACCATTTATTGAAGAACTCAAAAAAGAATTCAAAATTCAAATGAGAGACTCTGAGGAAAAACTTTAAAAAAATAAATCGAAGAAAAACAAAAATCTTTTAAAAATTTAACCAACTAGAAAAGGAGAGTCTCAAAGACAAAAAATAACTCTGAAAATTAGAATTAGGCAAGAGGAAGCCAATAAAGCTTTGAGAGATCAAGAAATAACAAAACAGATTATAAAGAATGAGAAAATAGAACAGAATGTGAACAATGACAGCTCTAGAAAACATCAAAAAGATAAAATATAAGAATAAATAAATCAATTAAATTTGAAAGGACAATCAGATGCAGTCATGCATGTCTTTATTTATGTTATGCACTTTCTGAACAAAAAGAGGAAAAAAAATAAATTGGTGAAGAAAATACATAAACTTTGAACAACGACATGATACAGCAAGGAAATACTTCTAATTTTCTAGGCCCCTCCTGTAATTTTATCTCTGTTAAAAGTGGAAGAGCTAATATTTTTTTTTGTTTGTCTGAATAACTTTATCTTTCAAAAGGTCAAAAACCAAAATGAGTAAGTAAGATTCTTTTTTATCTCAATAGTATTTTATTTTTCCAAATCCATGTAAAGATAATTTTCAACCTTAATTTCTGTAAGATATTGTCTTTCAAATGTTTCCTCTTCCTTCTCTTCTCTCCTTCCTCTTAAAGACAGCAAGAAATATAATATAGTTGAAACATGTGCAATCCTTTAAAACATATTTCTATATTTGGCATGTTGTGCAAGAAAAGTTAAACCCAAAGAGGGAAAAACAAACATGAGAAAGAAACAAAAAACAGGCAAAAAAGCAAGCAAACAAAAATACATGAAAATAATGTACTTTGATCTGCATTCCGTCTCCATAGTTTTCTCTCTGGGTGCAGGTGGCATTTGTCATTCCAAATCTTTTGGAACTCTCTTAGATCACTGTATTACTGAAAAGAGCCAAATTTGTCACAGTTAATCATCATATAATCTTGCTATTACTGTGTACAATGTTCTCCTCGTTATGCTTATTTCACTCAGTATTAATTCATGTAAGACTTTCCAGGCTTTTCTGAAATCAACCTGCTCATCATTTCTTATATAACAATAATATTCCATTACATTCATGTACCATAATTTATTCAGCTATTTCACAACTTATGGGGATCCATTCATTTTCCAGTTTCTTACCTCTATAAAAATAGCTACTGTAAAGACTTTTGAATATCTCAGTCCCTTTCCCTTTTTTATGATCTCTTTAGTAAGTTACATTCTTGGTCTCATTTTCATCTGTTTGGAAGAATGAGATATTAGTATGGAAATGATAATTTAGATACAAGTTTTCTTCTTGTATTTGTGAGAGAAGAAAATAATAGTACTTGACATTATCCAAGATTCAATAATAGCCGATTTCAAAAAGTTAACAAAATTAGGCAAACTACAATAATTTGATGATCAATTAAAATTTTATTACATATACACATTTATATACTCAAAAAAGGTAATGTAGCAGAGGCTAAATTCAAAATAATATTAAATACTATAAAAATAATTTTAGAAAAAAGAGAAAATGTGGTAAAAGAAATGATTGTTGTTTGGTTGGGTTTTTTCATCTTTTTTTATTTTTAAGAGGAAGAAAAAAGTAAAGAATAATGCCATTGCTCAGAGAATATGGGATTATAAAATAAGGATTACAAAACAAAAATAGTTGAGCTATTCATTTTTTAAATTATATCTTTTCTTCATATATAGATAGATAGATAGATAAAATATATCAACTAGAAAAAAATCATAATAAAAATGAGTAAAAAACAAATGCTAGACACCTTCTTTTGATGAATTCAGTCATCTTTCTGGGAAAAATACAAGTGTTATAGCCAAAATAAATAAATTAATTAAAAATACAGACATAATTGTTATATTACTATTTGTAACATTTAGAAGGATAAGAAGGAAGAAGAGGGGGAGGAGAAGAATGAAGAATGAGAAAAATGATAGGAGGAAGAAGAAAGAAGGAAAAAGAAAGATAATATGGAGGAGGAAGAATAAATAATGAATCAAGGAAATTAAGAACAAAAAGTTGCAGAGAAGGGAAGAAATGATATCTACACTTAATCATTTAAGCATTAATGCTATAGGATTGCCTTATTTAGAATTTAGAAAAGTTTTTGACAAAATATCTCATACTGTTGTGATAGAAATTACTGAAATGCTTGGTAGTAAAAATGGATAATTTTGGAAATAATTGAGTCAAAAGTAAGCATTAATGAGTAATTTGGATTTCTTTAAGGAAATTTCCAGCCCCAATCATCTTATGTATTTGGTATGTTTATCCATGATTTACATAAAAGTAAAAAATGTTATGCTCATCAATTTTCAAATTATACAAAGCTAGGAAGAACATCCAGCACTTTCAATAGTCAGAATACATTTTAAAAAAAAAAAAAAAGATGAAAGAAAACTGTGCTGAATTTGATAATGTGAAATTCAATAGAAACAATCTTACAGAATAGGAATGAACAATTGGGTATCAAACTCATTTTTACAGTTATGAGGTGAAATATATGAGTAAATATTAGTGTCTGAGAAAGTTTTCTGATGATTTTGCTGAAGTTGTGTTTTAATATAAGTTTAATATAAAGTTGAAGATTATAGGACAGTAAAAAAAAAACAAAACAAAACCAAAAACTAACATAATCATGAGTAGCATTAAGAGACCAGTTAACTTTCATTAATAGAGAGTTGACTTTATCTCATTGTATGTTGCTATTATGATACCTCTGGAGCATTACTAAAATGTAAAGTATCCATAAGGAAACAATCAAGATGGTGAAAGGGCAAACCTCCCCGTTTTTATGCCATTTTATGCCATTATTTTATGCCATATGAATATTGTTTGAAAAAAAATTGTTTAACCTAAAGAAGATTGAGGGATCTGATAGCTGTTACCTTGTATTTGAAACATTAATATTTAATATATGTTGAAAAATTTGAGATATTGATGTGTATTAGACTGTGCTGTCCAAAATGATACAGCACATGGCAGTGTGCCATGGCACAATGTACAATTAGCCTGTGAAGGAAATCAAAAATGCAGGTGGGCAAAAATATAGGGATTGGGAATTCAATATAATGGTTTTTAGTCATCTCCCAGAATTCTTTTGCTGGGTGTAGCTGGTTCAGTTCATTACTGCTCCATTGGAAGTGATTTGGTTCATCTTATTGCAGAGGATGGCCAGGTCCATCAGAATTGGTCATCATATACTATTGTTGTTGAAGTATATAATGATCTCTTGGCCCTGCTCGTTTCACTCAGCATCAGTTCATGTAAGTCTCTCCAGGCCATTCTGAAATCATTCTGTTGGTCATTTCTTACAGAACAATAATATTCCATAATATTCATATACCACAATTTATTCAGCCATTCTACAATTAATGAGCATCCACTCAGTTTCCAGTTTCTGGACACTACAAAGAGGGCTGCCACAAACATTCTTATACATACAGGTCCCTTTCCCTTCTTTAAGGGGATATAAGCCCAGTAGTAACACTGCTGGATCAAAGGGTATGCACAGTTTGATAAATTTTTGAGCATAGTTCCAAACTACTCTCCAAAATGGTTGGATTCGTTCACAACTCCACCAACAATGCATCAATGTCCCAGTTTTCCCACATCCCCTCCAACAATCATCATTATTTTTTCCTGTCATCTTAGCCAATCTGACAGGTGTGTAGTGGTATCTTAGAGTTGTCTTAATTTGCATTTCTCTGATTAATAATGACTTGGAGCATCTTTTCATATGACTAGAAATAGTTTCAATTTCTTCATCTGAGAATTGTCTGTTCATATCCTTTGACCATTTATCAATTGGAGAATGGCTTGATTTCTTATAAATTAAAGTCAATTCTCTATATATTTTGGAAATGAGGCCTTTATCAGAACCTTTGACTGTAAAAATATTTTCTCAGTTCATTGCTTCCCGTCTAATCTTGTCTGCATTAGTTTTGTTTGTACAAAAACTTTTCAGTTTGGTATAGTCAAAATTTTCTATTTTGTGATCAGTAATGATCTCTAGTTCTTCTTTGGTCATAAAGTCCTTCCTCTTCCACAGGTCTGAGTGGTAAACTATCCTGTGTTCCTCTAATTTATTTATAATCTCATTCTTTATGCCTAGGTCATGAACCCATTTTGACCTTGTCTTGGTGTATGGTATTAAGTATGGATCAATGCCTATTTTCTGCCATATTAGTTTCCAATTTTCCCATCAATTTTTGTCAAACAGTAAGTTCTTATCCCAAAAGCTGGGGTCTTTGGATTTGTCAAACACTAGGTTGCTATAGTTGTTGAATGTTTTGTCCTTTGAACCTAACCTATTCCACTGATCAACTAATCTATTCCTTAGGCAATACCAAATGGTTTTGGTAACTGCTGCTTTATAATATAATTTTAGATCTGGTACAGCTTAGCCACCTTTATTTGATTTTTTTTCCATTAATACCCTTGAAATTCTTGACCTTTTGTTTTTCCATATGAATTTTGTTGTTATTTTTTCTAGGTCATTAAAATAGTTTTTTGGGAGTCTGATTGGTATAGCGCTAAACAAACAGATTAGTTTAGGTAGTGTTGTCATCTTTATTATATTTGCTCACCCTATCCAAGAGCATTTAATATTTTTCCAATTGGTTAGATCAGACTTAATTTGTGTGAAAAGTTGTTTATAGTTTTGCTCATAAAGCTTCTGATTTTCCCTTGGCAGATAGATTCCTAAGTATTTTATACTATCAGTAGTTACTTTAAATGGAATTTCTCTTTGTACCTCTGACTGTTGGATTTTGTTAGTGATATAAAAGAATGCTGATGATTTATATGGGTTTATTTTGTATACTGCAACTTTGCTTAAGTTGTGGATTATTTCTAATAACCTTTTAGTAGAATCTCTGGGGTTCTCTACGTATACCATCATATCATCAGCAAAGCTTGATAATTTGGTTTCCTCATTGCCTACTCCAATTCCTTTAATCTCTTTCTCAACTTTTATTGTCAAAGCTAGCATTTCTAATACAATATTGAATAGTAACAGTGATAGTGGGCATCCTTGTTTCACTCCTGATCTTATTGGGAATGGTTGCATTTTTTTCCCATTACACATGATGCTTACTGAAGGTTTTAAATAAATGCTGCTGATTATTTTAAGGAAAAGTCCATTTATTCCTATACTCTCAAGTATTTTAATATGAATTCATGATGGACTTTATCAAATGCTTTTTCTGCATCTATTGAGATGATCATATGATTTTTGTTAATGTGTTTATTAATATGGCCAATTATATTGATAGTTTTCCTAATGTTGAACCAGCCCTGCATTCCTGTTATAAATCCTACTTGATCATAGTGAATTATCCTGGGGATGATTTTCTGTAGTCTTTTTGCTAATATCTTATTTAAGATGTTAGCGTCAATATTCATTAGGAGATTGGCCTACAATATTCTTTCTCTGTTTTCAACCTATCTGGTTTAGGTATCAGTACCATGTCTGTGTCATAAAAGGAATTTGGTAGGACTCCTTCATTCCCTATTTTATCAAATAATTTATATAGCATTGGGGCCAATTGTTCTTTAAATGTTTTGTAGAATTCACATGTAAATCTATCTGGTCCTGGGGATTTTTTCTTAGGGAGTTGATTAATAATGTGTTCTATTTCTTTTTCTGAAATGGTATTATTCAAGCAATTTACTTCCTCCTCTGTTAATCTGGGAAGTCTATATTTTTGGGGTAGTTAGTCATCCATTTCACTTAGGTTACAAATTTATTGGCATAAAGTTGGGCAAACTCCTTATTATTTCTCTAATTTCCTCTTCGTTGGTGGAAACTTCTCCCTTTTATATTTTTAAGACTACTAATTTCATTTTCCTCCCCCCTTTTTCTAATCATATTTACCAAAGGCTTATCTATTTTATTGGCTTTTTAATAGAACCAACTCTTAGTTTTATTCTGGTGAGAGAAAAAATTACCAAAATTAAGGTCCAGTGATGCTGCCATTGTTTTTCATGTCAAAAAATTAAAGCCTAAATGATCCCATATATAACAATTATGGTTACCTATTTTTTAAGGGAACAACAACAAAACAAAGGAAATCAAAAATAAATAAATAAAGACTGACTAGAAGCAACTTATTTGGCAATTTATTGAATAATAACTAGAAAAATAATTAGGCTGCAAAAAAATGAATAAGTAAAGAATTCTGAGAAATGTAGGAAGACTTGTGTAACCCTTGCAAAGCAAAGAAAAACCAATGCAAAAACAAAAAGTATATACGAGGACTTTAATAATCATTTGAAAATAAATAGCATTCCCAGTAAGATCAGGTGTGAAACAAGGATGCCCATGATCACTACTATTATTCAGCATTATACTAGAAATATTGGCTTTCACAATAAGAAAAGCAAAAGAAATTAAAGGGGGTAGAATAGGCAATGAGGAAACTATCTGTCTTTGCAGACGTTATGATAACAAACTTAAAGAATCTTTAAAAATCATCCAAAAGCCTTCTGCAATCAACTTACAGCTTTAGCAAAGTTGCAGCATATAAAATAAACCTGTACAATTCATAAGTATTTCTTTATATAACTGACAAAGCCCATCAATAAGAGATAGAAGAAATTCCATTTAAAATGAACATAAACAAAATAAAACATTTGTGTATCTCCCTCAGAAGAAAAACCCTAGAAATCTATGAACACATTTACAAAACACTTCTCACACAAATAAAATCCTATCTAAACAATTGGAAAATATCAATTGTTCATGGGTAGGCCAAGTTAATAAAATAAAAATGACAATTCTACCTAAATTGATTCATTTGTTCAGTGCCACACCAAATTGTCAAAAAAGTTTTATGCATTATTTATACTAATCCTCAGAATAGTATTTTAAATGAGTAAAAATGTAGTGGATTATAATTAAAAGCAAGCATAATAAAATATGGTGATATTATATATATATATATATATATATATATATATATATATATATATATATATATATATATGAGAAAGAAAAGGGGGGAGAAGGCAGAAAGATGAACACTGTTTTTTAGATAGAGATAAAAAATAGAACAATTCTGAATTTAAGATTTTAAATGTTTAAAAAAGACAACTGTTTAGAAAATTCTGCAATAGGAAACATCATTTTCAGATAAAGACCAGTATTACTATACTAGAACCAGCAATTTGATATTTCTTTGAAGAAATAGGAATGAATCATTTGAAAAACAAAGGCAAAAGTTGAAAACAAAAAACAATGCATTAGCTTGATCCTCAAATTTCTAAGGAAAAGATATACTAAGTAAAAATAATTTATCCTGTATGACTCAACAATTTATATTTTATGTATAAAATGAAATATACTGAAATCCTAAATAAAAAATACAGAAGGTTTATTGTGAGAATTTATTTTTATGAATTTACAATTGTCTCAGCATCTTAAATAATTAAATTTTAATGTTTTCACCTAAATAATGACCTTATTGTCTTTTTTAAAACTGTGAAATTGTCAAGCATTCAAATGTGTATATCATAATCCTATATCTTTTTTATTATATCTTTTTATTGATAAAACATATGTATGGGTAATTTTTCAACACTGACCCTTGCAAAAATTTCTCTTCCAACTTTTCCCCTCCATTCTTCCACCTCCTCCCTAGATGGCAGGTAGTCCCATACATACTAAATATGTTAAAGTATATATTAAATGCAATATATGTATATATATTATATAGTTATCTTGTTGCACGAGAAAAAAAATCAGATTTAGAAAGAAGGTAAAAATAACCTGGGAAGAAAAACAAAAATGTAAGCAAACAATATCAGAAAGAGTTTAAATGCTATGTTGTGGTCCATACTCATTTCCCAGTGTTCTTTCACTGGGTGTAGCTGGTTCTCTTCATTACTGATCAATTGGAACTGATTTGGATCTGCTCATAGTTGAAGATAGTCATTTACATCAGCATTGATCCTCATATAGTATTGTTGTTGAAGTGTATAATGATCTCCTGGTTCTGCTCATTTTACTTAGCATCAGTTCATGTAAGTCTTTTCAAGTCCCTCTGTATTCATCCTGCTGGTCATTTCTCACAGAACAATAATATTCCATAACATTCATATACTACAATTTACTTAGCCATTCTCCAATTGATTGGCATCCACTCAATTTCCAGTTTCTAGCCACTACAAAAAGGAATGCCACAAACATTTTTGGCACATACAGGTCCCTTTCCCTTCTTTAATATCTCTTTGGGATATAAGCCCAGTAGCAATACTGTTGAATCAAAGGGTATGAAAAGTTTGATAACTTTTTGAATATAGTTCCAAATTGCTCTCCAGAATGTTTGGATACATTCACAACTCCACCAATGTATCAGTGTCCTAGTTTTTCCACATCCCCTCCAACATTCATCATTATCTTTTCCTGTCATCTTAGCCAATCTGACAGGTGTGTAGTGGTATCTCACAGTTGTCTTAGTTTGCATTTCTCTGATCAATGATTTGGAACACCTTTTTCATAGGAGTAGAAATAATTTCAATTTCATCATCTGAAAATTATCTGTTCATATCATTTGACTTTGGAGAATGGTTTGATTTCTTATAAATTAAGGTCAATTCTCTCTATACATAATCCTATGTTTTAGTGAGAACAAACAATATTTTAGTAGGTGATACAGATGAATAGAATTTTCTTAATATAAATCTCCAACTGTGTTTTTCATCTTTGTTTAATTTTTATTAAAATTTTTATAATATATGGTAACATAGCATATTTGATTTTTTAATCAACTTACAATAAATTATGCTTTTGGAGCAAAGTTAATTATTTTAGTTATCATTTGCAAATATAAAAGCAAATCTTCATTTACATTTTAATCAGTGTAATGATACATACAGTGATAAGTTACCAATGCTATTAATTCTAAAAATATTATGTACATGAGAAATTCACCTTTCTGAAATGTTTATAGCATTGTAATATTACTCATACATCTCTCCATCTCCCATAAAAATGTTTTTCTCAAGATTCTGATAGTGCATGATTTATAGCCATATAGGGTCACTAGAAGTGTGATGGTAGTATAAAAGTGGATTTTCAATTATGGGAAGAGCTTGGGATCTTGAAATTGTATAGACATTTTCCAAATGAAATCTCGACTACCTCATAGTTCCAATTCAATTCTGGACCTAGGAGATCTTGTATAATGAATGTTTCATAAGTATGCAGAACAATGAGTGACCCCAGGGTTCATTTGAAATCTATTATTTATGGTAGAAGAGCCATGCATGTTGGGTTCATGGAAGAGAGGTCACTGATTAATTTACCTGATGAGATACTCATTCATTCAAGCTTCAATTAAAACTGAGTACATGTGTGCAGACACATGTATGAGAGAAAGAGAGAGCTACAGAGAGAGACAGAGACACACAGAGACAGAGACAAACAGAGACACACAGAGAGAGATAGAGACGTGGAGAAAGGGAGGGAGGGAAATGGAGAGAACGAGAGAGAGAGAGAGAGAGAGAGAGAGAGAAAGGGGAAGAGAGACAGACAAAGAGAAAGAGACAGAGAGAGAGAGAGAGAGAGAGAGAGAGAGAGAGAGAGTAGAGGTATCTGCCATTGAGTCTGCCTTTCATCTGGTATCCTGATCATTAATTTTCTTAATATCCTTAGCAAATGTAGGATTAGGATTATTGTTTACCAAGTGCTCATTTATGTCAAATCCTGAATTTAAACATCATTGCACCCATTTCATCCCCTTCCTCCAAAAAGGAGCATGTGAAGACCTTATCAACTCTATGAGATAGATAGTACATTTTGTTTTGCATGGGAAATCTCCAGAGGCTAACTACTTTATGAGGTATGCTGAAGATTGTAATCTTAAAAGTAGAATGGAATGCAGCATATGTGCATGCTAAGTTCCTCATTTTATAGAAGAGGAGAGTATGTATATAAGTATGAATACAAACACACACCTGTTTAAAACAATAAAGCACAGTATGTATATGTGTGTGTGTGTGCATATATACTTGTGTGACTATATATACATAAAAATAGTATGTGTAAAATAATATATACTCTGTCTCTCTGTGTCTCTGTCTCTGTCTCTGTTTCTCTCTCTCTCTCTTTCTCTCTCTTATATATACATATATACATGTGTGTGCATCTTTACCTACTACATATTTTTTGTTTTAGACAACCATATGACTTTGAAGTTGGATGAGATTCTCCTATATATCCAATATATTGGAGATCATATATACTATATATGATCCAACTTTCTCACTTTCACTTTTGTAGAGATCCTTTCAGCTTTTTGCTTAAACACTAAGCACTGATGATTAAATTATAAAGTCTTTAGTGATGATATTAGTTCTTGTAGAAGTGCTAAAGATTGATATTACTTTTTATTATTATTTTGTTCTCTTAACCCTTTCATTAAGGCTATTTGGATAAAAATATATTAGATTTACCTCATGCCAAAGTTTCTGCCAACTTGATTTCTCTTAACTCTTCTTTCTTCTCTATAACATGATAAATATTGATAATAATCATTCAGCATCATTTCTATAATACTTATATCATAAAATTATGATGAGCATGGCTAACAAGTCTCCTTGAAAAGAGATTGAATTGATTGTTAGTCAAGTAAATTTCAGGATTATTTTGGCCTTTTTCTTATGGTCACTGAATTTATCATCTAGCTTCTAGAGAAGTAGTTTTAGTATATGTATGTCATAGATTTATCATTTCTTAATATAATCTATTTAAATAGGCCAGATAGAACTCATGAATTTAAATGCAGTCATTTTATTTTTATCTTTATCTCCAATTTTTGTGTTATTTTTTGGCCTCCAATATATCAAGAGTCTGCATGTAAACAGCTAATACAAAAAAGAATTTTCATTTTAATAACTCATAATTCCATACACATCAATTTAGTTATAATAATTTCAATGATTGCATATTTTTTTATAAATTGCATTCAATAAAAGGTCAAAAAAAGATAGATTAAAAACAAATCAGAAATGAAGTAATCTAATTCTGGAGAATGAGTGAGTCGAACAACAAAACATAGAAAAAATCAATAATTTCTTCTGAGAGAATGACAATAAGACATGCCAAAACTTTCTGAGATGCAACCAAAGCAGTCCTTAGGGGGAATTTTATATCTCTTAGTACTTATTTGAATAAAATAGAGAAGAAATCAGTGAATTGAGCATGCAAGTAAAAAAAGCTAGAAAAAGAAACAAAGTAAAAATGCTCAATTAAATACAAAATTAGAAAATCTGAGAATCAAAAGAGAGATTAATAAAATTAAAGCTAAGAAAGCTATAAAACTAATTAATATAACAGTTGGTTTGATGAAAAAAGAAAGAAAAAAGTAGATAAACCTTTGCTTAATTTGAATATTAAAAGAAAAAAAAAACAAATTATCAATATCAAAAATTTTAAAAGCTGAATTTACCACCAATGAAGAAGAAATTAAAGCAATAGTTAGGAGATATTTTGCCAAAATGTATACTAGCACATCTGACAATCTAATTGAAACAGAAGAATATTTGTTTAAAAATATGTGAATTATCCAGATTAACAGAAGAGGAAATAAATTATTTAAACCCCATTTCATTAAGAGAAATTAAAACAAAACAGACAAAAAATATCATTAGACTCCTAAAGAAAAAAAAAAAATCTCCAGGGCCAGATTCATTAAGAAGAGAATTTTACCAAAACTTTAAGGAAACATTAATTCCAATACTATGCAAACTATTTTTAAAAAAGGCAAAAATGGTTTTCTGCCAAATTTCTTCTATAACACAAAAATGGTCTTGATATCTAAATCAGAAAGAGCCAAAACAGATAAAGAAAAGTATACCCCGATCTCCCTAATGAATATTGATGCAAAAATTTTAAATAAAATAATATCAAATAGATTATAGCAACTTATCATCAGGATAATATATTATGACCAAGCGGGAGCTATAGCAGTAATGGAAAGCTGGTTCAATATAAAGAAAATTATTTCAATAATTGACCATATCAATAACAAAACTTATAGAAATCATGTGATAATTTCAATAGCTGCAGAAAAAAAAAAAGTTTTTGACAAATTCAGCACCCATTCTTATTAAAGACACAAAGAACATAGGAATAAATGGGATTTTCCTTTAAATGATAAGCAGCATATAATCTAAAACCATCAACAAGCATTATTTTTAATGGGAAGAAGCTAAATTGGAAATAATTTTTACAGACAGTGTTTCTAATAAAGACCTTATTTCTAAAATATATAGAGAATTCAAATTATAAAAATACAAGTCATTCCCTAATTGATATATGGTTAAAGAATATGAACAGACAATTTTCAGCTGACAAAATTAAAGCCATCTATACTCATATAACATAATGCTCTAAATAACTATTAATTGGACAAATGAAATTAAAACAACTATGAGGCATCACCTCTCACCTATCAGATTGGTTAAAATGATAGGAAAAGATACGGAAAAATGTTGGAGGGGATATGGGAAAATTGGGACAGTAACACATTGTTGGTGAAGTTGTAAAATAATCCAATCATTCTGGAGAACAATTTGAAACTATGCCCAAAAGGATTTATAACTGTGCATACTCTTTGATCCAGCAATGCCAGTACTGGTCTGTATCCCAAAGAAATCATAAAAGAGAGAAAATAAATGACATGTGCATAAATATTTGTAGCAGCAATTTTTGTGATGACAAAGAAATAGAAAATGACCAGATGCCCATCAATTGGGGAATGACATATGAATGTAATGCAATATTACTGTTCTATAAAAAATTATCTACAGGCTGATTTTAGAAAGGCCTGGAATGATTTACATCTTTCTTATATGCTGAGTGAAAAAAGAACTAGGAAAACACTGTACACTGCAACAGTAAGATTGTGTGATGATCAACTATGATAAACTTGGTTCTCACCAATTCATTGATGTAAGACCTTTAAACTTGATGGAAAAGGCCATACATATTCAGAGAGAGAACTATGGAGACTGAATATAAATACATGTTATGTTCATTTTGTTCTTCTGGGGTTTTTTTCATGTTTTTTTTCCTTTTGTTCTAATTTTTCTCTTCCAATGTGCTTCACAAAGAAATATGTAAAATATATATATATATATATATATATATATATATGGACAACATCTCATTTTTACATGTACATTGGGGAAAATATATATATATATATATATAAAATCTTAAATAAAGAAAAAAGAAAAGAAAAGTCAATTTCTGCCCCATATGGACTTTTTGACTCTGGGCAAATTACAAAGGCAGGCATTGCCCTTAGAAAGTGATCTTCAAATATAAAGTATAAGGGGAAAAAACAATCTAAAATGCATTTGTAAGAAAAAATGCATTTCTTCATTGAGAATGTCTCTACATCAATGAAATCAAATTCTTTGTCCAGAATTTAAAACAAAAAAGAGCAATATTTCCATTCTAATGCTATGAAATGTCTTTTTTAGTATTTCCCCAAGAATCTGTTCTTTTTACAGAGTTAAGTTAATAACTCTTTATAAAGTTATTCTATAAAAACATTCTAAAGTGATGATACAGGATAGTATTATGCTATTTTTGTCTCATTCTCAACTATGACATCAGGCATGAGATGTCATGACTTGCAAGGGAATTAGATCTGTGCAAAGCCATTTGTCTCACTCTTCTCTAGAGCCATGTGAGTCCAGTGGCAAAATGGCCAGCAATACTGGGAAGTCTTGGTATTTTTGAGAAACAGAAACAATTGTTATTTACATTCACTCTGAGTCACCAGAATCCATAGAACAGGTAAATGAGGCTTGGGCTGGGACCCATTTTTGGTCAACCAAAGAGAGCCTGAGAAATCTGGGTTTAAGTCACGGCCCATAAGAAAAGAATCTATTCCATAAACCCCAAGATGTTTTCTTAGGTTTCAGCAATCAAAACTCATATTCCTTTGGACCCAGCACTTTCATGTAATTTCCTATATTGACAGAGAGGCAGGAAAGAAAGAAGGGAGGGAAGAAAGGAAAGAGGGTAGAAAGGTGGGCAGGAAACAGGAAAGCAAAGAGGGAGGCAAAGAAGAAGGAGAGAGGCAAAAATGGAGATAGGGAGGGAGAGAGAAAGTGCATTGTCCAACCGGAATTGGTCAGTTGACTCCCCAGTTAGGCAGCTGCTATTGCACAAAGGTGGTTGTTTATGCTCATTCTTGTACAGGATCATGACATAAGGAAAAGGATGTCATGACTTGCAAATTTAACTGGATTTAATTGAAGGAAAGGATATGGAAAATCACTATCCTCATTCTTGCCTTCAGAGTCACCTTGATTCAATGGCAAGAAAAAGATGAGGAAAACAGGAGATGACAGTATTTTAACATTAAACAAGATGTAATAAATAATGTGGTCTTGGATAGCTAGATGGGCATTAATAGAAAAGCCCTGGGTACAGATAAAAATTATATTTCCTGAGGCATTCAGGGAAGGGCACTGGTGGGGATAAGATCAACCTTGCCATCCTCTGTGGAGTCCTTAGGAAACCCCACTTACTATATCAAGTTATAATATCAAACACCTGACCTATGCCACCTTTGCTGGCCTCCTTTTGGGCTGGCCTGTTATGATGTACTCCTGTTGTCTTTCTCTTCACCCCTCCCCCCATGCATCATGAAGTTTTTCTCTTTGCTATGGCTAACTAATGCTTTTCGGTGGTAAACTACTCTATGGATTTAGCTATGTAAGAGTATTCCCACTTCATTATGTTATGCCACAGTTTCCTTTGATGATGTACCTCAGTTTCCCGAATTGTTCTACCTCAATTTCCCTGAATTGTTCTTCCTCAGTCCCCTTGTTAGCAACACTGGCCCTAACCATTAAGACAGATATAACTAGGGCTGGCTACTCTAAGGTTATAAATTGTAAATATTTAATCTCAGAAAAGGGGAATATCTTCTATTTTAGACATTATGGCTCTAGACATTCCCAACTTATCAGAATGTCCAGTGCTAATTCTGCCTCCCCCATTTCTGTCTTTGTTCTCCCTCATCACTAAAGTCCTATAAAGAATCTCTGAAATCTCACATTTGATACTGGATATTTTTGAGACATGAGTCTGATCCTGTCAATTAATTAAGCTCTCCAATAAATAAAATAATAAAACTCCCTAATCTCTATCTTGCCTCAGTTTCTCTAGCATTACATTTTGGAGGCTTCCAGTGAGATATGAGAGTGGAATTAGAGATTAGAGACTTTCAGGTCTCCACCTTGGGCTTTGTGGAGGCTGAGATCTGGGCTTTCTTTGAAAAGGCTAGCCCTATGCATTGCTCCAGAGTTTTCAGGAAGAGAGCAGTTTTTAGCCACTACAAGATTCATTGGAAACATCTCTGTAATGTCTGGGCTAGCTTTCTGTAGGTACTCTGGATGGTTTTGGTCTCAGCAGGATAGTCACCATGAAGATAATTAGGAATACAGTCTAATGTCTTTATTCTAACAATCTGTCTCCTTCAAAGTTTGTCCCAGTCTGACTGACTATGTCCCCAGTTCTCTCAGCCCTTAAATGCCGTATTATAATTATATCATTACAGCATTCTGAGTATATGCCAACTAAAGTGATTATATTATTATGTCAAACTAGAGTGATTATATCATTATTATACTAGACATATTGAACTAGAGAACTATTATCTTTTCAATTCCACTGAGTTAATATCTTGTTGTAAGTATCCTTGTTTCAATAATACTCTAGAATTCCCACCCTCTACATCTCCTGCTTTCTTTTGTTTTAGAACACAGGTGGTCATGCCCTCCCTGACTTCTCAGGAAGAGATGTGAAAACACCAAAACAGATATTGTTACCAGATTTCCTCTGGACTGAAGGGTCTTATTTGAAACAGGTATACATTAATCCATCAGCATGGGAGGTATTACACAAGCACATAGTAATGTAATATAGGCTAGTAGTGATGTAACAAACAACATGAATCAACATAGGAATTATTCATATCCATAAGTCCTAGAAGGAGGGTATATAAATAACAATCACACATATACACCTCTTCAGCAGCCAGGAGATAGTCCAAAATCAATCTGTTGTCCATTACTTCATGTGTCAAGGAATCCAATGATTCCTGTAAGTTTTGAAGTCCTGCAACAGTCTCATCATGTGTCAGGGAATCCATTGATTCCTGAAGATTTTGAAGTCCTGTAGCATCTCATTAACAATTTTTATTGTTCATTTGTACATGTAGTCAGAGATGGAACCATCTTATGTTTCTTGGTGCTTTTCCTTTGTTTCAAGAATCTTTTTTTTTTGTCTCTCAGATGGACAAGGCAAATATGGCTTATTGGCACGCATCTGATTCCTTCTTCATCTGTAGAGATACAAGCAAACCCTCTACCCCAAATGATTTAACATATCTGTTCCTTTCCATTCACTATTTTCTGGGTCTTTCCCCATCACCTGGTGATGATCTAAAGATAGTGGAGCTGCTTGCACTGGACACTGTCCTTCCGGGGGGTTACATAACCTGTCTGCCAGAGCCAGTGCATCTTAAAAAAAAACAAAATTAATAGTGTAAAGAGCTAAGTTTACCTGTGGCTCCCCCTTTCTTTTATTTTTGGAGGAGCATCTTGATGTCTCTGTTTCTCCTCTCTACTATCACCTGTCCTTGAGGATTAAAGGGTATGCCAGTGGTGTGTAAAGTATGATACTGTGCACAAAAGTGTGCAAAATGTTTAGAAGTATATGCATCTCCACTATCTATTTTTATTCCTTGTGGCACATCCATCTTGCAAAAGCTTCTTTAACGAACTCAATGACTACTCAGGCTATCTATTTTGCTGCTGGTATTGCAAAAGTAAATCCTGAAAAAGTGTCTACTACAACATGGATAAAAGACAGATGATCAAAATATTTATAATGGGTCACATCCATTTCCAAAATTTCACTGGGTCTCAAACCACGACCGGAGAGAGCATAGGAGTGTGGAAATAAAGGCAAGCTGTACAGACTTTTACTATGCTACTACCTTCCTCTTTTGTTATCCCAAATTGCAAATGTAAAGCTTAAGCAGCCTGATGATATTTAGTGTAATGGGCTGAGGTTTGAGCTGATGCACTGAGGTCCCAAGTACATGAGGCTAGATAGTAATTGGGCTATACTCTATTAATATACATGATTGGATTAAGAATGGTCCCTGCCCACTCTCCTTGCAAGTCCTGATGTGTTGTATAGGAAATGACGATTTTGGTGGGTGGAGGCAGAGAGGGAAGAAGACAAGCTGGGAGAGATTGGGCTGGGTTCGAGACTCCGAGCTGCTGGTTGTGTGGCTGCTGGTCGAGCTAGCTTCTTGACTCAGCTGCACACATTGCTATCGCCGATTCTCTTCCACCTCCGATCCTTCTTCACTGAGAATAAAGACTGACGATTTTCCCCTAACCTGAATTCCTGTCTCGTGCTGATCTTAAAATATACGATCTTAACAATTTAGAATGAGATTTTTGGGCTGTCTGAAATAAAGGAGTATTGGCTAACATGGTTAGAAGGAAATCTGCCTTTGAATTTCTATAAAAAATAATACTTAGAAGTCCACTATGAGTGGACATGCAAGATATAAATCTTACCTGGATGCTTTCTCACTTGCTCTTGAAGTTCTTTAAAGAGCTGATTTATATTAGAAGTTACAAATTTTATTTGGGCTGTGGCAATTCTTTATACCATACCTACTGAATAGGCTGAATTAGATATTATATTTTCATCTCCTGGATAATAAGTAAGAGCTAGAATGATTGCATACAATTAATTTTTCTGAGTGGACTGAAAAGGAACTTTGACTACTCTCTTTATAGTTAGATCATGAGAGTATACAACACAAATGTTATGTTTGCTTGTATTTGTAAAGATAGTTGATCCTGTAAGAGGAACCTTAGAAACTTTTCCTTCAAAAACCCATTGCCAATTATGTAATAGCCAGGTTATCTTTAATGGAGACATGTGTATAAAATTCGTAGCTGTGACCAATAAAATTTGCCACTCTGAGATGGTTTCACAGTATACATTAATTTGTGCATTGGTATAAAAGGTGTATACCTTGTCAGGTCTTATCCCAGATAATTGCACTACTCTCTTAATGACCTTTAATAAAATTCTAGGCACAACCACTGGGTAAGGAGTAAGGTTTTGTTCTAGTTGTGCTGGGAGGTTTACCCATTCTATCACACTCTCTCTTTGATGAAGGACTCTTGGGTCCTCTTTTGTAGCTAAAACTGTTATTTCCAAGGGTTTTTGAGTAACTCTTTCAACCACATTGGATAAAGCCAGTTCAACCTCTCTCAAAGGCTCTTGAACTTCTTTTGTAAGCTGACATGGTGAGTTTAAAACAGTATCTCCCCTTAGAATGTCATATAACGGATGTAATTGATAGGTAGTTAAGCCTAACATTGGACACATCCATTGGATATCTCCTATCAATTTCTGAAAGTCATTTAAGGTATTCAACTTCTCAGTTTGTAAAGAAAACTTTTATACTGTAAGTACCTTGGGATATGCTTCATGTCCTAAATATTGAAAAGGAGTGTGCCTTTAATTTTTTCTGGAGTTATATGCAATTTGTAGTTGCTTAATGTTTTTTATGGTCTTTTGTAGACATGCTTCTAACATTTGCTCCTCAGGTGCACATCCCAAGATACCATCCATGTAATGTAACAACATAACTTTTGGAAATGTTTTTCTTACTGGAGTAAGAGCAGCAGTGACATATATTAGATACATAGTAAGGCTTTGGTTGGGTAAATTGTGGTATATGAATGTTATGGAATAGTATTGTTTTGTAACAATGACCAGCAGGATAATTTCAGAAAGGCCTGAGAGACTTACATGAACTGAAGATAAGTGAAATGATCAGAACCAGGAAATCATTATATACTTCAACAACAATACTGTATGATGATAAATTCTGATGGATGTGGCTCTCTCTTAAACAATGAGAAGAACCAAATCGGCTCCATTTGTTCAATAATGAATACAACCAGCTACAGCCAGGGAAAGAACTCTGGGAAATGAATGTGAACCACAACAATACATTCCCAATCCCTCTATTTTTGTCTACCTGCATTTTTGATTTACTTTACAGGTTAATTGTACATTATTTCAAAGTCCAATTCTTCTTGTGCAGCAAAATAACTGTATGGGATATGTATACAGATATTGTATTTAACATATACATATTTAACATGTATTGGTCTACCTGCTATCTGGGGGAGAGATGGGGGGAAGGAGGGGAAAAGCTGGAACAAAAGGTTTTGCAATTGTCAGTGCTTAAAAATTACCCGTGAATATATCTTGTAAATAAAAAGGTATATAAAAAAGTAACATCAAAATTTTCAAGCATAACTTTTTATAGTGATGCTCTTATTAGTTATGTATTGTTTCCTATCTATATGGTAAGTCTTAGATCTTCTGAGCTTAATTTCAGCTATATCTAGACCCTATGAATGAATTCTCATCTTTCTAAAATAATATTCTTCTTCTGGATGTTTAATTTCCATTACTAAAATTCCTTAATAACAATTTTACAAAAGGCCCCTATATTTTTTCTACATATCATTTAGGGGGAGTAAGTTTAATATATCTTTGTATTATATTTGTTTGCAAGTTCTTCTTTCAGAATTAAATTCATAGAACTTTTCAGTAAAGATTTACTACTACAGGGAAGTCATATAATAAAATCCATAGTAAGAAAAATACTTTTGATAAAGTTCTTCTTACAAATGGTTTTAGAGAAGGAAAAAGATTATACTGCTACTAAGAAGTATATTCATAAAACTGTTGGAATGTGTCTTTTCCACCTTTTGCTTTATTTCAATCTATTTATGACTTCCCATAGCTCTTTAACTCATATAACTTTCTTTCTGAAAAATTTAAATTTATACAACAAAAATGACAGTCCATTTTTATCTGCTATGAAAACAATGCTAAAAGATATCTAAAAATAAATAAATTGCCTTTGAAAAGTGTACTTTTTTTCATATGGGGTTTGATATTAAAAACTATAAGTCTTGAACATTGAAAAGGGTTTTTCATATAAGTCTTCTAAAAACATTTTAAATATTACCTTATAAAATATTTCTTCCTGTCCTATGATGACTTCTTGTAAAGTCTAGGCTAACTCTCTGGAGGGTCTCAGGATCAGTCACAGTTAGGATCAGTCAAAATACTTGGTCTTTAGGGGGAGAAGTAAAGGAGGCAGGCAAGCTGCCATGTGACTTGACAAAGATGTATCCTGGATTATGGAGTTGGGACTCTCCAGACTCTCTCCTCCTTATCCTGCAGCTGAGTGATCCTGATCTCTCTCCCTCAGCTCTCCAATCCTTGCCCATGATTATCTCACTATCACACATTCAGCAAGCACCAATCATGAAGAGCACCATCACATTACCATATCATCTACGTTTATGCTTATAGTACCATTATCTCATGTCAAATAGGTAATTAGCCTTAATTAATCTGCTGTCTGATTCAAATACACCTTTTCAGAATTTCAGCCCTTACAATTTTCATTATTTATCAGATAAATTGGTTAAGCAAATTTGTTCTTGAGACAAATATGCACAAGATAAAACATCACTTTTGACTTATTTTTCAAGTAAAGTTTTGTGTCTACAAGGGTGTCTTTATACCTCTCTTCCTTTAGATCACATTTTCCCCTTAACATTAGAAAACACTATACTTATACTCATTTACAAATTCTTTATTACTTATCCAAAGGAATATCTTATGATTAGAAAGTGTTTGATACAATTCAATGATTATACATTTTGCTATTTTCTCTATAATAATGTGTTGTAGTTCAAGAAGGACAGGGTTCAAAAGAAATAAGAAAGAAATTAAAGAAGTAAATAGAATATTAGAAAAATTAGGTATGTTGGATCTTTGGAGAAAATTGAATGGAGATAGAAGGGAATATACTTTCTTCTCAGCAGTTCATGGAACCTATTCAAAAATTGACCATATATTAGGACATAAAGACCTCAAAATTAAATGCAAGAAAGCAGAAATAATAAATGCTTTCTTTTCAGATCATGATGCAATAAAAACTACATTCAACAAAAAGTTAGGGGGAAATAGACCAAAAAGTAATTGGAAACTAAACAATCTCATCTTAAAGAATGATTGGGTGAAGCAGCAAATTATAGATACAATTAATAATTTCACTCAAGATAATGACAATGATGAGACATCATACCAAAATTTGTGGGATGCAGCCAAAGCGGTAATAAGAGGGAATTTTATATTCTTAGAGGCTTACTTGAATAAAACAGAGAAAGAAAAGAATAATGAATTGGGCTTGCAACTAAAAAAACTAAAAAAAGACCAAATTAAAAACCCCAATCAAATACTAAATTGGAAATTCTAAAATTAAAAGGAGAAATTAAAAATATTGAAAGTAAGAAAACTATTGAACTAATTAATAAAACTAAGAGTTGGTTCTATGAAAAAGCCAATAAAATAGGTAAGCCTTTGGTAAATCTGATTAGAAAAAGGAGGGAGGAAAATGAAATTAGTAGTCTTAAAAAATGAAAAGGGAGAACTTTCCACCAATGAAGAGGAAATTAGAGAAATAATAAGGAATTATTTTGCTCAACTTTATGCCAATAAATTTGATAACCTAAGTGAAATAGATGACTACCTCCAAAAATATAGACTTCCCAGACTAACAGGGAGGAAGTAAATTGCTTGAATAGTCCCATTTCAGAAAAAGAAATAGACAGGCAATTAACCAGAAAAAATCCCAGGACCAGATGGATTTACATGCAATTTTACCAAACATTTAAAGAACAATAGGCCCCAATGCTATATAAATTATTTGATAAAATAGGGAATGAAGGAGTCCTACCAAATTCCTTCTATGACACAGACATGGTACTGATACCTAAACCAGGAAGGCTGAAAACAGAGAAAGAAAATTATAGACCAATCTCCTAATGAATATTGATGCTAAAATCTTAAATAAGATATTAGCAAAAGACTACAGAAAATCATCTCCAAGATAATACACTATGATCAAGTAGGATTTATACCAGGAATGCAGGGCTGGTTCAATATTAGGAAAACTATCAATATAATTGGCCATGTTAATAACCAAATTAACAAAACCATATGATCATCTCAATAGATGCAGAAAAGCATTTGATAAAATCCAACATCCATTCCTATTAAAAACACTTGAGAGTATAGGAATAAATGGACTTTTCCTTAAAGTAATCAGCAGCATCTATTTAAAACCATCAGTAAGCATCATATGTAATGGAGACAAACTGCAACCATTCCCAATAAGATCTGGAGTGAAACAAGGTTGCCCACTATCACCGTTACTATTTAATATTGTATTAGAAACGCTAGCTATAGCAATAAGAGCTGAGAAAGAGATTAAAGGAATAAGAATAGGGAATGAGGAAGCCAAATTATCACTCTTTGCCGATGACATGATGGTATACCTAGAGAACTCCAGAGATTCTGCTAAAAAGTTATTAGAAATAATCCACAACTTTAGCAAAGTTGCTGGTTATAAAATAAACCCACATAAGTCATCAGCATTCTTATATATCACTAACAAAATCCACAGTCAGAATTACAAAGAGAAATTACATTTAAAGTAACTACTGATAATATAAAATATTTAGGAATCTATCTGCCAAGGGAAAATCAGAAACTTTATGAGCAAAATTACAGACCACTTTTCACACAAATTAAGTCTGATCTAACCAATTGGAAAAATATAAATGCTCTTGGATAGGGAGAGCAAATATAATAAAGATGACAATATTACCTAAACTAATCTATTTATTTAGCGCTATACCAATCAGACTCCCAAAAAACTATTTTAATGACCTAGAAAAATAACAACAAAGTTCATATGGAAAAAAAAAGGTCAAGAATTTCAAGGAATTAATGAAAAAAAATCAAATGATGGTGGCTTAGCTGTACCAGATCTAAAATTATATTATAGAGCAGCAGTTACCAAAAATATTTGGTATTGGCTAAGGAATAGATTAGTTGATCAGTGGAATAGATTAGGTTCAAGGGATAAAACAGTCAACAAATATAGCAACCTAGTCTTTGACAAACCCAAAGATCCCAGCTTTTGGGATAAGAACTTACTGTTTGATCAAAATTGCTGGGAAAATTGGAAACTAATATGGCAGAAACTAGGCATTGATCCATACTTAACGCCGTACACCAAGATAAGGTCAAAATGGGTTCATGACCTAGGCATAAAGAATGAAATTATTAATAAATTAGAGGAACATAGGATAGTTTACCTCTCAGACCTGTGGAAGGGAAGGTCTTTATGACCAAAGCAGAACTAGAGATCATTACTGATCACAAAATAGAAAATTTCGATTATACCAAACTGAAAAGTTTTGTACAAACAAAACTAACACAGACAAGATTAGAAGGGAAGCAATAAACTGGGAAAATATTTTTACAGTCAAAGGTTCTGATGAAGGCCTCATTTCCAAAATATATAGAGAATTAACTCTAATTTATAAAAATCAAGCCATTCTCCAATTGAAAAAATGGTCAAAGGATATGAACAGACAATTCTCAGATGAAGAAATTGAAACTATTTCTAGTCATATGAAAAGATGCTCCAAGTCATTATTAATCAGAGAAATGCAAATTAAGATACCACTACACACCTGTCAGGATTGGCTAAAATGACAGGAAAAATAATGATGATTGTTGGAGGGATGCGGGAAAACTGGGACATTGATGCATTGTTGGTGGAGTTGTGAACAAATCCAACCATTTTGAGAGTAGTTTGAACTATGCTCAAAAGTTATCAAACTGTGCATACCCTTTGATCCTGCAGCGTTACTACTGGGATTATATCCCAAAGAGATTATAAAGAAGGGAAAGGGACCTGTATGTGCACGAATGTTTGTGGCAGCCCTTTTTGTAGTGGCTAAAAACTGGAAACTGAATGGATGTCCATCAGTTGAGAATGAGTTGAATAAATTGTGGTATATGAAAATTATGGAATATTACTGTTCTGTAAGAAATGACCAACAGGATAATTTCAGAAAGGCCTGGAGAGACTTGCATGAACTGATGCTGAGTGAAATGAGCAGGACCAGGAGATCATTATATACTTCAACAACAATACTATACGATGACCAGTTCTGATGGATCAGGCCCTCCTCAGCAACGAGATCAACCAAATCATTTCTAATGGAGCAGTAATGAACTGAACCTGCTATGTCCAGAAAAAGAACTCTGGGAGATGACTAAAAACCATTACATTGAATTCCCAATCCCTATATTTATGCACACCTGCATTTTTGATTTCCTTCACAAGCTAATTGTACAATATTTCAGAGTCTGATTCTTTTTCTACAGCAAAATAACATTTTGGTCAGGTATACTTATTGTGTATCTAATTTATATTTTAATATATTTAACATCTACTGGTCATCCTGCCATCTAGGGGGGGGGGGGGTAAGAGGTGAAAAATTGGAACAAGAGGTTTGGCAATTGTTAATGCTGTAAAGTTACCCATGTATATATCCTGTAAATAAAAGGCTATTAAATAACAACAAAAAAAAGGACAGGGTTCATAATTCTCATTTCGAACATTATTTCACAAGTGCATGAACTCAAGCTCAAATGCAGATTACCATTCTTATGTGACTTGACATATAAAATCTAGAAATCTTAATTTTACAAAACCTCAAGATTTACCTACATCTACCAAAAAACTTGAAAAATTATCATTTGATGACAAACATGACATATAATTAATTATTATCTAGCTTTTTTTCCCCAGTAATGGGGAAACTATACAACTCAAAGGTAGGCTATTCAATTTTTGCTTAGCTCTAATTGTTAAAAATTTTATTCCCCTGCCATCTAATCAAATAATGCTTTCTACAGTTTATATTTATTATCCTTGATTCTTCTGTCCCATTGATGAGGTTAAGGTCTATCTCTAAATGATAAAGTTTGGCATGATGGGGTTTGGTAAGCAATTCACATGTTAAGAATCCATAGTAACTTTCTTGTGGCCAAAAGGTACTTTTATTTATGAGAACAAGTTAGGTTCTCTCAGAAAATTAAGAAGTAAAACAAATATCAGAAGCCGTAAATATGAAATACTGGGAGAATGCATAATTATTAAAGGAAAGGGGTTTTAATAATTAACAAAGGAAAGAAAAAAAAAGACACACAATTAACTAGGGAAAAGACAAGTTCTCTAGTGAAACTTGGAAGATGACAGTTTCCTTAGGGGACCAGGAGAAAGGATATACTTCATAATATGGGAGTATGCAATTAGCTGGTAGGCTAAATTCAATAGAGTAGTTTAGCACCCAAAAGAGTTAGTGAGCTATAGCAAGGAGAGAAACACCATGAGGCATGGGGGAAGATCAAGGGAAAAAGATACTAGTATTCCATAGCAGGCTAGCCCAAAAGGGGAAAAGTTTTACAGGGGGAATTTAACTTCAGGTGTTTGAGATTATAATTTAGCTTTCTGGTTCCACATAGTAAAGGGTGGGACTGTAAAATTCAGCTGATCTCCATCAGGGCCATTCCCGGATTATCTCGGGGAATATTGTAATATTATAAGTACTTCAGGATTTCTTTGCCAATCTTACCTAGTTTTGCAAGATGTTATCACTGCAGCATTTACTAAAACACTGTCACTTGGCTAAATATCCCCATATTTTTCCATTCTATCTAATGCTCTTAAACTCTTCTTCTTAATTCTTCCAATCTCATCAGTGTCCATGAGCATATTGGTTTACATAGTTCTGAACACAATAATCTAATTATGACAAGTGGGATTGGGAACATTTCTCATTGCACTATAACACCCATTACAATATGACATCATTTTAGATTATGTATTGTCTTGTCATACCACTTACTCATTGTGGTCTGCAAAGACCAAATTTCAAGTGAAATGTTTTCCTTATCTCCAATATCTTTAGTTTTTCAAGTTTATTTTTCAATACAAATATAAAATATTGCTCCAATCTGTATTACCTTGGTATGTGTTAATAAAAGAAATTCAAAACTCAAAAAGCAAACTTTTTTTAGATCAACATGTGATTAGATTTTTTTGACTTAGTTTTTTTGTTTGTTTTTTTGGGGGTAGACATAAATTATATCACCAGATGTGTACTAAAAGCTATTGTAATTTGATAGAAATCACAAAATCTTATATTCCTCCGTTACAGAGTTTGAGAAATTCTACAGCACAATGAGCTATTGGAGTTGGATTTTACTAGAGGGATAAAAATATAATTAATAATTAATTGATGTTCATATCATCTTTAAGTCTATAAATTTCAGTATGCCTGCCTATTTTCAAGTTTCTTATACCAAATAAATTACATCTGATCAAGGTCAAATATATGAAATATTTTAAAATGTATAGACACACACACACACACACACACACACATATATATATATGTGAGTATATGCTCATATGGGCACATATATATATAGAGAGAGACAAATGCGTGTAGGCATGTGTGTGGGTGTGCAAATGGACAAATAAGTGAGTATATATGTGTATGTGGGCATATATTTATAGTTTAATGCATTACATAGTATATATGATATGTTAGAATCAACAACAAGAGCAACAAAATCTTAAAGTTCCTATTTCCAGGTATTGTGATAAGGATTGTGAATAAAAAGTCAAAAATGAAATGGTCCTTATCATTAAGGTACTGGTATTCTGTCACTAGAAACAACAAGAACATAAATAACTATATATAATAAAATTTAAAGAGAATTATTTAAGTGGAGGGGATAAAAAAAAAAAAGTAGTGATGTAGAAAGTTGTATTGGAGCCCAATATTTTATATAGTAAAAGATATAAAGTTCTAGGGATCATGAATAAACAGAGAAAAAGTGCAGAAACAGGAGAGAGAATGTTGTGTGTGAGGAATAGCAATAAAATCAGTTTTCCTAAACAATGGAGTATCTAAAGTATATAAATACATGCTAAGGTCATTGAGCATTTTTGATTTAGAATGTGAAGAGATTTAAAAGCAAAATAGAGCAGCTTATATTTGAATCTGCAGGAATTTGTTAGTTTATTAAGGATTGACTTGATTAGACTAACATTTTAGAAAAATCACTTTGTTACCTCTGAATTAAATGGATTGCAAAGGAAATAAACTTTAAACAGGGAGAACAATGCTATAGTTTAAGAGAGATAGCCAGAGATAGTAATTACCCAAGTAAAAAGAAATTGGTAGAGATACAAAGTATCATTTTGACAAAATGACAAGATTTGGAGGTGTAAAGAAGAATAAAGAGTCAGGGACATTGCAAGGTTTCTATAATTGGCTAATACTCCTATTATGTTATTCACACTAGCCCAGGAGCACAAAGGATTCCAGAGAGGATTTACTCTAGACTTAGAATTGTTAAGGAAATTATTTTGTACTAGGATGCTATTAAGTGGATCTAGTGGAGCTTGAGTTAATTGTCTCTCTCTGAACTTACTGAGCTAACACACATTTATTTATGTAATAACTAAAGTATTACAGTACCTTATAACTGATAATAACTTTTATGAAGTTGACTTTTAGTTTGGGTTCATCAAACATTCTTTCAGTATAAAAGACCAAAGTATGTTGTGCCTCTTATACTTTTAATTAAAAACAACTTCTCACATGAGAGGTCTACTGCATCAGATAACGTATAATGCTGGAGAAACTGAGCAAGACAGAGATTAGAGAATAATTTAATAATTTATTAAATGGAGAGATTTCCTGGGACCAAATGGATCCATGTTTGGTCCCAGGACTGAATGAGACTATCATCTCAAAGAATCCAGCCCTGAATATTAGATACAGGACTCTTTTATAGGATAACAAGAACAATGACATAATGGAAGAGGTACCTGGATGGGGATGACCTAATGTGGGGAGGCACTTAGGATGACATAATGGGGAAGGTACTGGAGAGGCTCCTGATATTCTAATAACATCTAAAATGGATAAAGACCTTTATCCCATTAAATATTAAGAGGGAACAAGTATAGCCTAAGGTCTAATATATAAGACCTTTATCCTATCAAACATTAAGAGGGAATGGTTATAACCTGAGGCAGAGTAATTAAATAGGACAATTAGGGAAACTGAGTCAGGACGTTAAAAGGGAACTGTGACACAACAAATGGAACCTTGCCTTCTGAAATGGGGAATATGGAGTTAGAAGAGGAGTTATTGTCTAGCAAAGTGAGTAGAGATCATAGTAAAGAAAAATAATAGGTTTAAGAAAGAAAGTTATATGGTGAGAAAATGATGTTATAGTGTGATAAAATAATTGATCAGTTGTTATGGGCCAGAACTCTGAACCTGAAACAAGGATTCTTACAAGGTGTTAATTCAGTGGAATTGATGAGACAATGGTTATCTAGTTTAGTATGGTGATTAATAGTATTCTAAGTTCAGTATGATTGATTTAATCTTACAACAAATAATGATTTCCTGGTGATGATTGGTTTATACACAGTGTAAAACATATGAACTGGGAGCTCAAGCTCTCGGGGGTAGGAGAGATTCAATTCCATCTTTGGTCAGGCTCCTGGCCTGGCCTGGCCTCCTGCATTTTCTCCACTGAACCCAAGTCCCCTCTGAAAACCACGAGAAAGGTAGCTGAGCACCAGGTGAAGGAGACAATAAAGACTTTTGGACTTTAACACCTGGCTATTCTTGTGGTGATTGCTCTGCTGAAAGGAAGGCTGCTCCAAGACCTCCAGAAAAACTGAACTGAGAACATTACAATTAGTTTCATTTTATTATAGAAATTTGACACGTGGTTGATATTAAAAATAATTGTTAGACTATCTTTTTAATAAATAAATGACTTGGAATAGAGTGATAGGTCATGGGATTTCTATATTAAATTGAGAGCTTTTATAGATCAGTGTATTCAAATAAATTTTAGTTCCGAAGACTTAAAGGATGAGAACAGAATTTGGAATGAATTGGAAGACTATTAGGAAGATCCTGAATTTCTTGAATAAAGATGAAAAGAGTACTAGAGGTTGCAAAAAAGCTACTAGCATCTTGCATTCATTATAAATTTTAATGGATTGAACCTCAAAGTCCAAGTTGTTGAATTATGGAAGCAAAGGGGAAGTTACAAAAGACAATGGCACTCAAATTTCCCATCTAGGATATATAAGTTGTGAGGGTGTGGTAAAAAGTGCAATCCACATAAAAGATATTGGCAAGAGATGATGCTACATGGAAGGATTGAGGTTTCTGGAAATGCAAGTAAAGAAATCTAAAATTAAGAGGACTTTAATAAAAATTTTCTAAGTTACACAATGTAAGTTTCAGAGGAATAGTGAAAAGGATTAGCACACCACAGTGAAGTATAAGAAGGATGCTAGAGAAAACTTTCATGAAGTCTGAAATCATTGAAATTTCATATCTATTGAGAATAATCCGAGTAATGACAAATGTCAGAAAGTACAAAAAATCTCATTGTCCTTTCTCTATTCTTGCTAAACATACCTAATATTGTAAAGAAAGTCTAGAAGAAAGTTGCTAGGTAACATTCCATTGTACTAACTTCACTAGTTCTTGAAATGGTGGTTGCTAGGAAACTTTCACTTTATTTCTTTCCATATGTTGGAACATGGTGCCCACCCCCCCAATTTCTCCTGCCCATCAACTCCCTGCTGTTCTATGTGAAAGAAAAGTTCTCCTGGAAAGCAGAATGTACAGCAGTGAAACTTTATTATATTCCTAATTAGTTTCTGTAGAGAAAGTGGGAAACCTGAAATATGAAGCCTTCTCTTGAATTTTCAAGTTATGGGATTCAGGGAATAGCTATGATTGGATTAAAATTAAGAGATGATTGAAATTATTAGTTGTTTTTCAAATATGAAACTATTAGAATTAGTTTTAAGCATATTATCCCTAGATTAATAAATCCAGTCTCACATTCTCTCCTGAGCTACAGTAATGTTTCAATAATAATTTTGTAGGTATCTTAGTGTCATAAAAAAAGACAGAACTCATTTTTCTCTTCAAATAACTTAAGATGAACTCTTTGTCTCCTTTTTAACTGACATTTCAATTAAGTTATGCTAAATGTATTACATTTCAGGATAACTTAATGGGGTGATTTCATGGGAAATAAAATAAATACAATAATTGAAAGGAACATCAAAGTTCATCTCATTCAACTATTCTCCTTTCTCAGATGAGAAACTAAGGTCCCTGGAGAATAAGTGATTTATCCAAGATTGTATAGATAGAAAGTGGCAGATATAGGATTTGAAGTCAGATCTTCTGAAACTAGAGCCGGTTACCCTTTAAACCCTATCCTCTTCTAAATTTCCCCTTTACTTTTTATTGTGATCTTCCCAGTCCCACAAGATCAAAACATGTGTCATCCTTGTTTTCTTGAATTTCTCAGCTCCCATATGCAATCTGTTGCCCAGATCTTTTAACATTTGTCATAGTTTTCAAATAAACATCTTTCTTGTCTCTGATCCTATACCACCCTAGAATACACTTTTATTTCCTCATGCCAAAAGGATTGTGAAAGTCTTTTGGCTTTCCATCAGAAATTTCTCTACTCTTTATCTATCCTTCATTTACCCACCAAGTAATTTTCCTAAAATGTAGGCTCAACCATATTTCTCTTTTACTCAATAACTTTCAATGGCTCTTCTGCAAACTAAATACAAAAGTCTCAATTTATTATTCAATCACTCATTACCTACCAATCCATTACCCTCTCAGTCTTACATATTCCACCCTATTTCTCATCATACAGTGGCCTCTTTCCTGTTCATTGAAGAGATGACTATATCTACCAAGTAGGCATCTTTCTCCTCTGCCCTCCCCCCCCCCCCCCCCCCCCCCCCGGGGCCCCAGCTATTTCCTTGACTTTAATGCTCTCTTCTCTTATCTCTGTCATTAGACTTCTTTAAAGGTGCAACTAAAATACTACCTTATCTAGGAAGACATTACCATTTTCTTTTAATTTTATTGCCTTCTCTGTGTCAATTCTTTTGTATTTTTTTCTGAATATAGATTTCTAGATGTATATAGTATACATACACATAAAGATACACATATAAAAATGTAAATGTATGTGGACACACAGATACACACACACACACACACACACACACACACAAACATATAGTTAGGTCAGGATTTTTTTTCTTTCTTTGATCCCCAGTACACAGAGCCTGACACATAAAACCAACTAACTTAATAAATACTTATTAATTGATAGACTTCTGTAAAAAGATTATTTTTGGAAGTTATAGAAATGCAGATTTTTTTATTAAAGCTCTTTAATTTTTCAAAAAATACACATGGATAATTTTTTCAACATTAACCCTTGTAAAACCCTGTATTCCAATTTCCCCCCTTCTTCCCATTCTCTCCATTAGCTAGCAAGTAATCCAATATATGTTAAACATTGTAAAAATATATGCTAAGTCCAATATATGCATTCATATTTGTTCAATTATATTGCTGCACAAAAAACTCAAATCAAAAAGGAAAAAATGAGAAAGAAAATAAAATGGAAGCAAATAACAACTAAAAGAGTAATAATCCTATGGTGTGATACACACTCAGCTTCCACAGTCCTCTTTCTGGGTGCAGATGGCTCTCTTAATAGAAAGGTCATTAGAAATGGTCCGAATCATCTATTGTTAAGAAGTGCCACATAAAACAAAATTGATCATCATATACTATTGCTGTTGCCATATACCATGATCTCCTGGTTCTGGTCATTTCACTTAGCATCAATTCATGTAAATCTTTCCAGTCCTCTCTGAAATTATCCTATTAATCATTTCTTATAGAACAATAACATTCCATAACATTCATTTGTCATAGCATATTCACACATTCTCCAACTGATGGGCAGTCACACAATTTCCAGTGTCTTGCCACTTCAAAAAGGGCTGCCAGAAACATTTTT
Source organism: Sarcophilus harrisii (assembly GCF_902635505.1). Lineage (NCBI taxonomy): Eukaryota > Metazoa > Chordata > Mammalia > Dasyuromorphia > Dasyuridae > Sarcophilus > Sarcophilus harrisii. The sequence goes on from NC_045428.1 coordinate 132,097,246, forward strand.
GCACATGTAGGTCCTTTTCCCTTCATTAAGATCTCTTTGTGATATAAGCCCAGTAGAAACATCGCTGGATCAAAGAGTATGTACAGTTTGATAGCCCTTTGGGCATAGTTCCAAATCGTTCTTCAGAATAGTTGGAACAGTTCACAATATATATATATATTTTTTTTTTTCATAAAAAATTCAACTAAATTCTACTGTGTTAAAGTATTACATTTTCTCTCTTCAATGATAAAATTAGGACAACCTGAAAAAAACTGTGAACAGTGTAAGGACTTATGGAAATATTAAGAGGAGTTACAAAATTATCTTTGTGTAATGATTTAGCCTATTGAATGGCATGGTAGATTAATTTATTGCATGCCAATTTCTGCAGAAGGAAGAATAGATTGTTTGAATTCTTCTCTAGAAATATAGGAACTAGGCTTTGTCTGTTAGAATTAAATGGTCCTTTAAATGAAAAATGCATTATTCTTTCAAGACTGATGTTAGACTAAAATTGCTATTGATTCAGTTTTTAATTTCCAACAATCATTGGAGAAAAGCAAATCAAATTTGAGGCTTTTCTAAAATACCATTGTATTGAGGTAATATTTTTGTCTATTGCCCATGATTTTGTGACTACTTTTGTAGTGCCCACTTTTGTGACTACTATTTTGGCATTCAGTATAGACTCAGGTTTAAACAATACTATTGTCTTTTCAATTTATTTTAGACATTAGATATTAGTAATACTCCTAGGTATCATAGAAGATAGAATAATGGATCCAGAGTTAGGAAGACCTGAATTAAAATTCTGTATTACTTAATAGTTTATCACCTGAATGAAACTGATGGGATTAAGTATTTCTCAGTATTGAGACTGTCACATGATTCCTATACCCAGTGCAGGAAGATAAGACCTTATGCCTCAGGTTTCAGGGAGTCACATGATCCCTATTCCTAGCTTTGAACCCTGGCATACAGAATGTTAGTGAAGTTACAGAAAGTGAAGTAACCCACAAGAAGCAGACAACATTGGTGGCCACTGATAAAGGATGGTTACATTCTTTTAGTCTATCTAATAAGAAGGCTTGAGTCTTTTTCTATTTAACAGTCTGTTCTACTTCTGGCTGGGCAGGTTCAAGGAGCAAATGGTGGGAATTGGGATGTCTCCCAGGTATGTGGCTTCTCTCTGCAGGGATTAAATAAATGCTTTCTCTTTGTACCTGAAGATGTCTCTGATTAGTTAACTTGGGAAAGAAGGTTTTGCACCAATCTCACACACACCTTTTATTGACAAGTGACTTAACTTATGCCTGTCTTGGTTTCTTCTTTGTTAAAATGGAGATGATAGCAGCAACTTCCTTCCATGGATGTTATAAGATAAAATGCAATAACTTTTTATGACCTTAAATACCTAAAGAAATGCTATCTGTTGTAATCTCCATTTATTTATTTAGTTTTGTAAAAAGGAAGACTGAAAACAAAGATAAGAAGTCTGAAAAGAAAGAAATAATACCTATTAAAGATACAATTTGAAGGGGTCCTCAAAACATTTTTAAGAAATACACTATAGATTCTACTAATGGTTGTCTTATTCATTTTCTAAGAAAATATTGACTAGCCCAATGACATGGGAAAAAAGCAATGAAAGCTTTTATATGTAGTGAAACAAAGAAATCACAAAATGCACAAAATCAAGATAATTTTGAATTATATCATACATAATTTCAGATCATTGATTCCCTGGTGAGAATTTTAACAAAAGTGCCAATCAGTAAAAATTGCAGAGGTTATCTGTTTACATTCAGAAAATCAAAACTACGTACAGCTTTCCCCATTATCATTACATGTGGTGCTATTAGCTATTTTTTGAAATTATGTCAAGGTGATTGAGTATTTTTCTATAGTTCATTTTTCCCTTATGTGAGACATTCAGACATCCTGCATAAATGTTTAAATGTTAAAATCGTTTCTTAAAGAAAAACAAATTAGAAATGTATTCATAATTTGATAGGCATTAAAATCAATAGCATTAGAATATCTTTCACTACAGTCCTTCTTTTCCACATAATTTTATCATGAATGTTTCTCTGAGTTTTCAAAGATCATGAAATTGGAGTTGAACCTCTGCTAGGTACATTAAAGTTGGACACGTGGGACTGATGAGAGATTGTGTGCCTATTTTCTGAAGAACAATTTAGACAAAATCTAAAAGCTCCCTCAATTCATTAGCTTTGGCACCACACCATTAAGAATTTGTGAATAACAATAGCTTATTAAATTGCCTACAAAAAGCAAAAAATGGTTGAGAGCACTCCTAGGAATAAAAAAATATGATGATCAAATGGGAGATTTCTAGTATGAAGTGTTAAAGTATCATGATTTTTCTCAGAGTTCTTCAATATTAATATCATAAATATATCTCTAATCAAGCATGTTATTTTTATAGTTATCACAATTTAAAATTGCTTTATTATATAATCTGTGCTTTTATGTATGTGTGTATAGTATGTATATATATATATATATATACGTATATATGTATATATATTTATGTATATATATACATATATACGTATATATATATATACAACTTGCCCACAGTCACAGTGCTAGTATGTGTCTGGGACTACATTTCAATTCAGTCCTCTTGATTCCAGGCCAGATATTATTTCCACTGTGCCATCTAGATTCCCTAAGATTTCTTCCTACTCTCTCTGTATCTTCTTGTAATCCCATGAAGGACATAAAAAGATCTTACAACTTTCAGCAAATGACTAATAGTAGAGTTAAATTCTGAGATAATTTTCAAATTCAATTATTTTTTTTTGCAAACCCCTTGAGTGTAAGTCTTTCTGAAGTTTCTATCATAATTTCCCTGATTCTTGTGATTTGAAATTTCTCTTAGTACACTGCAATCTTTAATTTATCTATCATTTTTGAAATATTTGCACTTTCTCATACAATGTATATCATGTGTTTTCTTTACAGGCCTTCCCCTAGTGTATTTGTAACTATATTCTCAGGACTCTTCTCCCTAGATTCTATCAACTCCTTCTGTGATTCTTTCTTTTGCTTGCTGTAAATTCTTCTCTTTCTTCTTAAATGTTGGTTTCCCACAAAGTTTTCTCCATGGTCCTCTTCTCTCCATTGTTGAAGTCATCTCCTCCAATGATTGAAATATTTCCTTTATGCAAATTATTACTAAGATGACCCTCTGATTCACTGCTGTGAAAATAAATAATATTTTTCTGTCTAGTGGATATTAATTTACATAAAGGAAATGTATACAGAAGTCAAAGAAGATAAAAATATGTTACAATGGGAAAAAAAAAAACCTTGCTTCTGCAGAAAGAAGACATATTAGGGTCTACCCTTGTTTCCTTCTATATAAAATAAAAAAGTTGATTTGAATAGCTTCTAACATTTTCTAGTTTTTCAGTCATTTTAGCTGTGTACAACTCTTTGTGACCCCATTTGCGAATTTTTTTGGCCAATATACTGGAATAATTTCCTCTTTCCTTCCTCACCTCATTTTAAAAATGAGGAAACTGAGGCAAATGGGGTTGAGTGATTTCTCCAGGATCACAGAACTAAGAAGAGTATGATGGCTAAGTAAAATGAGTTGTCCTGACTCTAAATCCAGAACTCTATCCACTTTATCCTGTAGCTGTTCTCAAAAAAAGGAAACATAAGAAATTTTGAATATATTCTACAACCCTGATACATCACATGTGGATATGTGATATGACTAGTGATAGGTGACTTTGATATTTAAATATGTTGTTTCTAGCAAAAACATTATAACTGATAAGTTCTGGATTTTCTAGAAAGAAAACTTAATTGTGCAAAAAAGACAACTATTATGAGCCCGATTTTAAACAGTAGAGTATCAAGTGACTGTTAGCCTCTGCCTTATGGTCTAAACTAGGATGGAGAGGTAATCCATATGAAAGGTACAATTTAGGAGTTGGTATAGTAGAAGTAATAGTACTTTGCCATATTTAATTTTATTCATAGAATACATTTTTTTCTTCTTTTGCTGAATTAATAGAATATGTATTACTGAAAGATTTGGTATCTCTGTGGCTGATAAATCTAGACTTCTTACAGAGTAGGGGATATAAACGGAACGTAAATTATAGTTATTCAGTTATGTAAAAAAATTCTTAAGACATATAAATCTAGTGCAGTTTCTTTAGTCCTCACATTCCCAGGGGGTAGGGAAATCTGTATGTTGGCCTAATTTGGTCAAAATAAAACAGATTCCAGTTGATATGTGTAATATGTAGGTAATGGGAATTCTTACTTTACATCTAGAGGACTTTCTGAGCATAGGTGAGGTTGAGGTACCTTTATCTTCATGGATGAACCAGTACTCCCCAGAATAAAGTTGACTACATCTACCATATTTTTTGCCTTTTTAGCCCTAATTTTCAAAAAACAAGGAAACCTGCATCTTCAAAGGGCTATGTGATAAAAAGGAAATTCTAGCAATTTGATCAGAAGTTTCTGTTTATATTTATCCAATTATCCAAAAACCAATGATGTGTAAGGTTTGCAAAATTATGTTCTAATTAATAAAAGCTTTCTTGAACTTAGATTTCTCTATGACAGAAAATAGTATAAATGAATTGACCCAGCAGAGAAAGTAGGACTATAAGAGAGTTGTCTGTCATAAAGGATAAAATAAAATTATTTGAATATTTGCTGGCATTAAAATGTAGGACTATGCAGATCTCAGAATAAATGCTAGGGTGAATCATTATAAAAGTTCCATTCTATTACTTGACAACAGATTTGTGTTATAAAAATACCAAAGCTCTGACTCAGGGAGAAATCAGTGTTATAGCTGTATAGTTAAATAAGGAAATGAAAGGATAAGATTGTCCATTGAAGAACTGATATGTCTCCATGATCAGTGTGGGACTTTATAAAATATTATTCTTTTTTTTTTCCTTTGTTAAGTTTAGCATACTTTTTCTTTTATTTTTCCATAGCAAGATCCAGAGGCAGGACACATTGGTATACATATTTTATAATCAGGAAATGTGATATGTAACAGTATATCATGAATGCAAAGATTAAGAATCCCATGTATCAATCCCATTCTACTTTCTCATGAAAGTTTGGAAAATTATGGCATCAAGAAGTGTACCTCATGAAGTGAAACTGGATAGATCAACCAATAGTGCAAGTGGTTCATGTTTTTGGAAATTGAGTCAGAAAGTTTTTTACTATGTACAAATTCTAGAACAAATGTCATTTTAAGCATTTTTCCTGAATTCTGTAGGTGTGAACATAAAAGGTAATTGGAGTTGGTACACAGAAGTTTTCATGGCCCAATTAAATGTTACTTTATATATAGCTGAGTAATATGAAAAGATTACTCATGCCATGTTATAAACTTTTAAAATAACTCACAATACTGCTCAAATCCAAGTTTAAATTAGAAAAATGAAATGATGCCCAGAAATATATTTTCCCTGTTTTGGAACGCACTAGAACTTCTTTCCATTGTCAGTTGGTTAAGTTTGAGTAACAACAGCAACAAAATACACAAAATAGTCTTTCATAGTCACTAGGGTTACCTTTGTTGCTTAACTTTACATGGATAACTCAAACTATATGAAAAGAGAAACTCCAATATTCACATAGCATTTTCATTTTTCTGAAAAATATTGTAAAAAACATGTCACAACCCAACTTATACAAAATGCCACTTAATATTTATTTTCATTATCAGCAATGGATGTACTCTAATTGAATATATTTGTTTAAATCAGAGAATTTAAGAAAAAGAAAGATCCCTCTTTGTCAACAATGAAATATAATTCATATGTCTGTAAAATTAAAAAAGACAAAATTAATCTTATAGTCCCATATAGTCAAATATTAAGCACCTACTGTCCAACAGATCCTATGATAAGTTATAGGTACAGAGAAATAAAAAAAATATAAAAAAACAGTCCTTGCTTTTATGAGATTCCTAGTCTAATGAGGGAGCCAATGAAAAAAGAACAATTCACAAGGCAGACAGGGAGAGAGGGAGAGCCTGAATATAAGTGGGATAGGGGAATTGATAGAGGGGGTAGTTTGCTGATGGAAAAAGCTAGAATGGGAGGACTCATGCATATAGTTATTAGTTAATTTTGAAATGGAGAATTTGTATCTCTGTTGAAATGGGATGAAAGATATAAAAGTGGTTAAAGGTTTTTGAGTGATGTGAGAAGAGAATTTTTGATGAATAGTCTAAAAAATGCAAAGTTGTCAGCAGATATTGGGCAGAGGGAAACTTGGGAACACTGAGGAAAGATAAAATGAGAAAAAATGCTTAGAAAAAAAGTGATATGTAGAGTGGGACAGCTAATTGATTATGATTAAGATTGTTTCATATAAATGAGGACTCAACTGAGATTATGTAACATAAATTTGTTGTAACATGAGAGAGAATATTTACTTGTTTTTTTCTTCAGCTTTATTAGTAACACCTGAGAATGATCAGACAGAAGATGGTGGATGTAGTCAAAAGATGCAACTTTGAAGATCAAGAAAGGAAATCAGAAAAGGGACAAGGAACTTAAGAGAAAAGAAGAGAGTAGACATGACTCAATCTAGTTCAATAAAAGTTTAGTTTGTGAAGGGATGGTGTTAGGGAAGGAATTATGCCTTGCAAAAGAACTGAATGATATTGGGATTGGATGGCATGATGAGGATAAAACCAATTTGGAACAGAAGATGGAAAAGTAGAATGATAACAAGAATGTGATTTGATAAAGAAATTTGAGCTTTGGAAAGAAAGCAAGACAGTATCAAAAAGTGAATTCATTGACTAAAAAAGAGAATTACTCACAGTTTTAAGATAAGAGGAAAATATATATGATTGAACATCAAAATATGAAATAATGCTGCATGGTTGAGGGGAAGGGAGAACCTAAAAATGACATTGTAGAATAAAGAATACTGCAATTATCCTTGACTTGTGAGTCAAAGGATGAGTGAAAGTGCAAGTAACACCAGAAATGGTAGCTAGGGAAACTGTGCAATGAGGAAGGAGCAAGTTTCTATAAGAACAATGGAGGCAGTGGAAGAGGGGGGAAAGGGATTAAATGAAAGCAAATTTGTAATTTATAAAACAGAAATCTCAAAGAATACAATGGTTGAGGTGCATAGATTTAGAATGGGTCATCTTATGGATAAGAGGAATGGAAATAAGAGTCCAAGCAAATGAAAATACTAAGAATAAATAAGGACAAGATATCCAGAATTATTAGGACTACAAAATTACGAAAAAAATGGGAGATATTCATCATTGACAGATGAGCTCATGTATTTATATCCAAAAGTTCTGCTTCAGTTCTGCCTCTCTCTAGGCTTTTAGATAGCAGTCTGTATTTGAAAAACTAAAAATCGGTGAAAGGAAAGAGGTATATTGGGGAAGAGTAGGATAATGTGATTGATGGAAATGGAGTTGGAGGATGCAGAGTAATGAAATAAAATTTTCTTTTTTTTTTCACAGATAGGCTCAGGAAACATTAGTCACATTTTCCTTCATGTGACAAATTCAATTTCAGGTCTTTTCAGTTTTCAATAAGGCGATGTGTTAGGTCTAAGTTTGTAAAGATAGTTCATGAAATCTCAAGGCAGAGTTTGTTTCTGATACATCTAGAAGGTTTCAGTACTCACAAAAGAAGGCTCAAATAAATGTTCTGAGGAAACGATTTAAAATTACCTTACCTAAGGTATCAGAGAAAAAAATGTTTTAACAATGTTTAGTCATATTCTTTTTTATACTTAAAGGAATTAATGTTGTTAACACATGAAAGTTTAAAAAAAAGTTTTCTCTAGAAGAATCAGAAAGCACAGTTTATTTGTCTTCTATTTATTTATTGTTGACGCTAAGTAAAATTTGAAAATTATGCCCCTTATATTTGTATCTTTATGAAAATACATTCATCACAAAATCAATACCCATGTGGCAAACAGAGACAAATTATTATTGCTTTTATTTTTAGCATTTAAAAGTGTGACTGTGTGTGTGTGTGTGTGTGAAGATTTAACAAGGCCTTTTCTTCTTTCCCTAGTGTGAAATAACTGAGTACTTACTTATCCTAAGTAATTTATCCTTTTCTTTTCCTATTTTAATCATTCATTGAGTTGGATGAAGTTTGGAACAAGATTTATGACAGATTAGAAAACAATCAACCCTCCCATAATATATCTGACTACTTTTAAATTTCCCCCCAAATACTAACCAGAGGGTGAAACACATAGTGAACATACTATTGACAATATTTTATATATCTATAGTTTGGAATTTGTTCTGAAGAAAGAATATTAGTTCCATAAACTGCTATCAAAATAAATCTCAAACATCAGTAGAGATTCTTTTCTCTTCAATCAAACATAAATCGACTTTTTGGTCTTTAAGCCTTCTCCATTCAGCACAGAATAAAGTCTTAATTAGCTCCTTAGGGATAAACACAAATATTATCCAAAGAAGAATCCAAATTATTGGAATAAAATAATATTTTTATGCAGTGGGCACTTTTAAAAGAGAGATTCTATAAATATGGCACAACGAAATAGAAAATTGTCTAATTAAAATCAAAGAGTACTAGATCAAAAGGTTATTGAATCTAATATAAAATAGTAAACTTGTCTAAAAATATATGTAGGATGTAAAAGATCAGCTATTCAGCAGGGAACATGATATATAACTGAATTCTTTCAAATGTTTATCAATAAAACACCTTTCCAAGTCCCGCCAAATTACAAAAAGGCTAACTTTAAAACATAAATGTCATACTAGTGGTACATTTTTTCCTCTTTTTTTGAAAAATCTGGATCTTCCATACTTAACGCCGTACACCAAGATAAGGTCAAAATGGGTTCATGACCTAGGCATAAAGAATGAAATTATTAATAAATTAGAGGAACATAGGATAGTTTACCTCTCAGACCTGTGGAAGGGGAAGGTCTTTATGACCAAAGCAGAACTAGAGATCATTACTGATCACAAAATACAAAATTTCGATTATACCAAACTGAAAAGTTTTTGTACAAACAAAACTAACACAGACAAGATTAGAAGGGAAGCAATAAATTGGTAAAATATTTTTACAGTCAAAGGTTCTGATAAAGGACTCATTTCCAAAATATATAGAGATTTAACTCTAATTTATAAAAAATCAAGTCATTCTTCAACTGATAAATGGTCAAAGGATATAAACAGACAATTCTCAGATTAAGAAATTGAAACTCTTTCTAGACACATGAAAAGATGCTCCAAGTCACTATTAATCAGAGAAATACAAATTAAGACAACTCTGAGATACCACTATATATCTGTCAGACTGGCTAGAATGACAAGGAAAGATGATGTGGAATGTGGAGGGGATGTGCAAAAACAGGAACACCAATACATTGTTGGTGGAATTGTGAATACATCCAACCATTCTGGAGAGCAATTTGGAACTATGCTCAAATAGTTATCAAACTGTGCAAATCCTTTGATCCAGCAGTGTTACTACTGGGCTTATATCCTAAAGAGATTTTAAAGAAGGGAAAGGGTCCCACATATGCAAAAGTGTTTCTGCCAGCCCTTTTTATAGTGGAAAGAAACTGGAAACTGAATGGATGGCTATCAGTTGGAGAATGGGTGAATAAATTGTGGTATATAAATGCTGTGGAAAATTATTTTTCTGTAAGAAATGACCAGCAGCATGATTTCAGGAAGGTCTGGAGACACTTACATGAATTGATGTCAAGTGAAATAACCAGAACCAGGAGATGATTATACATGGCAACAGCAAGATTATATGATGATCAACTCTGATTAATGTGACTCTCTTCAACAATGAGATGATTCAAACCAGTTCCAACTGTTCAGAAATGAAGAGAATCAGCTACATCCAGAAAGAGAACTATGGGAAATGAGTGGGGACCACAACATAGCATTTCCACTTTTTCTGTTATTGTTTACTTGCATTATTGTTTTCCTTCTCAGGTTTTTTTTTTCTTTCTAGATCTGATTTTCCTTATGCAGCAAAATAATTGTATAAATATGTATACATATATTAGATTTTACATGTACTTTAATATATTTAACATGTGTTGGACTACTTGCCATCTAGGGAAGGGGGTAGAGGGAAGGAGGGGAAAAGTTGGAACAGAAGGTTTTGCAAGGGCAATGTAGAAAAATTACCCATGCTATATTTTGTATATAAATAGCTATAATTAAAAAAATGTAATAGGAAAAAAATACCCATCTGGGACAGTCTCTTTCATCATCTATGTCTAAATTCATCCAGAACTAGTAAAAGTCTTATTCATCCAATCCAGGTTATAGGAAAGCTACCTTCTTCCTCCTTTAGGTTCTTTGGTGCCAAGAAAAGGATTTGGATTTTATGGTGGTCTGTTTTGTTTGTTCTTTTTAGTTCTATATGCAGCTAATAGAATCTCTGCCAAAATTGGACTCAAGCTACAGAAACTTTGAAAGCAGGAATTCATGACAGTTGTGAAGAGTAATCTAATAAGGAAGTTCTGATAAGCTACCATGCCTGAGTCTGAAGTTCAAGGAGGAAAATTACTCATGCAATTTTGTAAATATTTTGTAAATAAAAAGCTATAATAATAATAAAAATAAAGTTGTTGTCCAGGTTCTTTTTTTTTCCATCATGGTGTTAAGATAGTCCAGTAATTCTTAGATTGTCTCATCTGGATCTCTTTTCCAGGTAAGTTCTTTTCTAATGAGGTGTTTTGCTTTTTTTTTTTTTTTTTTTTTCATTTTGTTAATGTTTTATTTGATTCTTGATACCTCATTGAGTCATTCCCTTTCAATTCTTCAATTTTGGTTTTTACTGAATTATATTCTTCAGTTAGCTTTCTTCTTTTTAATTTACATAATTGAACATTTAAATAAGTTGTTTTATTTATTGGAATTTTTTTACATTTCACAAATCTGGTTTTGCAGCAATTTCTTTTCCCAATTCATCAAATCTATGTGATAAGGAATTATATTATTTTTCCATTTTGCTAAATATATATTTTAAGTATCTTTGTGTTTCCTTTTCCAAATTCTCATCCAAAGTTCTCATTTATTTTTTTCATTTTTCTTTTAACTCTCTTTTAAGATTCTTTTTCAATTCTTCCAAAAGAGTTTTGTGAGATGGAGACCAAGTCATATCCTCCTTTGGTCTTCATCTGGTAATGTTTTACCTTCTGTGTTTTCAGGATTTATTGTCTGTTCTCTGACTGTATAAGAGCTATGTATGGTCAGAGATCTTTTTACTTCTTTTGCTCATTTTCATATTTGAGATCTACTCTTAGAACAAAGGGAAGATTATCAGAGTTTTCTGTACAGGAGATAGTAGCTTGACATTGTGCTTGGGCTAGTGCTGCCAATCTTTTTTTCCTGTGCTGGATGAGCATAGCCATCAAATACAACAGTATTTTGGCTAAGAGCCTCCTAGTAGATTCTCCTGGGACTCAGAATACCACATGGTATTGGGTCCCTGGACTGCACCTGCACTTGGCTGCCTCTTCCTCACCTTCCTCCTTCCTAGTAATTAAAACAGACTATTTCTGAATTTCTTCCAGAGTATCTTGTTATAAATTTGTTATGCTCTTAATATTTGTGGATTCTGTCACTCCATAACCTGATCAGAGGCTTGATCTGATGATGACTTGAGGGAGAACCAGAAGAGCTCAAAGACCCATCTATTCTCTGCCATCTTGGTTCTGCACCCTGTAAATCCTTTTTCAATTAAATTCAGTTAAGTTCACCATGGTTCCAAAATAGTGTGCTAAGTGTGTGGTTTTTGCTCTAAAGAAATTATTAAATTTGAATCTAGGCAATGTTATGTTACTCTATATTTAATAGAAATGTTAAAATATGCATTTACAAAGTTTTTAATATTATATTATACTGACTTAATAAAAGTACTCTTGTCATTACCCTCAACTCTACAGCCACACTCAAGTAACATTGATTATGTTTTGCTTATACCTTTCTTAAATGGTGTATTTTCATTTAATGAACCAAAAGTATTTATTTATTATTTGGTATGTTCAAGGTACCACATTACAAACTAAAAATATACATACATTATTTATTATATATGGTCTCTATGCAGAGAGGTTTATAATCTATTTCAGAAAACACAATATATCTTTAAAAATAATTTTTAAAAGTAACAAAAGACCAGTCTATCTTTTATTAGACTGTGAGGAGAATGTGAGGAGAGTGTGAGGAGAAAAAAGAGGGATTCTTTTTTCTAGAAGACTTCATAAATGTAGAAACAACTTCAAATATGGACCCAGTAATGGGAAATTCTTGCTGTTCACCTGAGAATCCATCTACACAAAGTCTCATATGTCCTCTATGTATTTGTCAGTTAATGACTTTTATTTGTCTTCCACTTAAGAAGACATGGCAGAGTTGTTATTTGCAAGAAAGGTTCTTTTGAAATGTTACTCAGTATAGAAGTTGCAAATGTGTCTTTTTAACAATAAGAATTTTGAGTTCAGAGGAGAAACTGATTGAAACTATAGGAAGAATTTATGGAAAATGTGAAACAAATTATTTTGAAAGATAAAATCTGTATAAGCAAAAGACATGGAGGTGGAAATGTGCTTGGATATTCATATAGTATAATAATGTATATATTAATTTGGCTGGATTAATGTGTTTTAATAGGTTATAATTAGAAATTGACCTATTTATATTATTTTGAGCACCTAACACTACCCCCTTGACATTTCCTTCTTTATAAGTCCTTTTCCTTAAGGAAATTAAATTCAAATGGGTGAATGATGATAAATAAAGGAAATTGAAACACATTAGAGTGAGAAGGGAGCAGAGGAGATATCCACAGAAGCATGAAGCCAATATTGTTATATCTATATATCTGCATATATGTCTATTTCTATAGATCCATATAATTTATAGAGATATAAATATATATAGATATAGATATATATATATATATAGATATATAAATCTTATAATGTACGATATATATATATATAGAGAGAGAGGCCATTCTCACACTTAACTAATGCTAATCTATCCTGAATTCCTAGGCCTGATCAGAGAAGGTCTGGTAAATATAATATCAATCTTACCTCTGTTTTTAGGTCCTCAGAAGTCCTCTGGCTGCTATCTCATACAAACACAGTTTGAGTACCATAGAGCACCCGAGAGTTAGGGCAGACAAGTTAGACTTTATTCACATGGTTTACACCTCACTCTATAACCTCCAGCACTATCTTGGTATTGCTCCCCAGGGTTGAGCTCCAGGTGGGGAAAAAAAGAGGTGGATTCCTTCCTGCTCTGAGCTTATATGGGGTTTGTGAGGTCACAGGCAGAAGCCAATCAGTGATGAAGATTACATCCCGAACCTGTCGAGATCTCAGAGTGAGATTTTAGGATTCCCACCATGGCTGGAGGTCCCACCCATGAAAGAAGTCCCTAAGTATTCAACACCAGTCACATATGGGAAACTTACATCTTAATTATATATATATATATATATATATATATATATATATATATACATACATAATCAGATAACTGGTAAAGTGGATAAAATGCTAACCTAGAGAAGAAAGACCTGGGATACTTATTATCTTTGTGAATCTGTGCAAGACACCAAACTTAATCAGTTTCATTTTCTTTATTTTGAAAATGAGGATATTAATAGTCCTATTCCTCAGAGTTCTTATGAGGATACAAAGAGATGATATTTGTAAAGTGGCTTGAAAACTTTAAAATACAAAATTTTAAAGCTGGCTATGATATGTTAATTATATATATATATATTTAATATAGCATAAAATTATATATGCTATATGTTATATTATGCACATATTAATATATTATACACAAAAAATTGGGACCACATTAAATGACGCAAATATCTCAATTTAATTACATTGTAATGTTTGGAAAATAGAGAGCCTGAAACCAATAACAAATGATTAACAATCTAATTAGAAAAAAAATGTAGTGTAATTTCTTTCTATTAGAGATGACTATGTCAATTCATATCAAATAGTTATCTTGATTTCAAAAATAGTAAAAGCTTATGTTCATAGTAAATAATCACTTCCATCTAAGGGATTCAAGGTGATATATTGAGTAGTGGGCAGGTAAGTGGCTTGGTGGATAGATCATACAGACTTGAGTCAAGAGGACCTGAGTTCAAATTTGAATTTATTTACTAGATGATTATATATAAGTCATTTATCTCACAGTTTCCTTATCTGTAAAATGAGCTGGAGAAGGAAATGAAAAACCATTTCAATATCTCCAAAATCACAATTGAAGTCATGAAGAGTTGTACACAACTGAATAACAACAGCAACAATGATGATTAGACAATAGAATGATGTTAGGATTCTTGCAAGGTGCCAAGTCAGTGGAATTGATGATATAATGATTTTCTAATTTACATGTACTTAGTACTTGCTATAATTCCACAAGATTCACACCTTTAAGAGGGCATATATAAGGAGGAGCTCTCAGGGCCAATGAAGACAAACCCACTAGAAAGTCTCAGATGAGGAGACAGATTCATTCCATCTTCTGCCTTTGTGCTGGCTGGAGACTGAAGCACAGACCTTTGAATTCGGAGGGAGCTAGAGACAGAAGCCCACTAGAAGTTCATTTGAAGGAAGCTAGAGGCAGAAGCTGGCAGAGGCAAAGGACTAGCAGCAGGAGCTCTTGGAACCAAGGAGAGAGAGAGGCCTCTAAGAAAGCTAACAGGACACCAGGAAAGAGACATAACTTTGAAGGAGACAATAAAGGATTTGGACTTTAATTCCTGGGTGCATTCAGGGTGATTACACTGAATTGAAACTAAGGCTGTCTCCAGAAGCCTCCCAAGAAACCTGCTCCCAGAGAATATTGTATTTTAGAGAAGAATATTACAGAATGATGAAGAAAATAGAAAACCTAGCTTTAGTTTTGCCTGTACTAATGAAATGCAAGTGATTGAAAGATTGTCCAAAACACTGAGAATAATTATGTAATATCCTTAAACAGATAAAGATTAAAAAAAAAAATGTGGTATCACTTACAATTTAAGGTTTTAGAAATTTCAAGGAAGTCGTAATTAATGATATTCAAGTCAGAAAAAAGTGGCTTTAGATACTAGTGCTAAATCCCTTGTTTATACATATACTATTTTTTCCCCATTTTTTATTAAAACTTTATTTACAAAATATATGCATGGGTAATCTTTCTTTCGGCATTGACCCTTAAAAAACCTTGCATTCAAAATTTTCCCCTCCTTTACCCCACTCCCTCCCCTAGATGGCAGGTAATCCAATACATGTTAAATATGTTAAAATACATGTTAAATATAACATATGGATTCATATTTATAAGGTTATCTTGCTGCACAAGAAAACTCAGATCAAGAAGGAAAAAAACTGGGAAAGAAAACAAAATGCAAGCAAACGAGAACAGAATAAATGAAAATGCTATGTTATTGTACACACTCAGTTCCCACAATCCTCTTTTTAGGTATAGATGGCTCTCTTCATGACAAGCTCATTGAAATTGGCCTCAATTATCTCATTGTTGTAAACAGTCACATCCGTCAGAATTGATCATCATGTAATATTGTTGTTACCATGTTTAATGATGTCCTGGTTCTGCTCATTTCACTCAGCATCAGTTCATGTAAGTCTTTCCAGGTACCTCCAAAATCATACTGCTGATCATTTCTTATAGAACAATAATATACCATAACATTCATATACCACAATTTATTCAGCCATTCTCCAACTGATGGACATCCATTCAATTTCTAATTTCTTGCCACTATGAAAAGGACTGCCAGAAACATGTTTGCACAGATGGGTCCCTTTTCCTTCTTTAAGATCTCTTCAAGATATAGACTTTATGAAAACACCGCTAGATCAAAGAGTATGCACAGTTTGATAATGTTTTGAGCATAGTTTAAGTCATTTTTATATATTTTAGAAATAAGGCTTTTATCAAACCCTTAAATATAAAAAAATGTTTTTCCAATTTATGACTTCCCCTCTAATCCTGTCTGCATTTGTTTTGTTTGAACAAAAAGTTTTTAACTTCATATTATCAAAATTATCTATTTGTTGTTCAAATGAGTTCTAGTTCTTTTGTCACATTTTTTTTTTCCTTCTTCACAGATCTGAAAGGTAAGCTATCCTATATTCTTCTAATTTGCTTGTAATATTACTATGTCTAAATCATGAACCCATTTCAATCTTATTTTGGCATATAGTATTAGATTTGGGTCAATGCCTTTGACTTTCTGCCATACTAGTTTTCAATTTTCCCAGCTTTTTTTGTGAAAAAGTGAGTTCTTATCCCAAAAGGTGAGTGGGGCTTTAAGATTAACAACTAGATTGCTTTATTTATTGACTATTTTGTCCTGTGAAGCTAACCTATTCCACTGATCGAAAATTCTATTTCTTAGCCAGTACCAAATGGTTTTGATGACTACTGCTTTGCAATATAATTTTAGCTCTGACATAGCTAGGGCATCTTAATTGACTTTTTTTTTTTCATTAATTCCTTTGAAATTCTTGACCCATTTTGTTCTTCCTGATGAACTTTGTTATTATTTTTTCTAGGTCTGTAAAATAATTTCTTGGGAGTTTAGTATGTCATAAATAAGTAGAGTAATTTAGGTAGTGTTGTCATTTTTATTATATTAAATCAGGCTACTCATGAGCACTTGATATTTTTTCTATATTAGTAGTTCTGACTTTATTTGTGTGGAAAGTGTTTTGTAGTTGTTTTCTTATAGTTCCTAACTTTCCCTTGACAGATAGATTCCCAAATATTTTAAACTATAGACAATTATTTTGCATTGAATTTCTCTTGGTATCTCTTGCTGCTGGATTTGTTGGTAATACATAAAAATGCTGATAATTTCTGTGGATTTATTTTGTATCTTGTAATTTGCTAAAGTTGTCAATTGTTTCTACTAGTTTTTTAGTTGATTCTCTAAGGTTCTCTAAAAATACCATACACCCAAAGAAAGAACACTGGGAAATGAATGCATTTTTGTTTTTCTTCCCGACTTATTTTTATCTTCTGAATCCAATTCTTCCTGTGCAACAAGAGAACTGTTCAGTTCTGTGCACATATATTGTATCTAGGATATACTATAACATATTTAACATGTATAAGACTGCTTGCCAAATAGGGCAGGGGGTGAAGGGAGGAAAGGGAAAAGTCAGAACAGAAGTGAGTTCAAGGGATAATGTAAAAAATTACCCAGGCATATGTTCTGTCAATAAAATGTTACAATTAAAAAAATAAATAAATAAAATAAGTAAAAATACCATCATATCATTTGAAAATAATGATAATTTGGTTTCCTCATTACCTACTCTAATTCATTTATCTCTTTTTCTCCACTTATTGCCAAAGGTAATATTCAATTTTAATTTTCTAAGAAATTATTTTCCTCAGTAAGATTTTGTACTTTCCTTCCCATTTGACCAATTTTGCTTTTTAAAGCATTTTTCTTCTAATTTTTTGTTTTGCATTTCTTTCTGCACCATTCTAAATTCTCTTACTAATTTTCCTCTGTTTCTCTTGCTTAATTTTCAAAATCCCTTTCTAGCTTTTCCATGGCCTGAGCTGAATTCTCATTTATTTTGAAGATTTGGTATGGAGCAGTTTTCTTTTTGTTATCTTCTTATTAGTGCATGTTTTGCTATTCCTTGTCACTATGGTCATAGTCTGTGGTAAGAATCTTTTTTTTTCTTTTTTTTTTTTTCAGGCTACTACTTGCATTTCAACTGTTTATTAAAAAATAGGGCTCTATTTTGGGGGGAAGGCACACTGTCCCAATCTTCAGGAGTTTTGTGCAGCTCTTTTCAGAGATTCTTCTAGGGACCAGACCACAAGCACTCTTTTCTGCCCTGTAACTGTGAGGAGTGGCTATGCTCTAGTGTAGCTGTAAAAAGTAGTTTATCAAAACAACCAGGTCCTTTCTTAGTTATATTAAAAAGATCTCCTTTGATCTGAGGCCTCCGAAGCTCCTATGATACCACTGTCCATGCCCTCTCCTGGTATTTTGGTTTCTCAAGGCCCTCTCACCCTACGGACAAGACTTTCCTGCTGACCCTCCAAATCCTCTTTTGTCTTTCTGGGCTGAGAGGTCTGGAAGCCACTAGGCATCCCAAGCCATTCCTGTTTTGCTGACTTTGGGGTCTAGGCCTGGCCAACACTGGCCATAGCCTTCACATTGAACTCCATCTGTGATGCCACAGACATTTCCTGCTGACTTTTTATGGTATCTTTGTCCAGAAATTTTTTCACTCCATCTTTTTGTATTCTAGTAGTCCAAAATTTGTTTATCGTCCTCATTTAAAGGAATTTTATGCAGTTTTGAAGAAAACACAAGGTGTTTCTGCCTTTGCTCAATCATCTTGGCTCTGCCTCTCCAACAAATGTTAAAGTGCTATATAAATGTTATTGCTGTTATTATTCTATATGAGCTACTGATATGAAAAGTTGTAGATTATTATCAAGAATTAAGTGGTTATTTTATTTGTCAAAAGTCACACAGCTATTATACATGGAAAGTCATAAGAAGCTGCAGAAACCAGTGTCATTAGAAACTAACACCCCATTCCTTGTGCTCAGACCTGAGCCACTAGAAAGATGGGATAATTCAAGACTGACTCTCAAAGACCCAGGGAGGAAGAGATCAATATATGGACCCAGGTAACCAAATTAATGGACTAGGACTAGAGAGCTGAATAAATTGAAGAAGACATTATTATTTTAAAAAATGTAGATCCAGAAATATCTAAAATCTAAAATTCTAGACTAGAAAGAAATTATGTTTCCATTATCAAAGGAAAACAGGAAGAGGAAGAGGAAGAAGAGGAGGAAGAGGGAGATCAAGTAACCACACTCAAGAAAACACAACCCACCAGATTCATCTGCTCTTGAAATACAATATTTCCTGCAAATTAAGACAACTCTAAGATACCTCTACACACCTGTCAGATTGGCTAAGATGACAGGAAAAAATAATGATGATTGTTGGAGGGGATGCGGGAAGACTGGGACATTGATGCATTGTTGGTGGAGTTGTGAACGAATCCAACCATTCTGGAGAGTAGTTTGGAACTATGCTCAAAAAGTTATCAAACTGTGCATACCCTTTGACCCAGTGTTACTACTGGGCTTATATCCCAAAGAGATCATAAAGAAGGGAAAGGGACCTGTATGTGCAAGAATGCTTTTTGCAGCCCTCTTTGTAGTGGCTAGAAACTGGAAACTGAGTGGATGCCCATCAGTTGGAGAATGGCTGAATAAATTGTGGTATATGAATATTATGGAATATTATTGTTCTATAAGATATGACCAACAGGATGATTTCAGAAAGGCCTGGAGAGACTTACATGAACTGATGCTGAGTGAAATGAGCAGGACCAGGAGATCATTATATACTTCAACAACAATACTATATGATGACCAGTTCTGATGGACCTGGCCATCCTCAGAAAGGAGATCAACCAAATCATTTCCAATGGAGCAGTAATGAACTGAACCAGCTACACCCAGAGAAATAACTCTGGGAGATGACTAAAAACTATTACATTGAATTCCCAATCCCTATATTCATGCCCACCTGCATTTTTGATTTCCTTCACAAGCTAATTGTACAATATTTCAGAGTCTGATTCTTTTTGTACAACAAAATAACAGTTTGGTCTTGTATACTTATTGTGTATCTAATTTATATATTAATATATTTAACATCTACTGGTCATCCTGCCATCTGGGGGAGGCGGTAAGGGGTAAGAGGTGAAAAATTGGAACAAGAGGTTTGTCAATTGTTAATGGTAATGGGTTAATGTTAACCCATACATATAATCTGTAAATAAAAAGCTATTAAATTAAAAAAAAAGAAAGAAATACAGTATTTCCAAAGGTAACAAAATCTGGGCTTAAACATAAGAATACTTTACCCTGAAATCTTATTATAATCTTACAGGGGAGAGAAAAAGAGTTTAATGAAATGGAAATTTCCCAAGTATTCTGATGAAAAAAAAAAAGTGAGAACTTGTAAATGTGACTGCAAGTAAAAATTAAATTAGAAAAGTAAACTCCTTTAACTAATTAGAATGTGTTTTATCATGATGCAAAGTGAGGCCCCAGATATTTACTACTTGTGTTATCCTGGGCAAGTCACTTGTTAGTCTTAGTTTCCTCAAATGTAAAATGAGCTGGAGAAAGAAATAGCAAACCAATCCAATCTAATATCTTTACGAGAATGCTTCAAATGGGGATCATGAAGAGTCAAATATAACTGAAACAGACTAGCAGCATCATAATGGGAAGGGGAATGCTATAGCAAGCTTAGACTGACCCTAGAGAATTGTTTTTAAATTTTCATTGTGAGCATTTACAATTTGGAAATTGCTAAATACTGCAAATCAGTGCCTCATTTCTGGTTTTGTTCATTTTTTAGATTCAAGAAAGTTTGTAATGTTAAAGAAAATTATGCAGATTAAACCTTTAAGCACAGTGTGACCTAATGAAATAAAATGTGTATATATTTATATATATATATACATGTATATGCCTTTTTATGTGTGAATGTGTATTCACACACACACACACACACACACACACACACACACACACATACTTTTTTCCGGCAAGGGGGAGTGAAAAGGAGTGGAAGTTTATTCATGGAAACTTCTAAGGAAACTGGAGTTTCAGGAAATTATATAATGGTTTATGATGAGTGAGGTAAGGAAGCTGTATAAGGGAATGGGAAGTTGTGTCAAGGAACTGCTAATCCACCATAATTGTATCCATGAAAATGCTATCTACTTGGTGTTTAAGTTCAGTTAAAAATAAAATAAAATAATGCACCTGCCCATGATAACTTTTTTTTTAAATCAAATCATGTTATATAAAATATGATTTTATATGGACATGAATTTATATGTGTGTATATATATATGTGTGTGTGTGTGTGTGTGTGTGTGTGAACGTGCACATTAACACATATATGGTAATTTAAATAATTGATTACTCTCCAGTTATCTTAGTCTGAATATTTCCTTCAATGCATTTGGAGAGGGAAATCTACAAGTTTGTCTGCTAATGTAAAAAGAAATCATGGATCAAATATAACTCTCTAGTTGATATTTTATAATGACTTTTTGTCGTAGTATCAAACTACCAAGTAACTTATCTGGAACAAGCAATACAAAGCAGTTCATTAGAGAGTTGATCACATTTTTTTAATTTGTTAAAAAGATGACTCTCAGGATCTTGGCATCATCAATATTTGACAGATAACTGATGTAGAGTTGTCATGAGTTAGCAAAACAACAAAATCCCTAGATTAATTAAGTGGTCCAAATATTTTTGTCTTGTCACAATTTTTAATGTTTTTATATTTATTTCAGATTAGAATGAAATTGTTTATGTATTCATATATAACAGAACCCCAGGAGAGACCTGAACTGCATAAGAAACTTTATTAGGAAGGAAGATTAAGATTCTGAATATGTAGAAGCAGGAGGTGATTTTTTCGTTTATACAATTCCTAAATAAATCAGTCATTAAATATTGTTTGAGCTCTGTCTGTATGCTCAGATTTAAATATTCTGTCAATGAAATAACAAGATTAATGATAAAAGAAAACAGAGGTAAAATGAACTATCAATAAGAAAAAAAGTATACAAATATTTAATTTCATTTGAAATGCCACCAAAGTAGAATCTCCAAGGACTAACACTAATTTTTAGCAATTAAAAAAGCCTAGATAACATTTTTTCCTGCTTTACTTAGCCTGCAAATAAACAATTCTTTATTTATATAAATACACAAACTCTACCTTTGATACATGAACAGCAAACACATGAATAATTTCCAAATGCATAGAAAAATCACTTGTCATCAGTTCAGAAAGTCAAGAATCTAGGTGAAAAAATCAGGCTATCCTTTTTTTTTTTTTTCTAAATAACTCTTCAGCCATTCAACTTGAAATGGTGACAAGCTGCCCAGCTTAATGTACTTGTCACAATGTCCCCTCTTGGGCAGTATTGAATAAAAGAAATGACTTGGAAGTGTGAAGAAATCAATTGCATATTTTCATTAAGATGAATCCTGCTGTCATTCCTCTAGTCTTCAAGAAGTACCCACATATAGTAGGCAGTATTCTGAGAGAAGCAACTGTCTTCAATATTTTCTCTATTTGAAATCATCTTGTTTTTACCCTTTTGTATTAGGGCCATGTTCTCACCCTCTGAGTAGCCTACATTCACTCCTTCCTGTGAAGACCGCGTATTTTAAAATCAGCCGGCGTCAGGAATTCAGGTTAGGGGAAAATCGTCAGTCTTTATTCTCAGTGAAGAAAGATCGGAGGTGGAAGAGAATGGGCAATAGGATTGTGTGTAGCTGAGTCAAGAAGCTAGCTAGACCAGCAGCCACATGACCAGCAGCTAGGAGCATAGAACCCAGGCCAATCTCTCCCCGCCTTTCTTCCTGTCTCTCTGCCTCCACCCACCAAAATCGTCATTTCCTATACAACACATCAGGATTTGCACAGAGAGTGGGCAGGGGCCATTCTTTATCCAAGCATGTATATTAATAGAGGATAGTCCAATTACTATTTAGCCTCATGTGCTTGGGACCTCAGTGCATCAACTCAAGCCTCAGCCCATTACACCTTCCTGGCTGAACTGAATCAAAGGCCTTATTTTATGTCTGGTGTCTATTTGGATTGTTTTGGCTTGAAAGATTTGGAGTTGAGAAAGTTTCTTTCATTGTTTCTTCTGACTGCATTTCCATTTTAATTAATCCATATAATTCATTGATTCCATTTCTTCTTTGTGTTCTTCTTTCTCTTTATATTTCAGGTTCATTCTTTATCCTTACCAAATTGGAGGAATTGCTGGGCACTTAGGGAACAACTTTCCTAGTGTTTCAGTTTTTAACAATGTATAACAAAAATCAAACAAAAAGGGAAAAAGTGAGAAAAAAAACAAAAACAAGCAAACAACAAAAAAAAGGTGAAAATGATGTTGTAATCTACATTCAGTCCTGATGTACTCTTTCTGAATGCAGCTGGCTCTCTCTCCATCACAAATCTATCAGAAATGACCTGAATCATCTTATTGTTGAAAAGAGCCATATGCATCAGTATTGATCATCACATAATCTTATTGTTCTGTGCAATGTTTTCTTGGTTCTACTCATAACTTTTTAAATTTTTTATTAGTTTCTTGGTTTCATTTGTACATTTTTTCACATATTTTCTTATGTACCTGTTGGGAGAGAATAATCAGAACAAAAGGGAAAAATACGAGAGGAAAAATGAAGAAAAAGAAAAAAACTGAACAAAGCATTTGTTGATTTATATTGTCTTCATAGTTCTCTCTCTGGATGCAGATGGTGTTTTCCATCTAGAGCTGTTGGGATCATTTTTGATACTTAAGAAATAGGAGAAACAAGTCTATCATAGTTGATAATCCCACAATCTTGTTATTACTGTGTAGAATGTATTCCTGGTTTTCCTTTTTTGCTCAGCATCCTTGTAAATGTTTCTTGACTTTTCTAAAATCAACTTGTTCTTTAATTTTATAGAACAGTAAACTTTCATTACTTTCATAAACCATAACTTATTCATCCATTCTCCAATCGATGAGCATCTATTTTTTTTCCAGTTCTTTGTCACCACAAAAAGAGTTTCTACAAATATTTTTGCACATGTGGGTCCATTTCACTCCTTTAGGATTTCCTTGGATTATAGATAAAACCATTGTAACTGGCCTGAATCATCTGCTGTTCAAAAGAGTGATATCTCTCAGACTTCATCATCATATAATATTGCTGTTGTTGTATACAATGTTCTGCTTCTACTCACGTCACTCAGTATCAGCTCATGGTGGACTTTCTGAAATCATTCTACTGATCATTTCTTATAGAACAATAATATTCGAAAATACCATAACTTATTCAGTCATTGTCCAACTGATGGACATCTACTGAGCTTCCAGTTCCTTGCCACTCTACACAAAGAGCTACTACAAACAATTTTCATATGTGGATCCTTTTCCCTTTTTTTATGATGTCTTTGGAATACAGGCCCGTAGAAATACTGCTGGATCAAAGGATGTGCACATTTTGATAGCCATTTGGGCCTAATTTCATATTGCAGTTCGAACCTACACCACATCCTACCCAACATTTATCACTATCTTTTCCTGTCATTTCAGACAATCTGATGGTCTCACAACTAATATGCTGATGAATTGGCTTCTGAACCAAGAGATTGTAGTTAGATTTTGGCTAAAATCCTCCCAGTACATTTCCCCACAGTGTGGGTGCCACTCTGCCTTGGGCCTCTGAACTGTGCCTGTGTTAGGCCACCTTCCACACATGCCCAATTGAAAGAGACATTTTCTGAAGTTCTTGCAAAATATCTTCTGCTGAATATTTGTTATGCTGCAAATATTTTTGGGTTCTGTTACTTCAAAATGCATTCACATCTAGTGTTGATTTAAGGGATGCCAGGAAGAACTTAGACAAAGACTTTTATAATGTGGAGAATTTTTCTCAATAATTTTTTTAAGGTTTTGTTAAAGTCCTTTTGTATTATAGTTTTCAGATAGTCCAATGATTTTGATACTGTCTTGCCTGGATATACTTTTCAGGTTAATTGTTTTTCTCCTGGAATATTTTCCATTTTCTTCCATTTCTTTCATATTTTTAAAGTTTTTGACTGATTTTTCATGTCTTAAAGAGTTATTAGTTTCTATTTGCCCAATCCTAACTTTTGAAACATTATTTTTCTCAACTATTTTTGTGTTTTCTTTTCCATTTGGCCATTCTTATGCAGTTCAGGTCTCTCCTGGGGTTCTGTTATATATGAATACATAAACAATTTCATTCTAATCTGAAATAAATATAAAAACATTAAAAATTGTGACAAGACAAAAATATTTGGACCACTTAATTAATCTAGGGATTTTGTTGTTTTGCTAACTCATGACAACTCTACATCAGTTATCTGTCAAATATTGATAGTTGCCATATGCAACTATCTAGGCCATAGTTTCCAAATGGACTTCCAAGAGTCCATTTGACTCTTTTTTTTATTGTCTGAAAAATGTTTATTTTTAATTGAGATTGTAGAAAAAAATCACAGAATTTTAGGGAATTACTACAGAAAATATTTGGCATGTTACCAGTTTTACTTTGTGTACTGATTTTTATGAGTTTTTTTCCTAGATATTGTGTTAGAAAAGGTGACATCAAAATTGATATTTTGTTATAATAAACTGTAAGTAGAAAAATGTATTTTCAGCAATTTCTTTTTTTTTCATAATTATAACTTTTTATTGACAGAGCCCATGCCTGGATAATTTTTTACAACATTATCCCTTGCACTCACTTCTGTTCCAATTTTTCCCCTCTCTCCCTCCACCTCCTCCCCTAGATGGCAAGCAGTCTTATACAAGTTAAATATGTCACAGTATATTCTAGATAAAATATATGTGTGCAGAACCGAACAGTTCTCTTGTTGCACAGGAAGAATTGGATTCAGAAGGTAAAAATAACCTGGAAGAAAAAACAAAAATGCAAACAGTTTACATTCATTCCCCAGTGTCCTTTCTTTGGGGGTAGCTGCTTCTGTCCATCATTGATCAATTGAAACTGAGTTAGATCTCTTTGTCAAAGAAATCCACTTCCATCAGAATACATCCTCATACGATATCACACAATATCTGCTCATTTCACTTAGCATCAGTTCATGTAAGTCTCTCCAAGCCTCTCTGTATTCATCTTGCTGGTCATTTCTTATAGAACAATAATATTCCATAACATCCATATACCACAATTTACCCAGCCATTCTCCAATTGATGGGCATCCATTCATTTTCCAGTTTTTAGCCACTACAAAGAGGGCTGCCAGACAATTGTACTCTTTTAGGATTTTTGTCCATCTTTTTCCCTGAAAGAAAATGCTCAGTTTAGCAAGGTAGTTTATTCTTGGATGCATTCCAAGTTTCTTTGCCTTTCAGAATTTCAGATTGTAGGCCATTCAGTCCTTTAAGGTGGAAGATGCTAGGTCCTGGGTAATTTTTATTGTGCCTCCTTGGTATTTGATTTTTTTTTCTGGTGCCTTGCAATATTTTTTCCTTGGTCGATAATTCTGATATTTAACCACAATATTACTTGGAGGTTTAATTTTGAGGTCTGTAGCAGAAAGTATTTGGTGAATTCTTTCAATTGTTATTTTACCTTCTGATTCTATGACATCAGGGCAGTTCTCTTTGATGATTTCCTTTAAAAATATTATCTTGGCTCTTTGTTTCATCATGGTTTTCAGGAAGGCCAATAAACCTGAGATTGTCTCGCCTAGATCTATTTTCCAGGTCAGTTGTTTTCCCAAGTAGGTATTTGACATTTTCTTCTATTTTTTTCTTTTTTGGTTTTGCTTGATTGATTCTTGATGCCTCATTGAGTTATTCATTTCCATTTGTTCATTTCTGATTTTTAGTGAATTATTTTTTTCATTTACTTTTTTTAGTTCTTTTTTTATTTGCCCTGTTAAATTTTTAAATGAATTGTTTTGTTCTATGAATTTTATTTCCATTTCACAAATTATTTTTTTTCAGGGGATTATTTTCTTTTTCCATTTCACAAATTCTGTTTTTCAGGGAGTTGTTTTTCTTTTCCATTTTGTCAAACCTCTTTTTAAGGAGTTATATGCTTTTTCCCACTTCACTAAATCTATTTTGTAATGAATTTTCTTCAGATAATTTCTCTGTTTCTTTTTCCAAACTCTCTTGCAAAGTTCTCATTTCTTTCCCTCATTTTTCTTTTTGCTCTCTTTTAAGATTTTTTCAAAATTTCTTTTAAGAGAGCCTTGTGTGATGGGGATCAATTTATATCATCCTTTGGAGCTTCATCTGGAGATAATATGCTTTTAGTCTCCTCAGGGTTTGAAATCTGTTCTTTTCTTTAACCATAAAAACTATCTATGGTCAGAGTTATTTTTGCTTTTTTACTCTTTTTTTTTTTAAAGTTGAGATCTGCTTTTAGGGCAAGGGAGGCTGTCCAAGCTTCCTTTACAAGCAACAGTAGCAGTACTGACTGACTTCCTGTGTTGGTGAGGCATGGCCAGGTCTGTTGAAATTCTGGCATTTCAGGGTTCACTATCTACTTTTTGTGATTGTGTTTGATGTTTTATAACTTCTCTGCTAATCTATTGACTTGCAACCAAAGCAGAGTAGCCAACATTGCTGTAGATTCATCCCTATATATTCTCTGGTAGGCAGAGCCCCCACCGTCATGGTTCTGCTGCCTGATCTTGGTGTCTGTGCTCAGCGTGCTTGCACTTAGCCTGCCTCCCTCCCTGCCTGACTAAAACAGACCTTTTCTGGAGATCTTTGAAATTATCTTCTACTGATATTTTTACACTTCCAATATTCGTGGGTTTTGTCAGTTCAGAACTAATTCAGAGGCTGGTTTGCTAATTATTTTGAGTGTCATGGGGAAAGGTCAGAAAGATAAGTGTTTCCTCTCTGCCATCATGGCTCCATCCCCTACCAATTCTGCTTTTTGAGGATTTCTTTTCTAAGTAAATTTTTGTCTTTTTTTTTTTTTTTTTTTTTTACTATTGTGCCATTTTTTTATATTATCTATCATTATTTTCTTTGTATTGTTATTTTCTTTGGTATTTTTTTTTTGCCTTGTATCAAACTTTCAGTTCTTTTCTTTTTTTTTCTTTTTTTTTTAAGCATTACTCTCATTTCTTTCCATAACTTTTCCCTACCATTCTTATTTCTTTGTTTAGTCTTCAACAAATTTTGGAGGGGGGTTCAGACCAGTTTACCTTTTTTTCCTTCAAGATTGCTATATATAAAGAATTCTTTTCTTATTTCCTCCTACAGATGAGAGTATGCAAATCCCTATCCCCGAAATTACTACATATCTCAATTCTTATACAGTGAAATTAAAAAAAATTTGATAAAAGAAATATTTCCTATTTTTTGGTCTTTTTGTTTCACAATCCTTGCAGGGTAGAAACTATTAGGGGACAACAAATATTTATTTGATTGAATAAGTTATTTCCCAAAACAGTTTGATCAGTTTCAATAAAGGCATATATTTTTATTTTTAATATCATATCAATAAGTCTATTTCACTGTTATTAGTAATATATTCTTTACCATATTAAGGCTTATCAAACAAAAGACTAATCAAACAAATGGCACTATTACTAAATATAATAAATGTATTCACATTTTTTAATGTCTCATCAAAACATTAGAAACATATATGTAATAGAATAAAAAATAATAACTTTTTTTGTGTTTTACTGACCAACTAAAGCTGTTAGAATAATATAATTAGAAGGAATTCAGAAGTCATTTGGTTCTTTTTAAAATAAATAGTAGATTGTCAAATCAGGACTAAATCAGATACCTGAAAGGTTGATAATTATAATGAAACAGACTGGCATTGATGTTCACTATCAACATGTCATTAATTCCACATAAACATAAAATAGCTCTTCTGTGCCTGACAATAATTGCATTACAACTGCTTAATTCCTAACTTGATATGAGTTGTGATAGTGATAAACTTTTCACTAACCTAATGAAATGTTATGGAAGACAATAATAATAATAATAATTATTATTATTATAAACAACAACAATAACAATAATAATTTATGTTACAATTAAGCACACAGGAAATTAAGTTTTTGAAAAGCCTTGGGGCCTATCAAATTATATTAAGAGAAGGTCTTACTATTTCATTCAGAGTAGAAGAATAGCAGGGAATCATGGGACTGATTTACCTATGGATTTGTGAGGAAATTTATACCGTCTGGACCATTTCATTCCTTCTTAAGCAATAAAGTAACCTCTACTCTTTGGACTAATCATGTTGGTGCCAAACTTACATCAGGCACTTGAATAATTTTATTGTCAAAACCCAGGCAGTTTTAGAAATAAGAGAAATCTTAGAGGGAACATTTTGGACATTGGAATATTGTTGGCACCTATTCACTAGACTTTATTAGTGGTGACTTAAATAACAATCCATCCTTGTTTGAAAAATTAGTATTATAAGAACAGAAACCTAGGAACATTATAGTAAAATGGGTAAAATCTGAAAAGTAATTCATATAATTTCACTATTTTGCAACATGATTTGACATGGAAATTACTTGCAAGTATATTTTAAAAAAGATTTGGCTTCTACATACACAATCAGCTACACTGATTATTAGTACACACTGATTATTAGTAAAAAATAGGGAAGGGTTTTTCCTTATAAGTATGCAATGAACAGTACTCTGCAATAATATCTTCCCATGCCATATGCTAGGAAAAATCTTTATTTGAATTCATATGGTACCCAAACCTATATTTTTGGTGCAAAATCGCTTAATTTTCTCAGACATATAAAAGTAACATGGCATCTCTATTCTTTACTTGAAAATATATGTTAATCTAATCTAACATTATAATACCTTAAATCTTTGACAGGGTTCTAATTTAGTCCCCCAAAGTAGAATGACAGAAATAGAAAGAATTCTTTTCACTCAAATTTGATGCCCTCATAATGAACTTGTGAGGGCTCTTATGATTTTTTAGTGATTGAATTTTAAAATGGTTAAAATTCAACCAGGGGTATATTGTCAAAGTCCCCCAAAAGTTCACCAGCATGATAGATGATGTTTGCACAAAGACCAAACAGAATAAGGTTTAAATTATAAAAAGATCTTCTAAAGATGTTATTTGTTAAATTCATTGAGTGCTAGAACAATATCAAAACTTCTCTTTGAACTCCATAATACATCAAAAGTAATACAGTATTGTCAGGTGAACTGGAAATTAAAAGTGGACAACATATTGAACAGGAAATTCATGTAAATATTGATAAGAATGTATAATGTAGAATATGAACATGAGCTGATCTAAAAAATCAGCAAAAAGAACATTGAGTATGGGTCCATTTGAATGAATGAATGGATTTATGAAAATAATTTAGTAAACACTAAGGTGCTCAGTACAATTCTGAGAGAGAAATTTAAATAGAAAAAAAAAATGAAACTATTATGGAGTTGCTTACATTTTAGTTAAAATGTAACTAATTGTAATGAAAACTTTATAAATGTATCTGCTGACTGGATAGAAAGTTGTTGTTTGTTTTTTGTTCTCAAAGGGTACCATGATATCAGGGAAGTGATGCCATGACATGTGAGGTCACTTGCCTCATTTTGTCTTCTAGAGCCATCTGGATCCAGTGGCAAGATATAGATGATTGTGTCAATATGACTGGAGATGGCCTTGAATAAAATGGGAGATCTTGGTCTTTTAAGCTAAGGTTAATACCATCTCATCTCAGTTTAATTGAGGTCACAACCATTCAGGGATTTAGAATAAGCATCAAGATCTACCTGTCATCAGGCTGCATCATTTAGTTAGATTACTATGCCAAAAGTCTAAAAGGTATAGAAGGAAACTGAGAGGAGATAAACACTGGGGGACTTTAGTATAGAAAAAGAAGGCAACTCCCATTTTACTTAAGTGCATTCAAGCAACTTAGATGGATTGTTGGAAGCCACTGGAAAAGGGGGATTGAATGGTGCGATGTTAGGATTCTTACAAGGTGCTTGCTTAGTCACTGGAATTGATAGAGAAAATAATTATCTAATTTAGCATGGTTCAGTATGATTGATCGGATCCTACAAGGAGATGTTATGGGCCAGAATTTGAAACAAGGTACTAAGTGGAATTGAGGAGAC
This sequence comes from Sarcophilus harrisii, assembly GCF_902635505.1. Taxonomy (NCBI): domain Eukaryota; kingdom Metazoa; phylum Chordata; class Mammalia; order Dasyuromorphia; family Dasyuridae; genus Sarcophilus; species Sarcophilus harrisii. The sequence continues at coordinate 132,128,046 of NC_045428.1, forward strand.
AATGGTTAAATATAATTTAGCATTGATTTAATCCTACAACAAATAATGGTTCCCTAGTGATATAATGATTGGTATATACTCATTGTGGAAGATATAAGCAAGAAGCTCTCAGGGCCAGACATAGAAGCCCACTAGAAGCTCTGGGAGGAGGAGACAGATTCATTCCATCTTCTACCTTTGTGTTGGCTGGAGGCTAAAGCTGGCAGAGGCAAAGGACTAGCTGCAGGAACTCTTGGAACCAAGGAGAGAGATAGGCTTCTAATAAAGCTAACTGGGCCCCCCAAGAAAATTACTCCAAGAGAACACTATATTTTAAAGAAGAATATTACAGTGTAGTTTTTAGTGATTCTAAATTTCCCTGCCTTTTCTGACAGGCTGGTTCTGAGATCACCTTAGAGAAAGATAGGAACTTTTAATGACCCCAAATTTATCATTACTTCAAAACACATCTTCATTTAACAATAATATGATATGATAATACCAATATGATAAAAATCATAGAGCAATTCTTTTCTCTCTGTTGTTGTCTCTGCCTTTGTTGCTTATATTCTCTTTTATTCTCTCCATATGTTAATGTATAATAATTATGTTTCTGTGTACATTTATACAAGTGTGTATATGTGTATGTGTGTGTATGTGTGTGTGTGATAACATATTAAACAGGGAATACATTTAATTATTGAATAAACATATATAACAGAACATATGATATATGCTAAACACAGTGAGAGTTATATTAAAAGTCTGATGATTAAGCATGTGATTCTAAATTCTTAAAAATGTTTCTGGAAAAAAGATAAAAAATGAAATAAATTTTCATATATATAAAGTTTACTTGTTTTCAGTGTCTAGGGGGCTGAGAGTAATGGTGGCCTCAATAAACATAAAATAGTTCACTGAAAAAATCCGCTGAAATGATGACTAGAAGGTGAAAAAGCAGTTTAAAAATACAAATAAAATGAAGAATAATTTTATTACTGTTAAAAATTTTCATATTTATTACCCTGTTAAATTTCATATGTACTTTTAAAATAATATTTAATAAATAATCTACCACAAATACTATATTTATTATTTTTGATTTAATGTTTATGTTTGCTGATGATTAAATTAAAAAATGATTCAATAAAATAATTTCTCTTTGTTTTAAGGTGATGTTCTCAATGAGAAAATTCAGATATCACATTAGATAAAGCATTTGGAAGTAAATTTGTGGGACAGAAATATAAATAATGTTAAAATAGAAGCATGTGCCACCTAGGCAGCTAAGTAAAATAGCAGAACAGAGTTTTGAATTTGGAGTCAGGAAGAACTATTAAATTCATCTGCATTCATTAAATTCATGCAGCATCTTATTTAAAAGACTTTACTTTTACTATCTCATTTGAACCTCATACAACCTTTTGAGGTAAGTGCTAATATGTAGATAGGATTTAAACTCAGATTTTCCTCAGTTCATTTCATGCCTGAAAATCTATAAATCTAACAATATATTTATTATAAAACTTAGATGCATAAAGATAATAACAATAGCTAAAATTAATATAAAGCTTATTATAAAGCAGGTTCACACAGCTTTTAAATGTCTGAGTCTAGTTTTCAACTCAGGTCTTCCTCATTCCTCACCTATTACTATATCTACAACACTACCTACCAATTTCTTAAAAATAAAATATTATATACTCTCAGAGCTTACATTTTAAATCAAGAGATTCTGATCAGTCAATCAATAAACACTTAAGCTCTTAGCATGTGTCAGTGACAAACACCAGAATTTAAATGTCAAAGATCAAGGTAGGCTTTTCTTTTCCCTGACAAAAACAAGTTGCTATTTCCTTTCCTTCACTAAGTGGTTGTATTCATTTTTGTACATATTTGAAACATACATCAAATGTTGATGTCAATTACTAGAATGTGATTTTTTTGGGGAAAGGAAAGATTGTTTTGTTTTTGTATATGAGGTACTTAAAAATGCTTAGAAATACTTGTTAAATGATTTATTGACATGTTTAAAACACTCTGTTTAAAGCTAAACTTTTTTTGACTTGTAATAGTCAAAATTTCATTTTTTTGAAAGAGGAGGAACAAAAAAGGGAGAGTTTCCTTAGTCCATTTTTTGCTTGTTTGCTTGGTTGTTGGAGCGTCTCAATAACAAGGAGGGATTGCTTGTATGTGTACAAATGCTGAAAGACTTGTCTTAGAATTTATAATAGAGCAAAGGAGAAAAGCCAATAATACTGAACACTCCACCCCAAATTGGAGATGAAGTATATTTCAAAACATTTAGAGAATAGACAAGTAAGATTGCATGTACTTTAGGACAAAGCTGCACAGATGTGATAATAACCTCTCAAGAATTTAATTCTGAAGATACAAGGAGAAAAAAAAATCCAATGCAGAGAAGAAGTCTGAAATAATTAATGTATGAAACAAAGGAAAATACACATGTGATGTATATAAAATTCTCATAGGATGGAAGTAGAAGAAAGTAACAGGAGTAATAAAAAAAAACAGGACACTTCAAATATAGTGTTAAGAATATTAAATCATGGATTATACTGGTAAAAAAGAACTCTATGCAAAAAAAAAAAACCCCAAAAAAAAACAACTTTGCTTTTCGAATATCCATTTGGGATGAAAGAGAAATTAGAGATTGTATAAGAGCTGTAACAGATATATGTGAGTTATGAAAAAATACTCCAAATCACTAATTAGAGAAATGCAAATAAAAACAACTCTGAAGTACCATGTCATACCTCTCAAAGGGGCTAAGATGACAAGAAAAGATAATGCTAAATGATGAAAGGGATGTGGGACAACTTGAAAACTAATATATTGTTGGTGGAGTTGAGAAATGATCTAACTATTCTGGAGAGCAATATGGCACTATACCTAAAAGGCTATAAAACTGTGCATACTCTTGGTCTGTATCCCAAAGAAATCATAAGGAGGGAAAAGAAACCACACATGTAAAAATGTTTATAGCAGATCTTTTTGGGATAGTGAGGAATTGGAAGATGAGTAGGTGCCCATCGATTGAGGAATGACTGAACAAGTTGTGGTATATGAAGGTAATGAAATATTGTTTTATAAGAAATGATGAACAAGCTGATTTTAGAAAGTCCTAAAAAGTTTTATATGAACTGATACTGAGTGAAACATTGTACACAATAACAGCCAGAATATATGATGATCAACTATGAAAAACTTTGTTCTTCTCAGGGGTTCAGTGATCCAAAGCAATCTAGATAGAATTTGGACAGAAAATGCCATCTGCATCCAGAAGAAGAATTAAGGAGACTGAATATACATTAACACATGCCATCTTCTTTTTTTGTTTTTGTTTTTGTTTTTTTTTATGTTTTTGTTTGTTTGTTTGTTTGTTTTGTTTAATCTCTCCCATGGTACTTCCCTATGGCTCTGATTTTTGCTTCTCAATATGCTTCATAAAGCAATGTATATCAAAAATAAATTAATAGTGTGGAGCCAAGATGACAGAGAGAACACACTCATCTATCTAAGCTCTCCTTACCTTCAGACTACTTCTTTTATGAAACAGCCTCAGAATTAGTGCTTGACTGTCAAAACCCATGAATATTTGAGTACAACACATAACAGAGAGAAGATAATCTTGAAATTAACCAGAAAAGGTCTGTTCTTTGCTCACAAGTGGAGACAGTTAGGACAGGCACAGCATCAGGCAAGTTGGCAATGAGAGCATGGAAGGCAGGTCATGCTGAGCAGGCTGGAGGGGTCGAGGTGTGGTCTCAGCTGGCAGAAAATTTGCTTGGAGAACTTTATCACAATGTTGGCAACTTTGCTCTGACACCAAGTCAGTAGATCAGCAGAAAAGCTATAAACATAGGGCTAAAGATTATAACCCCCAAAACGCTAAAGTATCTCTCAGGACCTGGTCACACACACCCAACACCCAGCAAAATGTCATCATGCAACCCTTAATTCCAGTGCAGCCATTGCTGTCCCACTATTGCTGTACTCATACTTCCTATTATCTGTAGAGGAAGCTTGTTAACACCATATGCCCTAAAAGCAGACTTCATTTGTTTTTGGTGTTTTGGTTTCGTTTTGTTTTATTTTTTTAATGAGTAAAAAAGGCAAAGTGGGCTTTAACTACATATAGCTTCTATACTGAAAGAGAGTAGACTTCAAACTAAAGGTGGAGATTAAAAACAAATTGTCTCTAGATAAAAGCCCAAAAAGGGATATGATCAGATTCCCACCACACAAGACTCTAATAGAAGGAATTAAAAAGGATCTTAAAAGAGAGCTAGAATAAAAATGGGGAAAGGAAAGGGAAGCTTTACAAGAGGGTCTGGATAAATCATGTTACTCACTAAAAGATAGAGTGGATAAAGAAATCAACTCCCTAAAAAACAAAATTAGTGAATTGGAAAAAGAAAATAGTTCTCTAAAAAATAAAATTGGCAAAATGGAAAAAAAATCAATAGAACAAAACAATTCATTTAAAAACTGAATGGATAATTACAGAAAGAAAGAAAAAAAGTAAATGAAGAAAATAATTCATTAAAAACCATAATTGAACAAATTGAAATTAATAACTTGAGGAGACACCAAGAATCAGTCAAGCAAAACCAAAAAAAAAAAATTAAAAAATAGAAAAAAATGTTAAATACCTAGTTGGGGAAACAACAGAACTGAAAAATAGATCTAGGAGAGATAATCTGAGGATTATTGGACTTCCTGAAAAGCATGATGAAAAAAAAAAAGAGCCTAGACACTATTTTTCAAGAAATCATCAAAGAGAACTGCCTAGAAGTTATAAAAATGGCACGTAAAATAGACAATGACAGAATTCATTGATCATCTACTGAAATAGTGAACAAACCAAAACTCTAAGAAATATTGTGGCTAAATTCCAGAACTATCAGACCAAGTTAAAAATAATACAAGCAACTAGGGGAAAAAATCAAATACAGAGGAGCCACAATAAAGGTTAATCAGGATTTAGCAGCATCCACATTAAAGGATTGAAGGGCTTGGAATTTGATATTCCAAAAAGCTAAGGAACTTGGTATGCAGCCAAGAATAAATTACCCAGCCAAACTGAGCATTTTCTTCCAGGGAAGAAGATGGTCATTCAATGAAATAAGTGAATTCCATCTATTTCTGATGAAAAATCCAGAACTAAAGAAAAAAGTTTGAGCATCAAATAAAGGACTAAAGGGAAAGATACTGGGAACTATATTACTGTTGTGAGTACATATGAAGAATATATGTATCATATGGTTTTAGTGTTATAATATAAAAAAGAAGCTAGAGGTGGAAAGGAAATTGGACCCGAAAAAAGGGAAAAGTGGTGGTACTCCATCTCACAAAGAGGCAAAGGAAACCTATTATATCCCAGGGAAACAAGGGAGGGGAATGACCATAGTATGTATCTTACTCTCATCAAAATTGGAACAAAGAGAAAATATTAGACATATTCAGTTAACAGAGAAACTTCTCCCACCTCATTGAAAAGTGGGAGGGTAAAAGTGAAAAGGGAAGGAGTAAATTAAATAGAAGGGAATACAGAAATTGTAAGGGAAAGGTTTAAGAAAAGGGAAGGGATTTTAAGATGGGTGGAGGGATCCTAAAAAGGGAGGGCTGTGTGAGGCAAGTGGTGTTCACAAGTTTAAAACTAGGGAGGGGGGTAAAGGAGAAAGAAAAGATAAAATCATAATCTGGGGTTAACAAGATGACAGGAAATATAGAATTAGTAATTTTAACCATAAATATGAACGGGGTAAACACCACCATAAAGTGGAAGTGGATAGAAGACTGGATTAAAGATGAGAATCCTACAATATGTTGTTTACAGGAAATATACTTGAAGAAGGGCAATATATTCAGAGTAAAGGTAAAAGACTGGAGCAGAATCTATTATGCTTCAGATGAAGGCAGAAAAGCAGGGCTAGCCATCCTGATCTCAGATCAAGCAAAAGCAAAAACTGATCTAATTAAAAGAGATAAAGAAAGGCACTATACCTTGATAAAGGGTAACATAAATAATGAATCAAGAATAATCTTAAACGAATATGCTCCAAGTAGTGTACCATCTAAATTCTTAAGGGAGAAGTTAGGAGAGCTGCAAGAAGAAATAGACAACAGAACTAAAATAGTGGGAAATCTCAATCTTGCACTCTCAGAACTAGGTAAATCAACCCCCCCAAAAAAATTATGAAGGAAGTTAAAGAGGTAAATAGAATACTAAAGAAGTTAGGTATGATAGATCTTTGGAGAAAACTAAATGGAGACAGAAAGGGGTAAACTTTCTTTTTGGCAGTACATGGAACCTATACAAAAATTGACCATATATTAGGATGTAAAAACCTCAAATTCAAATGAAGAAAAGCAGAAATAGTAAATGCACCCTTTTCAGATCACAATGCGATAAAAATTATTTTCAATAAAATGCCAGAGGAAAATAGACCAAAAAGTAATTGGAAACTAAATAATCTCATCTTAAAGAATGATTGGGTAAAAGAGCAAATCATAGAAACAATTAATAATTTCACCCAAGAGAACGACAGCAATGAGACTTCATACCAAAATGTGTGGGATGAAGCCTAAGCGATAATAAGGGGAAATTTTATATCTCTAGAGGCCTACTTGCATAAATAGAGAAAAAGAAAGTCAGTGAATTGGGCTTACAACTAAAAAAGCTAGAAAAATAGCAAATTAAAAACCCCCACTCAAACACTGATCTTGAAATTCTAAAAAGAAAAGGAGAGATTAATAAAATTGAAGGTAAAAAAATGAATTAATAAATAAAAGAGTTGGTTCTATGAAAAAAACAACAAAATATATGAATCCTGAACTTTCCACCAATGAAGAGGAAATTAGAGCCATAATTAGAACTTACTTTGCCAAACTTTATGCCAATAAATTTGATATCTTAAATGAAATGGATGAATACTTTCAAAATTGTAATCCAATTTTAGAAAAAGAAATGTTCTATAATATATTATATATGTGTATATATAGTATATTATATTATATTATATATTAATCAACTCCCTAAGAAAAATCCCCAGGATCAGATGGATTTACATGTGAATTCTATCCAACATTTAAAAAACAATTAACTCCAATGCTACATAAACTATTTGAAAAAATAGGGACCGAAGAAGTCCTAACAAATTCCTTTTATGACACAGACATGGTACTGATATCTAAACCAGGTAAGTTGAAAACAGAGGAAGAAAATTATAGACCAATCTCCCTAATGAATATTGATGTAAATATCTTAAATAAAATACTAGCAAAAATATTACAGAAAATTATCTCCAGGATAATACACAATGACCAAGTTGTATTTATACCAGGATTGCAGGGCTGGTTCAGTATAAGGAAAAGTATTAACATAATTGACTATATCAATAACCAAATTAACAAAAATCATATGATTATCTCAATAGATGCAGAAAAAGCATTTGATAAAATCCAACACTCATTCTTATAAAAAACACTAGAGAGTGTAGAATAAATGGACTTTTCCTTAAAATAATCAGTAGCACTTATTTAAAACCATCAGTAAGCATCATTTGTAATGGCGATAAAATGGAACCATTCACAATAAAATCAGAAGTGAAACAAGGTAGCCCACTATCACCATGACTATTTAATATTGCGTTAGAAATGCTAGCTTCAGCAATGAGATGAAAAACAGATTAAAGGAATTAGAGTAGGTAATGAGGAAGCCAAGTTATCATACTTTGCAGCTGATGTGGTATTTAGACAATCTCAGAGATTCCAGTAAAAAGCTATTAGAAATAATCCACAAGTTTAGCAAAATTAGAGCAAAATAAATCCACAGACATTCTAAGCATTTTATATATTACCGACAAAATCCAACAGCTAGAGATACAAAGAGAAATTCCATTTAAAATAACTGTTGATAGTATAAAATATTTGGGAATCAATCTGCCAAAGGAAAGTGAGGAACTATATGAACAAAACTACAAAACACTTTCCACACAAATAAAGGCAGATCTAAATAATTCAAAAAAATATTAAGTACATGAACAAAATGTAATAAATATGACAATATTACCTAATCTATTAATTTAGTGCTGTATCAATCAGACTCCCAAGAAACTATTTTAAAGACCTAGAAAAAATAACAACAAAATTCATAAGGAAGATCAAAAGTTTAAGAATTTCAAGAGAACTAATGAAAAAAAAAAAGCAAGGTGGCCTAGCTATACCTGATCTAAAACTATATTATAAAACCATGGTCACCAAAACCATTTGGTATTGGCTAAGAAATAAACTAGTTTATTAGTGGCATAGGTTATGTTCACAGGATAATATAGTCAATAACTATAACAATCAAGTATTTGATAAACTCAAAGATCCCAACTTTTGGGATAAGAACTCACTATTTAACAAAAATGTTTTGGGAAAATTGGAAATTAGTATGACAGAAACTAGGCATGGGCACACATTTAACACTGTACACCAAGATAAGATCAAAATGCATTCGTGATCTAGACATAAAGAATAAGATTATAAATAAATTAGAAGAATATAGGAAAGTTTACTTCTCAGACTTGTTGAGGAGAAGGAATTTGTGACCAAAGAAGAACTAGAAATCTTATTGATCACAAAATAGAAAATTTTGATTATATCAAGTTAAAAAGCTTTTGTACAAACAAAACTAATGCAGATAAGATTGGAAGGGAGGCAATAAACTGGGAAAATATTTTTATAGTTAAAGGTCCTGATAAAGTCCTCATTTCCAAAATATACAAAGAATTGACTCTGATTTATAAGAAATCAAGCCCTACTCCAATTGATAAATGGTCAAAGTATATGAATACACAATTTTCAGATGATGAAATTGAAACTATTTCTACTCATATGACGGGGTGTTCCAAATCACTATTGCTCAGAGAAATGTAAATTAAGACTACACTGAGATACCACTATACACCTGTCATATTAGCTAGGATGACAGGAAAAGGTAATGCTAAATGTTAGAGGTGATGTGGGAAAACTGGGTCACTAAGGCATTGTTGGTAGAGTTGTGAATGGGTCCAATTATTCTGGAGAGCAATTTGGAACTATGCTCAAAAAGTTATCAAACTGTGCATACCCTTTGATCCAGCAGTGTTACTACTGGGCTTATATCCCAATGAGATATTAATGAAGGGAAAGGGACTTGTATGTGAAAAATGTTTGTGGCAGCTCTTTTTGTAGTGGCCAGAAACTGGAAATTGAATGAATGACCATCAATTGCAGAATGGCTGGGTAAATTGTGATATATGAATGTTATGGAATATTATTGTTCTGTAAGAAATGACCAACAGGATGAATTCAGAAAGGCCTGGAGAGACTTACATGAACTAATGCTGATCAGGACATCATTATATACTTCAACAACAATACTATATGATGATCAATTCTGATGGACGTGGCCCTCTTCAACAATGAGATGAAACAAATCAGTTCCATTTGATCAGTGATGAACAGAAGCAGTTACGCCCAGCGAAAGAACTCTGGGCAATGAATGTGGACTACTTGCATTTTTGTTTTTCTTGCCAGGTTATTTTTATCTTTCTAAATCCGATTTTTCTTGTGTATCAAGAGAACTGTATAAATATGTACACATAAATTATATTTAAGATATAGTTTAACATGTTTAATATGTATGAGACTGCCTTCCATTTCAGGGAGGGGGAGGAGGTAAGGTAGGAAAAAGTTGGAACAGAAGTGATTGCAAGGGTCAATGTTGAAAAATTTCCTATGCATATATTCTGTCAATAAAAAAACTGTAATAATTTTTTTTTTTTTAAAAAAAGAAGAAAACTAGGAAATATAAAAAAAAAAGTAATTTACTAGGAACAAAAGAGGTATAAGTGATCATGAAAACTGATCATGGAATGGTGTGCACTCATTCCTTATTTCCCTTCTTATTTGACAAAGAGTTTTGTTTTGAACTGGATAACACACAATGGTAATGAGGAGTTTACATGGCAGCTAGTTGTCATAGTGCATTGTGTCTTAATCTCTACTTAGTAAAATCTGAAATCAAATGTTGTATCATCTGCTCAATAGCTGTATGATTCTGAGCACAAGGTACTTTGTTTTTTTCAGTCTCAGTTCCCCCATATGTAAAATCTCATTATCTTTCTTTTATACGCAGTTAGGTGGCACAAATGGATAGATCACTGAAGTCAGTAGATTCTTTATTGGAATCTAGATTTAGATCTTTCCAAACTATGTGGCTTCACATTCTTCAATGATAAAAATGGTAATATTGACAATTACTTCATAGTAATGTTGTGAGCATCAATTGAACCTACATTTTTAAAATACCATTAGCAAAATATCTAGCATATAGTAGACTCTACAAAAATGTTTATTTCCTCTCTCTCTCTCTCCCCTCTTCAAAAATATTGTTCAATCCAGCTGGAATATGAGGGGGGGGGGCAGGGAAGGAATGGTCCACATATAAAAATGTTTTTGTAAGTTTTTATACTTTGAATGTTGATTGGCATTTTTTTAGAATTGCTTCTAAATAACATGACCATCAATAAGGTGGGGTCTTTGTTCAATTTTTGTTTGAACACACACACACGCACACACACACAAGAATTTGTTCAACATTACAAGAAAACTACCTCATCAGAGAAGAAATTTCTGTAGTTCTAGTCTTGGCTATGGGTCAGGCCATTTAAAGCATTGGTGGTAATTTTTGATATTATTCCACAGAATATTCACTAGACTTCTCTGGATGCAGGGAAAGAACATTAGTAAGGAATTCAGACAGAAGTAAAGATGCAAAGTTGTGCCTAGTATTTTTCTCCAGGAGTAATTAATCACACTGCATGCCTACATTTATTTATAAATGTTATAAAATTTTGCCATGGCTTTAGATCAAGTTTATTACTTTATAGTTTGTACACATTACTTTCTTTTCTTTCTTTGAAAAACATGATTTTTGTCTCATGGCTATTCCTATAATTACTCTCCATTCCCCCAGAATATTCTGAAGTAAATTAATAGCAAATCAGCAATCTATTGTCTGTCTATCTATTATTGTTTGTTTGTTTGTTTATTTTTAATAGTCCAAGGTGTAGCACTTCATTGTGGTCAAAGGTTCTACTTATATTGTACTTTAATTTTCTTTTGGTTATTTTTTTCCACCCTTTTCAGTCTTATAAGCATTATCATGAAGAGTGAAAACAGAAAAAAAAGCAACCAATAATATTCTTTTCCCCATTGCAACAGGGGAAGAGCCATCATTTCAATCACTATGACTAGTGTTCTTATAATACTTTATTTGGTCCTTAAAAGAACTATGTAATGCTTTAGATAACTGAGGTGGTCCACTAGTTCTACGCCATCTTCCTCTCAAAGGCTTTTCTTTTCTTTACCAAACACTGATTACCAAATTATTATTTATATTATTATTATTATTACCAAACATAAGGGCAACAATTCTATCTCTGATTTTACTGATTTTCAATAAAATGTTCCAATCTATATTTATTATTTCTGAGTACTAAATTCTCACATGATTTGTTTTGAATAGAAAATACTATTCTTCCTCCTCCTTTTATCTTTCCATTCTCTTTCAATTAATTTCAGTATACCTACGATAACAATTTTATTCTTTCAGCAGTATGTCTAATTTCCATTGTTTGTTGGGAATATTGTGTGTAATTGTACAAAGACACTTGAGAACATGTAGTGGACTATATTCCTATTGATATTCCTTTTAGTATTATACCTACTTTCCAAGATATATAATTTGATAAAAACATAGTTACCAATTTTGCTTTATTTTTTACTCCCAATGTTTCACATATGATTTGAATAATACAATCTTAGAACCCTTTCATCTCTGAGATTTCTTTGATTCAACATGTTACAAGTACATTTACTACTTGTATGATGGTGTCTGAGTCATGACCTGCTGAACATGTATTGCCTCACTAGTAAATTTAGAAAAAAATATACTACTTCTCTGTGTTACGATGATGGAAACACTTTAAAAAGCTAAAGTACTATAAAAATCAGTATTGTTTTACTTGGCAACACTAAGTACTGCTTTTATAAAAGTGAAAATAACTAGCATTTAAAAGCCCTTTAAATTTTGCTAAGCACTTATAATTATTTACTCACTTTATCTTCTTAAGAGCTCTGAAAGATGAATGGTATTATTGTCTCCATTTGACAGCTGAGGAAACTGAGACAGGTCTGATGACTTGCCAAGTGTTACAGAGCTATTAAATGTCCAAGATCATATTTGATCTTAGGTATTTTTTTTTTGACTCCAGGTTGTGCATTCTATCCATTGTAACATCTTGCTCCATATTGTACAGAGTGAGTTTTGAAGAGTTCCATGTTTTGATATAACAGACACACTCTATAAGGAATATTTTTGATAAAATTTTATGAAAAAATAGTCCTTAATTTTCCACAAGTTACTCATAAGGTTTTTTCTATCTTCACACAACCTTACATACTCTGTTCAATTATGGTAAAAGTTATTATGGATAAATAAGGAATTTTTTTCATCAAATATTAGAACAGGGGAAATACATTTATGCGCATTTATCTACAGATAGATATGCACATACAGGTGTATGCATGTATGTGTATATATATACACATACATATATTGCATATATACATATATGTGTGTGTGTGTATACATACATATACATGTGTGTGTGTGTGTATACTGGTCTACTTTTGAGTATATAAGTATGTATTGGTGTAATTTTTATTTCTGACCAGGTAAACCCAGTGATATGTAATTACTGAATATCTGTTATATGGACTCAGTCAAAGTAATGTCAGCCAGTTCATCGATTTCCCCATTCTTGTCTAATCAAAAGCCTGAACTCGAGTTTAATCAGAGAAATAATACAATAGCTGTATTAATAGTGAATAAAAGTATTGTAAACTTGAAAACTATATTTACTTTTCATGATTCTTCTAAGTACTGTCCTTACACATGTCATTAGCATTTCTTCTGATTTTGTATTCTATTAAATCACTTTCACTCATTATTCTTCATAACCAAGAGAAACCAAGTATTGGCCTTATAATAGTGATAGAGATAGCTTTGCATCACAATATCTTAATGTTGAAGACTAGGTGAAAATTTGAGTACAGGAAAAAATCTTTTGAGTTATGATCTTTTCCATTTCTTCTTTCTCAGATATCTTCTTGCTACTTATTTACTTCTTTCCTCTAATTTCCAAATCTTCTCTGGGTATTCTGAACATGCATTTTCTCAGCTACCTCTAAAAATGCATGTTATGCAGGATACCTTTTAGATTAATAATTCTTATAGTTAAATAATCACCTAGGCATCAATCCTCTCTTCATTCTCTTTAATTCCCAACCATAGCATTTATAATATAGTTATATTTTTTATTTATTTCAAGTATTCTTGAACTACAGAGTAGAAGAAAAATTAGGAAAGAGAAGTTAGATTTTCTTTGACTTAGCCTTAAAATCCCTTTAGCTATCAGATTGCTAATCAAATGAATCTTTAAAACTGACAGACAGTATATTAGAGAGATTTCTCCAGGAAAGGCCTCCAGCTAAAGGCTTTCTGTCTTAAACAGCTTTGAGTATTCTAATACACTTTTATTTGAGCTTTAAGGACCATTAAACCTGCTAAATTCACTTTTCTGATTTCATTTTAAACCTTTTAATTAAAATTTCAGTGGCAATGAAGCAATACACCTACTATTGTGACCAAATACTCTAAGTGGCCACTTAAATACCATCAAAATCTGCAAGGACATTTTTTCTTCTATGTCAGTTTTAAGGGCATTTTCTAGATGATATTTTAAAAATCAGAACAGAATCCATTATTTTTAATATTATATTTGATAATGAACACATAAAGTGTTTTTGTTTTTTTTTTTTTTTTTTTGGTCTGGTTGACTTAAAGTGTTTCGATAGAATGTAAAAAAAAAAAAATTAAAAAAAAAGCATAGTAATAAGATTCTATTCCCCATTAGGACAAATTATACTTCAAACCCAGAAATGCTGTCTCTCCCCACTTCACATCTAGTAATTCCCTGGAACTTCAGCTTGTAATAATCACTAAAAAGGTAGAATCTCACAAACTAAGAGCTATATATATATTTAGTATTATCTTGTCCAAGTAATTGCTATTTCTTCCCATTATAATGTAAACTCATTCAGAATAAGATCAGCTTCCTTTTATTTTCATTTACAGATCTAGGGAAGTGACTTGTGCATATTTTTAATTTAACAAATGCTTATTATATTGAATTCAGTGTGACATATGCTTGGGTGAAATCTAACTTTCAAATTTTCAATAAATGTAAATTTTTTTTTAATTTCCTAGAATCATTCATTTCAGTGAATAACATATTTTCCATGAGATATTATTTAAACCTTTTCCAAATATATTTTGCTCATAAAGAATATATTTCTGATGTAAAAATATAATATTCATTCTATATAAATATAGAATTAAAAATTATGATGATGATATCTATTGGTAGAGAAAAAGTTTGGTCAATAAAACAAAATACCTTGCATGCAGATTAGCCTTCTTTAATCTTTCATGAAATTGATAACTATATATTTTCATTATCACCTCTCCTCACAGTTAGCTCAACTAAATTTCATGAATGCTTTTTAAAAAATTCATTTCCACGTTTATTAAATACCTCTGTTCCAATTAATACTGTATTAATTGCTGCATATATAAATAAAAATAAAAAAACATAATACTTCCTAAACTGTAGCAGCTTGTAAACTAATAGAGGAGAGATCATATAAGTAAAAACAAAAAATGTATGTATACAGCAGATAATTATAGGTTAGAAATAAATATGATCTTTGAGAGTATAACTCATTTAGATGTAGGGATATTAATACAAATGTGGAGATAGGAATATAAATACAAATGTAGATATACATACACAGGAAACAAATATAAATACAGATACATAAAGATATAAATGTTCATATATATCTTAAAAGATTTCATTATGACACAGGATATCATGATGAAGTATCACAGGCTACAAAAATAAACCTTTTTTTTTCCTAAAGAGGTGGAAAAGTATTGAATATACTTCCAGTAATGAATTTGTCATGCAAGAAACAGCTGAACGGATTTCACTAACAATAATTACCAGAAGCTTTTGTAGAAATTAAGATTACCATCCCTCCAATTCAATATATATACATGAAAATTTTGTAATATATATATATATATATGTATTACTATCAGAGTTTGAGGAATGAACTAAAAATAATACTGACTTATGACCAGAGAAAAATAGTATTTTTTTTAAAGAAATGTAGAATTGGCAGTCAGGAATTATTTTGATTCCAGATTGGACGAACAAATTTCATACCTGTTTGTTGACATGATTTGGAATGAGACATCAGGGAAAGTAGACACAATTGACACAAAAAGAAAATGACACATACTGAAAGGGATATGGAAAAATAGGAAGACTATACACTGCTCTTGGAGTTACAAACTGGTCCAACCATGCTAAAGAAAAAAATTAGAACTTTGCCCAAAAGACTACAAACTAGGTATAGCCTTTCACCTGGCAATGTCACTTCTAAATCTGTATCAAAACAAGACAAAAAAAAAGGCGGGGGGGGGGAGAACAATATGTAGAAGAATTGTTACAACAGCTCTTTTTGTGGTGGGAAAGATTGGACATTAAATTAAGTGTTCATCAATTAGGGTATAGCTGGACAAATTGTGGCATGTGATTGGGACAAAATACTATTGTGCTATAAGGAATCATGAGCAGGAAGGTTTCAGAAAAACTTTGGGAAAATCTGCATGAATTTATACAAAGTGAAGTGACCAGAACAAGAAGAACATTGTACACAGTAAAACTAATATTTTAAGGATAATCAATTGTGAAAGGGTGAGCTACTCTGATAAAGACTCTGACCTAAGACAATTTCAAAAGATCCATCATGTAAAATGTTATATTCCTCCAGTGATAAAACTGATGAATACTGAATGCAGGATAAAGCATGTTTCATTTTGCTTTATTCTTTATTTTTTTTTCTTTCACAACATGTCTAAGATGGAATATATATCTTCCATGACTTTTTAATATATTAGCTATATTAAATTGTTTGACTTAACAAGGGGTGAAGGAGGTGGGAGACAGTGAGAAAGGTTGGAATTCAAATCTTAATAAAAAGAGTGTTATATTTTTTATATGTGATTGGGAAACATTTGATGAAAAATTTTTTTCCAAAGAAGAATCAGGGGGCAGAGCCAAGATGGCAAAGAGGACACACGCTTCATTCTGAGTTCCCTTCTACCTTCACTACTGATTACCAAATTCAGTCTCTGAAATAGTGCTTGACTGGTAGAATCCATGAATATTGGGAGTACAACAAATTACCAGCAGAAGATAATCTGGAAGATCACCAGAACAGGTTTATTTTGATTGAAGGGGAGAAGGCCAGCACAGGCAGGGAAGCAGAATATGGAGGCTAGTGCATACTGAGCAGACAGGGGCTGGGTATGGTCTCCATAAGTGAAGAATTTGTAGGGAGGATTGGCTCCTCCACAGGTTGGCTGCTCTGCTTTGCTTGCAAAGCAGTAGATCAGCAGAGAAGTTACACAAACTACAAAGGTAGAGTGTACCCCAAAATTCCAGAGTTTCACAGGACCTATCCACACCCCAGCACCAGCACCAGCACCAGAAAGGACTCAGCACCCCCACAGGGCAGCTGTGCAGGCACATTCCATAGGGCAGGGCTCTGCCCAAGGCATCACACTTCTGCACAGCAGGTCCCTTTTCAGGGCAGTCACACTTCCACAGCTCAACGGCTCTTTAGCTCTTCACACCCAGTTCACAGGACAGCTACTGTCCATCTGTCCCTCTTTTGTAGAGGAAGCTGGAAACCTCTTTGCCCAGATGGCAAACCTCAAGGGCTTTAAAAAAATAAGTAAAAAGGCAAAGTGAGCTCTAACTATAGATAGCTTCTATACAGAAAGAGAGCAGATTTCCAACCCTGAGGAGACTAATAGCCGACAGTCTCTACCCCCATCACACAAGGCTCTCCTAGAAGAAATTATAAAAGATCTTAAAAGAGAGCTACAAGAAAAATGGGGAAAAGAAAGTGAAGCCCTGCAAGAGAGTGTGGAAAAGGCATATAACTCATTAAAACAAAAATTTGATAAAGTGGAAAAGGAGAACAACTTCCTGAAGTGTGAATTGAAAAAAGTAAAAACAAAATAAAACAAAACAAAACAAAACAAAACTCCCAGGGAAACAAAATTTGTTACTTAGAAAAGATGAAGAACTCCCAGGAAAGTAGGATTTGTGAATTTGGAAAAGAAAATAACTCATTTAAGAAAATCAATAAAATGGGAAAAAAAAAAACCCAAAGCAAAACAACTCATTTAAAAACTCAATTGGACATATACAAAAAGAAGTTTTAAAAAAAAGGAAATGAAGAAAATCACATTAAACATCAAAACTGAAAAAAATGGAAATGAATGATTCATTGAGATACCAAGAATCAGTCAAGAAAAAAAAAAACAAAACAAAAAAAAAAAAGAAAAGAAAAAAAAATGTTAAATATCGACTTGGGAAAAAAACAACATACCTGGAAAATAGATTTAGAAGAGATAATCTAAGGATTATTGGGCTCACTGAAAACCATGATGAAAAAAGGAGCCTAGACACTATTTTTCAGGAGATCATCAAAGAGAACTGCTCAGATGTGATAGAATCAGAAGGTAAAATAGGCATTGAAAGAATTCATAGAACACCTTCAGAAAGAGGTTCCAAAATAAAAACTCCAATGAATATTGTGACTAAATTTCAGAATTATCAGACTAAGGAAAAAATATTACAAGCAGCAAGGAAAAAAAATTCAAATATGGAAAAGTCACAATAAAGATTGCTCAGGATCTAGCAGCTTCCACTTTCAAGAATCAAAGGGTCTGGAATCTGATATTCTAAAAGGCAAAAGAACTTGGAATTCAGCAAGGAATAAACTATCCAGCTAAGCTGAGGATTTTCTTCCAGGGAAAAAGATGGACATTCAGTAAAACAGATGAATTCCATTTATTCCTAATGAAAAAGCAAAGCTAACCAAAAATTTGACCTCCAAATATAGGACTGCAGAGAAGCATAAAAAGATAAAAAGAACTTTTGAGAAATATATTTCTGTTACAGGCATACATAAAGAGTGTAAGTATAATTTGATTTTACTGTTATAATATTAAAACAGGGGAATTAGAAGTGGAATGGGGATTTTATTTAAAAAAAAGGGTAAAGAGGAGGTAAAAAGATGGAAATTACATCTCATGAAGAGGCAAAGGAAACCTATCATATCTGAGGGAATTAAAGAAAGGGGAGGAAGATTGTGTGAATTATACTCTCACCAGATTTGGCTCAAAGAGAAAATATGAGACATATTTGGTTTACAGAGAAACTTCTCTCACCTCATTAATATTGGGAGAAGAATAAAGAAAAAGAATAGAGAAGGCTAAATAGAAGGGAATACAGAAAAAATAAGGGAAAGGTTTAAGAAAGGGGGAGGGACACAAAGGAGGTGTGAGAGATTCTAAAGAGGGTGAGCGGCATGATAGAAGTGGGGCCTATAAGTTTAAAACTGGGAAAGAGGGTTAGGGGGGCACGAAAAAGAAAAGCATAATCTGGGGATAATAAGATGACAAAAAATACAAAATTGGTCATTTTAACTGTAAATGTGAATGGGATGAACTTTCCCATTAAGCAGAGGCAGATAGCAGACTGAATCAAAAGTCAGAACCCTACAATATGTTGTTTACAGGAAACACATTTAAAGCAGAGAGATACATACAGAGTAAAGGTAAAAGGCTGGAGCAAAATCTATTATGCTTCAAGTGAAGTAAAAAAAGCAAGGGTAGCCATCCTTATCTCAGACCAACCAAAAGCAAAAATTGATCTAATTAAAAGTGCAAAGGAAGGAAACTATATCTTGTGAAAGGGTAGCATAGTCAACAAAGCAATATCAATACTAAACATATAAGCACCAAGTAGTATAGCTTCTAACTTTCTAACGGATAAGTTAAAAGAGTTGCAAGAAGATTATACTTGGCTATGCTGGAATTAGCAGTTATGCTGAAATCAGCAGTGGAAAGGCAGCTACTAGAGCTTCACTGGAACCAACAACTCTAGCTATGCTTTGGATCACATTGAGTCACTCCAGGTGTGGGGTGGGTATGGCCAGGTCTTGGGAGACTCTAGTTCTTGGGTTCATAGTCTTTACCCCTTGTGTTTATAGCTTCTCTGCTGATCTACTGGCTTGCTGCCAGGGAAAATTAGCTCACACTGTGGTAAAGTTCTCCCTGCAGATTTTCCACCAGTAGAGAACACACCCTGCTTTCCTCCAGTCTGCTCAGCTTGAGCTGTTTCCTGTGCTCTCATTACTTGCCTGATGGTTGGACCTGGCCTAGTCCTCCATCTCTGCCCATGAGCAAAAAGAGATCCCTTCTGGCAAATTTCGAAAATATCTTCTGTTGGTAATGTGTTGTACTCCCAATATTCGTGAGTTCTGACAATCAAGCATTAATTCTGAGACTGAATATCATTAAAATAGATTGAGGGAAAAGAAGAATTTAGGAAGATGCTTGTGTCTTCTCTGCTATCTTGGTTCCACCCCTAAAGCTTTCTATTTTCAAAACATATGGATGGATAATTTTTCAACACTGATCCTTACATAGCCTTGTATTCCATTTTTTCCATCCTTCCCCCAACTCCCTCCTCTAAATAGCAAGTAATCCAATATATGTTATTCATGTTAAAATATATATTAAATCCAATATATGTAAACATGTTTATGAAATTACCTTGCTGCATAAAAAAATCAGATTAAAAAAAGAGATAAATTAAGTAAGAAAACAAAAATCAAGCAAACAACAACAAAAAGGGTGAGACTGTTATATTGTGATCCATACTCATTTCCTATAGTCCTCTCTCTGGGTGTAGATGGCTCTTTTCATCAAAAAGTCAATTGAACTAGCCACAATCATCTTGGAAAGTGTCACATTCTTCACAATTAATCATTGTATAATATTGCTATTGCTGTGTACAATGATCTCTTAGTTCTCCTCATTTCACTTAGCATCAGTTCATGTAAGTCTCTCCAGGCCAATCTAAAATTATCCTGCTGATTATTTCTTATAGAACAATATTATATTTCTTATAGAACAATAATATTCTATAACATTCATATAACATAACTTATTCAACCATTCTCCAACTGATGGGCATCCACCTAGTTTCCAGTTTCTTGCCACTGCAAAAATGGCTGTAACAAACATTTTTTAAATAAGCATTTCTAAACCAAAAAGATTACAGCAACAACTCCTACACTTATGGCCTTTTATCTTGACTATAGACTCAACAATATACTGTATCTGCCATGTAAAGAGTTAATAAAATTAAGAGAAACATATCTTCAAAATTTTATGGAATAGAAGAATTATATGAACATAACAAGTAATGAAGTCTACCTAAAGGATGGGGGAGATATAACCTATCTAGGGATTGGGAATATCTAGGCTACCCAAATTTTGTGTCTTTGAAATAATGACATATTGAAGTCATTATTAAGTAATATGTTGTACTCCTCCCTTAAAAATTGTAATATTCTTACTTTGGCTATGATTATGATGCCATAATTAATGTTTCCCTAACGTTAAAATTAATATAGAACAATTTGTTTGCTACCATATGCCTGCAGTTTCCCTAACAAACTGTAAATTCACATACATACACACACACATACACACACACACACACACATACACACACACAATGCAAGTGACTAGCACTATGTGAGAAAAGAAACTGGAGAGAAAATTAATTTATGGCTAAGGAAAGATTGACTTTTCTTGGCACTTTTACCTAATAAAAAGGAGCTGGTTCTAGTGTAAGCTTTCCATTTAAAATAATCATAATCATAATACAACTTGTCCTTAATTAGTAGGCTAGCATCTCATAGTTGTTTTTTATCACCATTTATCCTATCTCATTAATTTTAAACTAGCTAAAATTTTCAACTACTTGGCTCTCCAGTGACTTTCTTTTCTTCTTCACAATTATCAAAGTGCTGTTCTTTTAATACTTGTTCCTGTCAGCTATGTTAATATTTTAATAACTTCTTTCATATGAGTCTATGCACATTTTTAAAATTTGAATTTGTGTAGAAGATGTTTGTAATTTGTCCTAATAAAATACACTTTATGATGTGCTTATGAATTTTTGTGTCAGAATGAGAAAATTACCAGGTTTTCATGCTGAAATAAATTCTGATTGAGACCATTTAGTCATCCATTCTCACATTAGAGATGAGGAAACTAAGTTTTAGTAAGAAAAAGTAGTGATTCAGTAATTTGTGGCAATACAACAATTAGACAAGAAATATGCTAACATTTCCAGTATTTATTCTATCTATGTATTCACTTCTTTGAACTAGAAGTACCTGTGTAGGTATCACCATGGGGATATCTCTAGGCTTTATTTTATCTTTTGGTATGCCATGGGTGGCATAGTGAATGGAGAGAACTTCCTTACAATCAGGATGATTTAATTAATAGGTCAACCTCTAACCTATACTTGCTATGTGATTCTGAACAATTGACTTGGCCTTTCAGTGCTATAAATAATTCTAAGATAATAAATTGCCTAATGATTACAAATCATTTAAGGGGCAGGATTATGGTGGTCAGAAAAGGAGGCAAAGTTAAGATACATGTCTTTACACAGTTTAGCTAAAGGAGAGTGGATGGTGACTAATTATATTGAGGTAATAAAACTAAAGTATTATATGCATAATGGTACTCAACACAACAGAATAATAAAATACAAGATTGATTTAGGGTAACAAAAAAGATAATGAGTTCTCTTTTGGAAGTATTAAGTTGTGATAGCTATGAATCCTCAAAATGAAGATGTATGAGGCAATTTGTGTTACAGAACTGGGGTACAGAAAATAAATCAGTTCTATATATTAGGAAGACATACATAGACATGCCAATGGACCTTATAGCAAATCATTAGATCATTAATAAACAAAGAGTAAAGGAAGCAAAGAAAGAAATAAAATAAGTCCCAAGACAGAGTGTTTTGACATATGCATAAGTGGAAGAAGGGAATAGAATATTAATGATGATGCAAATAAGGAGTCTTAGAAGTAATGGTAACACAAAAAGTGACACAAAGAATACAACATCATAAAAAGGGAGGATATAATATTTATGGAGATAAGGTAACGAATATGTCAGTTATTTATTTGAGGTCAAGAAGAATGGGGCTTGTGAGAAGACTGCTATGAGGGAATTGTTGACAAAGATAACTTTGGAAAGACTAGTTTCATTCAAGTGTTGAAGTCAGAAGCAATATTGGAAGGCTTTAAGAATATATTACTGGTAAAAAAATCTGTAATTAAAATATATGTTCCCCCTATTTTTGCTATTAAATGGAGGAAAAATACAAGAACATAATTTGTGTGGATGGCAATGTCAAGCAGGACAAATCGTGGACAAGCCACTTTACTCTGTGACTCAGTTTATCATCTATAAAATGAGATAACACTTATCCTGTCTTGCTCAAGTCACTTCAAAATTCTGTATAATGGTGAGTTATTTTTGTAAATTCCCTGAGGACAAGAACTAAGTCTTATTAATCTATCCATTTCTGCCAAAAACAGGGACAATCCATTATTAAAGAGACACCAAATATTATTGATTTTTGTTATTGTTGTTGCTGTTTATTCTAGTGATATGTACAGGACAAAAATTAAGACAAAGTTCTATTTGCTTTGTGAAACAAATGCACTCAAGGGATTTAAAACCGGAAGGATCAGTCAATGATTCTGTTCAGCTAGAAGGAAAGAAAAAAAAAAGTGAAAGGAGAAAACAAAGATGAATTTTAGTATATAATGGTGTACAGACTTAAGAAAAGGCTGAAAAGTCAGCTAGTTCCACCTATAAATCAAAGATCTAGAGATAGAAAGATTAATGTCTCCTGCTATATAATTGAAACATCATAGTGACAAAGATTTTCATGTTTTCTTAATATTTTTAACCTTTTCTAGTTCCTGGTATGGAAGAGATAGCTCATATAGTGATAGATTAAGTTTGAGGACATGCTTAAATTCAGACTGTTACATTTGCTATCTATATCACCATAGAAAGTTACATCAATAATTTGGACCTCAATCTTTTAACTATAAATAAGTGTTGAATTAGATGATCTCTAAGATCCTTTTGAACTTGAAATTTATGATCCTGCAATAAGTTGCTCATTCATTTGCATGTGAGAGTCTAAAATGGATTACTTGGTAAAATCATATTTACTTTTCCAATCACTGGCAGAGCTTTAGACTTTAATTTTGTAATTTCCCAGAGCATACTGAAATTACGACAATGATATGTTTGAAGATAAACCAACTCTTTCATCAGCTGAAATATTTTATTTTTTTTAGTTTGAAATCAATTAAAAATATCTTTTGAGGTACCAATAAACACAATATATGTCAATATATTGTTCAATATATGCCTTCAATTTTTAAACTTTATGCATGTCATTAATTCAACACCACATATCACATTATATCCATAGCTTCATCAGTTACAAAATCTTATTTATTTATATATTTATCTATTCATATTGTATTAGTAAATGATATTTGATTGTTTTTCCATTAATGAAACTAACCAGATCTGATGTTTATGGTTAACAGTGTGCTAAATGCAAATTAGGTAGAAGATTAAAAACAATACTATATATATATATA
This sequence comes from Sarcophilus harrisii, assembly GCF_902635505.1. Classification (NCBI taxonomy): domain Eukaryota; kingdom Metazoa; phylum Chordata; class Mammalia; order Dasyuromorphia; family Dasyuridae; genus Sarcophilus; species Sarcophilus harrisii. Next base: position 132,151,863 of record NC_045428.1, read on the forward strand.
TATATATATATATATATATATATACACATATACATATATAATAGAAAATGTTGCAAGATCCTGGATCTACTCAGCTCTAATTGTTGCTAGCTATATGACCTTGGGAAAATCATTCAGCTTTACATTAAGTCTCAGTTTTCTTATTTGAAAGCAATACTTATTCTATCTACCACAACATTTGTTAAATCAAATCAGATAATATATTTGAAGACATCTTTAAAGTTCTGAAGTATTACATAAACATCAGCTTTAAAAATATATTAATAAATAATATTTTATTATGCATAATTTCCTCAATTCTTCATCAACAATGTATCATAGCAGATAAGAGTACTTAGCTTAGAATCTAACACATTAGTTTTCTTTCCAAATTATAACATTTTATCCAATCACTTCACCAAAAAATATTTTAAAAGAATTATGCTAAGCACTTATGAGAGAAAAATGGAAATTAAACAAATTTTGAACTCTCAAAAGGTATAGGCCTCTTGATAGTATAGTAGTTAAAATTGTGGGTCTGGAGTCTGAAGGAACAGAATTCATATCCAACTTCAGACACTTACCAATATATGACACTGGATGAGTCACTTAACCTCTCTATATCTGCCTCAGTTTTGTTAATTGGAAAATAGGGACAATAATACCACCTACTAGCCAGAGTTGTTGTGAGGCTCAAACGAGATACTATTTTCAAAAAGTGCTTACCACAGCATCAGACAAATAGTAAACATTATATAAATGTTTATTCCCTTCCCTGAGCAACCTCAGTTTATCTTACACAGTGTTGGGGAAAATATCATATACACATGCAAATATATTTATGTATATACATTTATATTCTTATATACAGGTGCACACATGCATGCATATACAAATGTGTACATTTATATTTCTGTATGCACACCCAGAGAGAAATACATCATCATTTCAGAGACACCAATACTTAGAAGGTAAAGAAAAACCTTGTTGAAATGATGCTAAATGCAGTAGTCTCACAATACTTAGATAAGAGGAGAAAGTACAATTCCAGTTATAAAAATCAAAGTAGCCCATATAGTACCATCATCACCATAATCACCATCACTACTATTACATTAGATGGGGAGTGGGTTGACAAAGTCTTGACTAATGAGTACTGCTTTGGATATGTTGAGTTTGAAATGCCTGTAGGATAACCATTTGTAAATATTGAATAGGCAATTATTGATGCAAAACTGGAGATAATAGGTCTAAATAAGAACTTATTTCTCTAGTCTTACGCTATCATTTGTCCATAAGGTCTGTGTAGCTTGTTCTCCAGACCTAATCTTTCCAGTCCTTCATTTTCCTTTACTATGGTGAGTTGGAGTGTTAATAGGGAAATGAAATAAAGAATATCTTCATTTTTTCAATGTAGAAAATTTTGAGATCATGGCTTCAATTTATTCAGTATGTAATCTGATATGTTAAAAAAAATCTACTACTTGCTTAGTATGAATAATACTTATATTCATATTTGAATTTTTTTCTCACTTCAAAATTTATAAAGTTGATAGGTAAATTATCTTAGTTGAGTTTCCTAATAGGCCTATGAGGAAATGACCCTTAGAATCATTAATGAAAATTACCAATAAAGAAATAAACATATACATTAATTTTCCATGTTCAGATAATCAGTACATGCCAGAGATGGAATTTACCCTAAAATTCTCCTAACTCTAGGTCCAATATTCTTTTCACTATCCTATTCTGAGTCTCTACTGTACATTCCTAATCCTCCATTTATTATTTAATTTTATGGGCCACAAGATTCAACATTCTGGTTGGCAGAGATGGGGGGATGAGTCTGCATTTAGCTTAACTAGTCCTTGAAAAAAAGAGTGTATTTCATCACCATACCTGTATGTGAATAGTCTGATGTAGGACAAAACCGTAAAACAGTGCCACTTACATATAATAATGAGGAATAAGAAGACAAGACATGGGGCAAGACGCTGTAAGTGACAGAAATACCTCAGACATGCAAATATTGTGTTTTTATTTACTTAAGAAGATATCTACATTTTTGACTATTGAAACAAAGTAAAATCAGTGAAGTTTTCATTATAACTTCTTTTCCTTGATATTTCTTATCTGTTTTGTTTTAATCAATCAATATGAAACTTTGCAAGATATATCACAATGAAAATTGTCAATTCTCATTCAGTTTTTGTACATTTTGTATAATTAGTTTTATTATACTTCATAGACAAAATCATTTTGTCATCATTACATGATATTACTATCTAAGCAGTTATAAATAAAAGGTCAATAAAACAGAAATCTTTGGATCAGCTGAGAGAAACACCATCAACCTGAGAGTGTAAGGAGAATTTTTTACAATTAGCCCCAGAAGAATATTTTATTAAACAGATCCTCACAAAATGTCTGAATAGCACTTTTTAATGAGAAAAAGCTTTAGGGATCCTCAAGAAGACAGTTTTCTGCCCCTGGTGAATTTAATGAGTCCATCTGTTGCCTCCTGGGACATGACAAAAAGCAGTTTGCAGATTCATATTGATGCTGCAACCTGGAATAGACTTACTGTGATGCCACAAAGCTAGTTATTATTTCTGAGATATACTATAAAATGATGTTTTGCAGAAAGAAAGATATTCTTTATACTATGTGACTATAGGTTGATTCAATAAAGAATATTTTCTTTGAGAACAAATGTATCATCTGACATGCATTTTTCCCAGAACAATCTACTTCTAAAAGATCTATTAGAAAAAAATATGTCCCTTAAGTAATATTGCTATCATCAAGTTCAGCATTTTTATATATATGTGTATATATATTATGTATATATATTTATATATACACACAGGTAAAAATATATATAGAAAAAATATGTGTCCATATAATTATAGTAATGATTATATAGCTAGCAAGATATATGTGATTATATAGTCTTATATTTGTGAATATATAGGTCTCTTTTTATATCTGGTTAAATAAGTATCTCTATGTATTCCACTTTAACATCTAAAGTATGTTGTGTTATTTGTGGAATATATATCTATTCTCTGCAATCTAAAGTAGAAGACAATAAATGTACTCATATATGCAAACATATGTTTTATATAAATATTTTTGTGTATAGTTTATAACAACACATATATGTATGATGTGTGCATAATATAACATAATTACATATATAATGCAGAGATATTCTTGCAATATCAACATTATCCTTTTATGTGTGCAGGAAAATATGTTATTGAATATATGTATTTGTGCAATGTGTACACATTCTTATAAAAATATATAAATGCATCTAACCCTAAGGGCATATGTTATATTCATCTTAGTTTTCATTTTATACAATATTGCATGGAAAGTTCAAGGAAAAAATTAAATATGTTATCAAAATCATTTTTTTAAAAATGCTCTCAGGAGAGATTTCTTAAATCTAAACATTCAGAGCATTCTAGATTTGTAAAGCTGACTGTCTGATTGACATAAATTGGAAACTTAAATGGTCCGGTTACATAAATCATTAAACCTGTCATTTCAGTCTAAATACTAAGTCTATACCAAATTAGGGATAGTCTAATATCTTAGAAAAAGCCCTGATTTTAGAGTCAGAAAATCTGCTTTTAGATTCCACAGTTCCATTTACAAGGTCTGTGATTCTGAGAAAGTTCTTAAATTTCTCTAAACCATAATTTCTCCTTCTATAACAATAACATGAAGAACCTATTTCATAAGATTTATGTAAGGAAAGCACTTTATAAACCTTACAGAATTAAAAACTATTGGTCTTATGTATATGCATATAATATCCATGTGTATACAGATATAGATATATGTATGTGTATGTATATATATATGTATATATATATATATATATATATATATGGGTGTGTGTGTACAATATGTATTTGTGTATATAGGTATGCATATATCAATGTATGTAGATTTTCAAATTTTTTAAAAGGCAAGAAGCTGGAAAAACTGACATATGACATAACAGAATCCAAACTTCTTTGCCCAGCAACAACAAAAAAAGGAATCTCAACATCTTAGAATGGACTATGTTCATGGATTTCCCTAGTTAAAAACTCACTTTTAAATAACTTTATAAATCTATCAGAAGTAGATTTTTAATCTCAGATTGCCTTTTTAAAATGATTATTAAAAAGTTTAAGGGGTAGCATGTATGAGTAAATAAATTTTGGAAAGGACTTAAGTGAGGTAAATGCACAATATTAATTGATAATATTACATGGAAGCAATAACATTAACATAACATTAGGTTTCATTAAAGACTGTATAAAGTTAAGGAAGTGAGAGTTCTTCATATGCTGTAACTGTTACAATTGGTTTCTTTTCTACTTTTCTATAAAATTCTCAGTAAATCATCATGTCATATGCAAATAAAAATACATTTGTATATTCTTTACCTATATGTTTTGCTTTTATTTCTTTGTCTTATCTTACTATTAGTAACATTTCTAAAGCTGTGTCAAATAACAGTGGGATAAGGAAGAATCTTTGCCTTACTAATATATTTATTAGGAAATTGTTTAGTGTTTCTCCATTGCAATTTTGGTATCTTTATGTTCTAGATATATCTTTTTTTACACCAAGAGCTCTTCTGTGTCTTTATTTTACCATAAGATTTCTAACATAAATGAGTTTTATACTTGATTATGTATTTCTCTAAATACACATTTGTTGTTTTTAGTTTGATAAATTATATTGCTATCTTTATATCTGAGTGATAAAATCAACTTGATCATAGTAAGTATTTGTGGATATAATGCTACAGTCTCTATCACCAGAATTATATTTATTGATTTTTTAATTAAATTATTCATAAAAGTATATCTCTATCATTATCTTTTTTTGCTATATTCTCCTCTGGTTTCATTATAATTTCTATATTCTCGAAAAAGGAGTTTGATAAAGACTTTTTTCACATTTTTGAGAAAAATACATTTATTTTATTTAGAAGATAATTCTTAAAACCAAATAGATTTTTCCCATAAATCTATTTATTGCAGGTCTTATTTTTTTAGTTTCTTACAATTAGTTAAAATTAAAGGATGATAACTTGTTGGTAAAATGATCTTATTCTTTTATGAATTTACCTATAGTTATTTCTCATTTGGTTTATAAATACTTGAAAAGAAGATGTTTTGGAGGGTAAAAATGGTTTGGAGAAAGTGAACAGTCATATTTTCTTGGTATCAAAAGTTCTTATTTTGCTTATATAGATTCACAATCTTAGAGAGTAAGAGAATTCATCCTTCTCTTAATGGAAAAAGACTGTCTTCCTGATTATCACAATATGCTATTTTATATCATATGGTATAAAAATTTAAAAGAAACATTTAAATAATCACAGATTAGTAAAAAATTTTAGTTGAAAAAAAGCTTTGGAAAACATGCAATGTGTTTGTTAATTTTTAACTGAGAAATAAGTGTATAATTTGAGATCAATATGAAATCAATTATTAATAATTTTTTATTTGATCCATTGTTTTCCAGTTCAGTATGCTTTCTACTATATAATACTGTTATTTAGATTAAAAGCTATGTTGATTTTCTATTGAAATATATATTTTCCTTTGAATGTAAGTGGCTTTGCTTCCCTAAATTATTATAGACTAAGCACTTATGACAGTGTTAATTCTATTTTTTTTAAGCCTGCCTTCAATTGCTTCCCTGCAAAAAGAGCCAAGTAGAGTTTGCTTTCTGTTGTAATAACTTTTGAGAATCTAAGTTCACTTCTAGACCATGGCAAATCATAAAGATAAAAATGTGTTATTATCAGAACAGCATGTGAGCTGTTAAATAATGAGGACAAGGTATAGAGAAGATGGGCAATTTATGTGCTGCAAATTATGTTAAAGGACTTACAGGAAGGAAACAACATATTCAGTAGGGTCCCAGTGAGAGCTTATAGAAGAAAATGAAAATTACAATCTGGAAGAAAAAGCCCAAGTCAAGTGTGATCTCCAAAATAGAATGAAATTCAATCTGTGATGAGATCAAAGATCCATTGGAACATTAAAGGTTTTTGTGTTTGTTGTTTATTTTTCCTTTAAAAGTAACTTTAAGAAAACAAAGACATTTGAGACCTTGTGGTGATAATTTATATTTTATAACCATTAGGATAACCTATTTCTTGCACAATCATAATACATCAAGAGTCTGTTCATTTTCTTATCAAATATATAAAGATCTTAACTTAGAAATCTTTTTAGGTCAATTGTTAAATTAATTGAGGTGAATAAATTACTTTGTAATATATTGTCTATGTAATAAGTTACCACTTACATGAAACCAATTTGTCCTTGGAAATTGGTAATTGATATCATGGTGGTCTAGGACCTCCTTCCCAGAGAATGTTTAACATGATATTTTTAAGTGAGTATAGGCTTTTTAAAAGTAACTGTATCCATTACATTAAAATAATATTTGTGAAGAAAACAGCTGATAAAACAAGCTTGTTATTTTCTGTTTTACCTTTAGTAACATTTAGTAATAAAATTTTATCAAATTCTGAGAAGTATAAGGTATACTATCTATTTTTAACAAGGGATGAAAGTGTCATATTTGCCATGAACCAGCTTTACTAAAGATGAATGGGCATACATCTTGGGAACATTTTTTTTTTTAGTCATTAACTTTGTGTGTGTGTGTTTGATTTTATTTATCCCTAACAAACACATAGTCTCCTGTTTTTAGTAAAACAAACACTTCATAAATTATATTTTAAAAAGCTCTAAAAGCAACTTGAAGATAAAGGGGGTTGTTTAAATAAAAATTTTATTGTTTGCGAATAAAGTAAAATTTATGGATTGTCATAACTAAAAGGTAGCAATTTATACTCCAGAACAGAACATATATAAAAATATGGGAAATGGCTGAGTCAGAAATATTCATAAGGGTGGCATTGCTTAACATTGCTTAAATATTGCTAAAAATACTGCTTAATATTTCTTAAATATTGCTTTAAATACTGACATAATAAAAATAAAATAATTTAACAGACATCATCATAGTAATCTTTATATATTAAAAATGTTTCCCATTTAATGTATTATGATTCTGTCATAATGTGGTTTAACTGTAGCATATTCTGTAGAAAATGTAAGATAGTAATAAAAACATTTTGATGTTCCTTGTAAAGATGTGCTTCTATATTGTGAGAAGAAACAAACTAAAACTCAGGATCAGAATTTAGCTTCATCGCCATCCATCATAGTTACATAAATTTTAAAGTTAAATTTAGAATTAGGGGGAAAAAGTCAGTATGTTGACACAAAATCACAAAGTCAGTCTAATGGAATAGTGGATTTGAAGTCAAGATATGATTTCAAAGTCTTTATCTGACTTTTGTGGTACCTTTGTAATGGTTTTTGTCATTTCATTCTCCTCAGTCTAGGTTGTTTGGGTGTTTTTTTTTTTTTTTTCCTTCTGTTTTTCATTTTTATTTTTGTTTCTTTAGTGTTTTTTTTTTTTTGTTTGTTTGTTTGGTTTGGTTTGGTTTGGTTTGGTTTTTTAATGTGCAAAATGAAGTTTTTGACCTAAATGATTTCAAAGGTCTCTTCCTATTCAAAACCTTGTGAATTTTATCCATTGCAGTACATTTTATTAAAAAGAAAAAAAAAAAAAAATCAAGGTGATCCTTGGAAGCTTAATGAGTGAGAGAAGAATGTTCTTCATTTTTAACTGGTTATTTTGGCTTCACAGGGACATAGCCTAAGGCTGCACACATAAAAGTCACTTCTAATAGAAGGCTGAAAAGAGACTTTGTCAAAAGCTAATGTCTCTAATCAAAAATATGCTAGCTATCTCCCTTTACGTACCTCTGACACAAGGACAGTGCTAAAATATAAATGCTATGATAAAACCTGTCATCGCTATAAATAACAAATGAATATGTTGGTCCCAATAAAAATTTTGATGCATGAGTCAGAGATAAGAAAATCTATATACTTGTTCTCATAAAAGAGCAAGTAGATAGTTTAAGAGGTTAAAAAAAAGAGGCTTTTTAAAGTCATATCTGTGTGAGTGAAGTCAAATCAGAGTGGACCAACATTTTTAGTATATACAGTAAGAAAGAGCTTTGTATTGTAGTATCATCTGGACATACAAATAAAGATTCCTAAGTTTGTGGAACATTAGAACAATCTATAGTGAAAACCAATAAAAAAATTCTGGGCTTAAATCACTGCTTCTACATTGCTGTAAAATTTAGTTTAGGATAATTCTGGACAACAACACATGGAAAAATACAATTACAAAACTTCTCTGTTTCATTTTTTTAAGTGAAATTATGATATAAGTGCACTTATATTACAAGACTATTGTATGGCTTAAATATATATCCGTGCATGTACATTTATATACATTTATATATATGTAAATATGTAAAGCACTTTACATGTCTTTAAAAAGTTCAATCTGATGAAAATATCTGTATCTAAACAGGTTAATTAAATACATAGAAAGATGCACTGAATTTTGGAGTTTAAAAAAAAATATTTGATAACATTTATCTTTTAAAGTTTTCAAAGGAATTTATATGTTTTAGACCATCTGATCCTCACAAACAGCCTTGCGAGATTAATGATGATGGTTCATTTTACAGATGAAGAAAATGAGACATAAAGGGCACCTCAAGTGACTTGCCCAGTATTAGGTATTTACTATCTGGAACAGGATTCAAACTCTGGTCTTTGTGACTGTCTAGTGTATAAACTAGGTAGTTTAAATTATGTGGTTATCATGGTTAAAAATACTTAGATAAACATTTACAGATATAAACATGGAAAATCATATGTATATGTTACTCTATGCACATAATCTATTTAAATGCAATTAACAAGAAACAGAAAGGAGAAATGAAACATATAGATTTCTCTTACATAGATTTGTGGGTTTGTTTTTTTATTTTTGAGTGATCCCTGATAAATTTAATGTTAGTTGAAGCTGGTGCTTCTTTTCAGAACTACTCTATTTTAGGTCTATTTGCTGGTGAAAATATACATAGATATAGATATAAATGTGTTTAATGTGTTTAAGGTATAATACCAAATGATGAGATTGATGTAAGTGCATCACATGTTAGGGTTTGGCACCAAATACTGGAGTTTGGTCATGGGAAGAATTCACAAGGCCATTCATTATCTTTGGCAAAAGATAGGTTTATTTATGAAAAGAGGTTATAGACAAAATGAAAAGACACAATAGATACCAGGAATGGCAAATATGAAATAGAGTTGGGAAAGCATTTAATTAAATTCCTTGGAGTATTAGGAGGGTGGCACCATTGGGCACTGGGGAGGGGTAAAGAAAAAGACTTCACAAGGCAGAACTAATGGAGGATTAATGTAAAGTATGGGCTAGTTCCTTGGACGGCTTCAGGGTCTGCCAAAGTCAGAATAAATTAAAGTGCTTGTTCTTAAAGGGGAGAAATGAAGGAGGTATACAAACTGTCACGAGGTTTGCCAAAGATGTACCTTGGATTCTTGAGTCCAAAGCCAACAGTCTCTCTCTTCCTAGTTCTGCTGCCAAGTGACTCTGAGGTCCCTCTCTCTCTGCCCCCCTAATCCTTGCATATGATTATCCTAGCACCAAACATTCATCAAGTATCCAACAATGAGAAGAACCATTTATCCAAACATATGCTAATATAGTCTTTGTCTCACATGAAACAGATAATTAGCCTTAAGTGCCTGGTTGTCTGATTCAAGTATACTTTTGAAGTTTCAGCCCTCTGCAGATTAATCCAAAAGAGATTCAGCAAAGGTGGTGTGACCCATAGACAGACATATAAGGGAAATTTAAACTTGGGGATATGATATAATTTGGCTTTCTTACTGAATATAGTAAAATGAGGTTACTGAAGCACTATTCAGCAGTGAAACTGCATAGTTGAAATGAATCTTATCAGTTGTCCTTGCCTGCTTCCTCAGGGCGTTATTTTATCAGTACTTCCACCTTTCTCTGTCACTCCCCAGCTAGTAACACAGGACCTTATCAGACATAGATATCTCTATCTATCTATCTATATATATATCCGTGTATGTGTGTGTGTGTGTGTGTTTAAAATTTGGCAAGGTCATTCATTCAGACCAATCTTGATTAAATATTTGCAGTTCAAAAATAATCAATAGATGTCTAATTACTCCAGCTTTTTTTTTTTTTTCTTCTCTATTTTATCCTCATGAACCTCAACTGAGAGGTAAGTTAGGGAGTTTGTATATCTATGTTTGTTTTCCTTAGTTCAATTAACCTATTCTGTCACAAATCAATGTTGTTTTTATTTCATATCTAACTGTTAGCCTAAGGAAATGACCTCAAAAATCACAATTTCTTGAATTCCTATGACCCAAAGCTAGTTTGTACTCTCAGTTTTAACTCACTTTACAAACTTTCCAATGATTATCTTCTATCAAAAATATTGCTAGAAGCAATAAAAATTGATTAGCCTTCAAACCACTGCAATTTCTTACTTTTTCTTCAGCAGGACAAAGTTATACTTATATTTATACAAAGTTATGATATTTATTCATAGTTGCACATCTTATTCCATTATAATCCATATTCAAATGCAAAATTAAAAAATACATTTTATTATAATAAAAACTTGATTTGTTACATTTATTTCCAGGGACATAATTAAATAATGTTTTCTTAGATTAGGGTTAATAACAAAAGTATCACAGAATTCATACATCATAGGAAAAAAAAGAGAGAAGAGAATGATCCTCTTTCAATTTATGTGAAGTCTTTGAATAGGGCTAGAAGAAGAATAAAAGTTTCTTACTCTTCTGAAAGTGAATAATCCTTCAAAGTAAGGGATTTTCTAGAAACTAACTCCACTAAAGCCTTTTTCCATACTCTATGATATCTTAGTATATGCAAAATAGAAATGAGGTCAAATGATATAGTGGATTATCTTATCTTAAAGACTGGAAAGCCTAGGTTCAAGTGCCACTTCTGATACATGTTCTGTGACCCTGTTAAGACCCTAAATGTTTTTTGTTGGTTGGTTTTGTTTTGCTTTGTTTATTTTACTTATTTTCCCCCTCCTTAAAGCTTTTTATTTTCAGAACATATTCATAGATAATATTCAACATTCACCCATGCAAAGCTTTTTGTTTCCATTTTTTAATTCATCCTTTTCCCTCTGCTCCCCCCAAATTATTATGCTGCAGAAGAAATATCAGATCAAAAGGGAAGAAAAAGTAGAAAAAAGCAAAATTCAAGTAACTAGAGCAAAAAAAGTGAAAATACTATGTTATGATCCACATTCAGTCCCCACAGAGAGCAGATGGTTCTCTCCATAATATCATGTGAACTGGCCTGAATCACCTCACTATTGAAAAGAGACACATCCATTAGAATTGATCATTGTATAATCTTATTGTGTAAAATGTTTTCTTTGTTCTATTTGCTTCACTTAGCATCAGTTCATATAACTCTCTCCAGGATTCTCTGAAACCATCCTGTTAATTTTTTTTTTTATGCAACAATAATATTCTGTAACATTCATATACAGTAACTTATTCAGCCATTCTCCAACATATGGGTATTTATTTAGTTTTCAATTCCTTGGCACTACAGAAATAATTGCTAAAAATTTTTTTTTCCATATGCAGATCTTTTTTTTTCCTTTTTTTTTTTTTTTTTTTTTTTTAATAATGTCTTTGGGATAGAGACTCAGTAGAGACACTCCTGTATTAAAGCATATGCACAGTTTGATAGCCTTTTGGGGATAGTCCCAAATTACTCTCCATTATGGTTGGATCAGTTCACAATTCCACTAACAATGTATTCATCTCAGGTTTCTCACATCTCTTCCAACATTCATCATTGTCTTTTCCTATCATCTTATCCAATCTGAGAGGTATGTAGTGGTACCTCAGGGTTGTCCTAATCTTCATTTTTCTGATCAATAGTGATTTACATCATTTCTTCATATGATTAGAAATGTTTTTTTTTTTCCCTTTACCATTTATGAATTTGAGAAATGGCTTGCATTCTTATAAATTTGAGTCAATTGTTTATATATTTTAGAAATGAGGCCTTTATCAAAACTCGTGGATGTATTTTTTTTTCCTCAGTTGACTGCTTCCTTTCTAATCTTGTCTTGGTTTTGTTTGTACAAAAACTTTTCAGCTTAATTTTGCATTCTATAATATATTATAGTTCTTCTTTGGCCACACTTCTTCTTTTGGCCTCTCTTCTCTACAGATCTGAGAGATAGATTATCCTTTGTTGTTTTAATTTGCTTAAAGTATCATTTTATGTTTAAATCATAAACCCATTAACTTGATATAGTGTATTAGGTGTGGGTCAATGCCTAGTTTCTTTCCAATTTTCCCAGCAGTTTTTTGTCAAATAGTAAGTTCTAATTGAGAAGTTGGGCTCTTGGGGTTTATCAAATACTATAAACATTGACTATTGTGCAAAACTTTCAATGTTATAGGAAATTATACAAGATTAAACATCACAAAAAAGGTGACAAATTGCATTTCCTCACCTAGGAATTTTCTATATTATTAAAAATACAAGTCATTTCTACCCTTATGTGCAAAGAAAAGTATTCTTTTTAGATGTTGAGGGCTTCCATGTATATGTTTATCACTTGTTTTATATAGCTGAAGAACAAAATAAACTGATAGTTTGACAAAAAAAAAAAAAAAGCCAGCCTCTAGAAATTCATATATGAAAATAACAAATGAATGAAGAATGTTTATTACCAAAGGCATAGTATATTAGATAAGTAAGTTAGTACTTTGTAATATGTATCTCAGTCCCAATCCAAAAGGTAAGGTGGAAATAGAATGAATTATATTTAAGAAATTATGCTTTATTGTTCTCTGGTACAAAATACCTTCTTTTTAATAGCAATATTTTCCCAGTTTTACTTTCTGACTATGAATCATTAAACACTATGATGCCAAAAGCTACAGTTATTCCAAAGCGCAATGAAGTGGCAGTTGCAAATAGATATAAATATATTACAATATATATATTATTCCCCAAACTGTAAAAGGCTATAAATGACAGTCAAAAGATAAAGCCAGAAAATCAAATTTTATAAAGATATTAAGTAGAGCATGGGAATAGAGAGTGTGCTTTTAAGACAGGAAGACATGAGTTCAAGTTCTATCTTTTTCACCTACTATCTATGTGATCATGGGCAAATAAATTTCTTGAGTGTTCTCGACAATTCTCTGTACAAATACTTAATTTTCACAGAAGCTGCCAACTTATATTGTGCAGGATTTTTCTCTATCATTTAAACCATAGGTTGCTTTCCTATAACTGTCCATTAAACAGGTCTCTACAGCATGGTCAAAGACCCAATGGATATCCCTGTGTATATTATTGGAAAAGAGGTTCCCACAAAGAATGAATCCCTTAGAAGTATTGGTTTCTGAAAAAAATTGCCTGTGACATTTTTTAGATAGTCTTCATAAGAATTCTGATTTTGTTTGTTGTGATGACATTAATGTTGATTATATCATAGATCCTTCAATTCACATAACTCTAATTCAGAAATGAACTGCTAACTGCAACTCAAACTATAACTCATCAAGAATCCTTATAACAATCTAGTCCTTACTTAAAGAGTTAAAACTTAGTTAAGTCCATTCTTCCTTTTCTAACGCCATGGTAGCAAATTTATTTGAATGACTTCAATTTATTAAAAATCCTCTTAACCTAAATCTATCTATGTGACTTCTGCCTCTTCAAATCTTAGTTTTATTTTATCTATATAGAATTAATTAGTCCTAACAATACAACTCTTTAAATATTTGAAGATAACTATCATCCCCTATTATTCCATTCACAATTTAAAATTTTAGGCTAAATATCTCCAATTCCTTTATCCAATTCAAATTCTTCACATATTATGTTCATGAGGCCTTTCAACATCCCAATTGCCCTTCTCTCTTTAATCTAATATTTATCAGTATCTTATCTAGACTTCAAAATGAATTAAACACTATACTCTCTGAAACTTACCTTCAAAACCCCATGTTTGTACTACTTGCATCAGAAAACAAAGAAAAAAAAATAGCAAAAAAAAAAAAAAAACAGAGTGATGAAAGAATGCAGTAGTATATAAGCTGTTGGTATCATATGAAATACTGCTTTTTATTTTATCTTGACTCTATGGTGAATATTTCTAGCATTTTTGCATTGTGAAACAATAGCACTTTTAATGGCCAGTTGTTAAGAGGGAAGAATTACTGTATCAGTTCTAGATCTAGTTCCATCACTCTTTTCTTTCCAGTGATTTGTGGATCTTCTTTGGTAATAATACAAGTGAAAACTCTCCTATGAAATCACAAACTACTGAGAGTTTTATCTTTAACATACAATGGCTTATTTTGCAAACTACTACATTAACATGTAGAGAACCTAAGTAAATTCTGAAAACAATTAAGATGATGAAATTGTCATAAATGTTTACACACATGGTATTCATTCAATTCAGCCATAATCAGCCTAGGGCATTCTTTTATTACCCAGACAATGTACCACTGGTTTCTTTCCCTGTATTTTCCTTCTACTTTTCATCTGGTATGCCACATTTATGGTTTATTAGTTTGTATAAATGAAGGTTAATCTTTCAAAGAGAATTTCTCTAAAATCTGTGCAGATTTTGCTCACTAGCTCCAAATGTATGATTTATTAGAATGTATAAAAAGTACATAGAATATTGAGATAAATAAAAAGATGAAATCCAATATTGTGGCAAGTAAAGGTTTAAAAGTATGATTTTTTTTTTTAAGTTCTATGTACAAGATTCAGCATCTCTGTATTTTTTTTTTTAACTATGGCTTTAAATAGATATTGTTATTGAGATATTAAATAACTTGGAATGGTATGGTTAAAATGATTTAAAGTTCATTATTATTCTGAATTTTTATCTATAATATATTTCTTCTTTTAGTAAAGGTAAAGGAAAGTTAATGGTAGTACCTTCTACTGAGTTTTTCCCCTTCAATGTTTTTTTTTTCCTATGCTAATTATTCATATATACTTTCCCCATTAGACCATGAGTTTCCTGAGAAGTGAGACTATTGTTGTCTGCTTATGGATACCTAGTATTTAGCATAATGCCTAAAACCTAATAGGTACTTCATGAATTGTTATTAGCTTATCTGAGCAAATTAGCAAGATTTTCAGTAATTTGGCAAGCTATGTTTCTGAAGTTATAACATAATAAAATATTAGTACTTTTGACCACTGATTCTTCACATATATGAAGCCAGTGTATTACTAAAATGCCAAAATATTTGTTATAAACTAACTGCTTTGTAGCCATGAAACAATAATCTTATATTCATAAATCAGATTGATGTAATATATCTTCTAGGGGAGACAGCAATGATGTTGAGGTTCCCTGATTTTAGGGGGAGACTTCCATTCTAACAATAATTCTAATCTTCTGGCTTTGGAGTCTGCCTCAGTAACTTCCCACACTTCCAATCTAAAAACAACAATCTGACTGATTCTGAACAGATCCCTCCTCAATTCACTGCAGACTGTCAGATAGCTTCTGTCCTTAGAATAATCCCATGGACCAAATTCAATGGTAATAATCTATTGGTCAGTGAAAATCAAATTCTGGAGACTACTCCCTGGTCCTATCTCTGGGCCATAGAATTAGCCTGTCAATGATAGAAAGATGGATAAAGACAGCCTTTCTCCCTTAGCACTTTGCTAATCTTTTCTGGAATTTAGCCCACCCCAACTGACATTACAATTCTGATAAACTTTGCACCTTGATTAGGAAATGGGCTCAAGCCTGCAAATTATTTTGAGACACTTCATGACACCAGTCTGTGACCCCAGTCTTTTGGGGTCTCCTTCCCAATCTCAACATTTGATGGCCCAGTATGGGGAAAGCCTGGCCTCCCCTGGCTTGATTCCCTCCTTGTCAAGGTAAGTTCCCCAATTTTTTTTTCTCTCTCCATTCTATAGTGTAGACATCCCAAGTCATTGGGAGAAGGCTTGTCTGGATCATCATGAACTCACTCAGCAAGTTTTCTTTGACTGGGAATGCCCAGATTGGGAAATTCTTGCAATTTTGAGCAAAGTTCCTAGAGAACCTTTGCCACCTTTTAATCTTCCCTGGAATGCCAAAAAGATGGAAGTGATATAAGACAGCTTTTGGAAAAAAATTTATAGCTTTTGGCAAAGATGGGACAGTCTTCTTTCATGTCATGTTGTCTATTCCTTGGTGCAGAGTGTTTGTGTCATGTTTGGTCGTTGAGCTAGTTCTTTTTACCTGAAAAGATTTAAAATGCAACCAGCAAGAAGAAACCTTTATGCTGTAGTTAGAATGCTGAGAAAATTTCTTAACAAACCCATTTTTTTTTTTCCTATGGACTTCAGCTTGGGCCAAACTGGGGGCTACACAAAAAGTTAGCTAATTAAGATCAAATTATCATCTAAGCAAATTCCCAAGGTTTTGAAAACAATGACTAAAATGTTTGCCAATTAATCATTTTAAGATTACAATAATTCCTGAAACATTGGAGATAATTCCAGAAATTTACTCTATTCTGGAGGAAAATGAAAAGAAAAAACAAATTAGGTGAATAGCAACTTTTTGCTAAGCTTTTTTGACTTCTGTCTTGTCTGAAGTTCCCCTTTGCTTCTTTGAGAAAGCATCCCAAAAAGTATTAACTGACCCAACTCCACTCCCTGGAATGATCTTGAGTGTATGTATCTCAGTTGTGAGGATTGCTAACAAGATCAATATAGCCCAAGTCCTTCTGTTTGTTACCACTCTCATCTCAGATCAGATTAAAACTCAAATTCTGTCTTACCTGAAAAAATAAGGGAAGCAGCCATGGGGACCCCACACAACGTTGCCCAAACACTTCCTCGACCCAGCTTTGGGAACTGGGGATAGACTGGGAATGAGGTTCCATGGTCAGCATTCCCTGAGCCCTGAATTCTGAAACCACCATCAAAAGGATATCTAGCACCAGTCACCCCAACTTTCAGCAAGTTCTGTCCATCACCCAGCATGACAGCATGAGGTGAGATAGCCAGTCAGCCTTTGCATTTAGTAAGACTACTGTTCTCTGTCTCTATTGTAGATATACATTACCTGTGTAATTTATGAAAAATTATTTTATCTCTGTGTTGGGATCTTTACAAAGTGTTAAGACATTGGAGTTAATTTAATCTTAGAAAGAGTTTTGGGCCAGAACTTGAACTAGGTACTAAGTGGAACTGATTGAACAATGCTTGTGTTCACACCTTTAGAGAGCTCATAAGTATCTAAGTACTCAATGGAGTTCACACCTTTGGGAGAGTTCAGGGCTAGTATGAGATCTGAATTTACACCTCCCTTAGAACCAGAGAGCACTCTGGGAGATAACCCAGAATCCCTCTCCCTCCAGAAGGCAGAGTTAACCTTTGGGAGATCACATAAATAGAGGGAGCTCTTGGAGCTTGGGAGAGACTGGAGATTGAGAAGCCACGAGTCGGAGATGGCTGGAGGCTGAAGAAAGCAGAGGCAGAAGCCAAGGACAAAGCTGCAAGATCTTTTGGAGACAGGCAGAGAGATAGGCCTCAACTAACCAGGCTAATTTGGAAGGAGAAATAAGGGCCAGGTCTTAGGAGTCTTGACTACTTGCCTTAGAGCTAGCTGCCACAGCTCTTCTGATTCAGAAAGCCTCTAAACTCACCATTGGATTCAGAGCATTTTTGAAGCCATCAGTGGCTTGCTAGTGGCTTTACTAGTTATAAGACTCTCCTTGTTAGACCCTCCTGACTTGAGTCTCCTAGTGTGCCATATCCTTAACCCTGCCACAGATTCTAAATATGCTTTTTGTATTTTGCATACTCATGGAGCTATATAAAAAAGGGAACTTTTGATAGTAAAAAACTCTCCTATTAAATATGCAAGGGAAATTCTACAGTTATTTCAAGCTATCCACAACCCCAGAGAAGTTTCTGTTATGTAAAGGACACCAGAAGGGAGATTCACATCAGGCCAAAGTGAACAGGGTTGCTGATTCAGGTACCCATGCTGCCACTCCTTTGCCTCTGACCCTGGCACTTTTAATTACCCAGCTTCCTGACTCTTACACCCCTTCATACTGGTGTATAATTTTAAAATAATGTACCTAGCCCTAAACTGAGATTAGAAGAATTTGCTATTAGAGATAAAATCTCTTGGGACTGTAACTGATTCTTTTGAGTTCTGAATTTGATTGCTTTATCATTAATTCAGTACCCCACCATTTAAAGAGAAATGCTTTGGTCATTGTTGAAAAAAAGGGACACACCTTTTCTCCTTCTGAGTGGTTTCAAACACCTTCAGGTAAGCTTCCAATCCCAGAGGCAAAGCAATGGGAACTTCTTTTGGCCTACCCAGCTCTTTGAAGATTTAGCAATGGCCCAGCCTTCACTTCTCAAATAACTCCAAAGCTGGCTGAAGCACTTAATATTAGTTTTCTTTCTTTCTTCTTATTTTCCACTTTAACAACATTCCAAGGATGAGAACTTTGCTCCTAGTATTTTCTCTCCAACTTTCTTGATGCCACTCTGTGGCTCCTGCCAGTGGGGAGACAACTCCTTAATCTTTAGTCAGGCTAGGAAATTCTGTGGGTAATGGGGGCATTCAGGATTGTTGAGTGTGTCCTCAGCATGCTCAATGCAGCCAACATATGCAACCTGATCAATATTTACAAAGGCTCCATTCCCAAATGTCACCATCCCTACTCTGGTTGCCACCCCATTTATACTAGCTACCCCTCCTCCTCAGTGTAATAACTTTAACTTGACTATCTCCTGTTTTCTTGCCATAAAGGATCTCTTATCCACATAATTTTGTTTCTTCCAGGCTCCAAGCTATGAACTTCCAACTACTGGTTCAATCTGAATATTATGGGCTGAGTGATTCAGATACTCAATATCCCCTAGATATTGTGGCTGCCACCTTCAAGTCTTGTGCCTCCTTTCCCTGGTCTGGATCCTACTAGGCAGACAAAGGTCTATACCCTTATCAACATGAAGCAGCACCAGATGAAATCTCCAACCTTTTGTCCCAAATGAATTTGAGGTACAACTGCTTGAGATGGGGAAAATGATGTGATATATCTTCTAGGAGAGACAGAAGTGTTTTTGAGGTCCCCGGATCTTGGGGAGGGAGGGACTTCTGTTCTAACAGTAAATTGGTAATCCTAAATCTTCTGGCTTTGGAGACTGTCTCAAGGACTTCCCATACTTCCAATTTTAAGAACAGCCATCTATCTAATTCTGAATAGACCACTCCTCAATTCATTGCTGACTGTCAGATAGTTTTTGGCCTCAGGATAATCCCATTGACTAAACTCCTAAAACAATAGTGATAATCTGAAAACTACTTCCTGGCTCTAGCTCTGGGCTATAGAATTAGTCTGTCAATGATAGAAAGCTGGATAAAGGTGTCCTCTCTCTTTTAGCACTTTGCTAATCTCTTCTTGAATTTAACCTGCTCCAATTGGCCTTACAATTCCAATAAACTTTGCATCTTGGCCAAAAAAATGCACTCAAGCCTGCAAATTCTTTTGAGAAACCTCTGGACACTGATCCATAACCACCATGTTTTGGGGTGCCTTTCCCAATATCAACATTATATTTATAATGCAAATTGATTTTAGGTAAAAACTTTATTATATCTGCATCCTCCAGGGTTTGGCCCTGTATATGAGCCTTCAATTATAGTTTTAATTCCCAATACAAAAGTAACAGATACTCATTTCAGGTTGTTATTTATAAATTTGATTAAATCTTTTCATATAAAGAGTCACAAAATTTATTATTTGGATTTGTGAGTGATTTTAGACATCATTGATTCTGACTCTCTCTCTTTTTTTTTTTTTTTTTTTTTTATAGATAAGAAAACTGAAGTCCATGTTGGTTCACTGATTTTCTCAGGGTCATAGAGCAAAGGAGTGTCTGAAACAAGATGTGAATTTAACATATGAACTCTTCTGGACTCCAAATTCAGCACACTTTCCCTTGCTGCAAGTCAATGAAAATGTTAAAACACATTAGTATTAAACACAGAGTCCTTGAGGTATTCTATAGCTGTCTTCTAAATTACCCTTTTACATTAAAATCTTTTACAATTTTTTCTAGCTATTCATCCAGTTCCGTATCCATCTAAATGTTATAGATTCTAGATTATACTTTGTTAACTTTTTTAATACAAAATAGCAGGAGACATTAAATAACTTGTTAAAATCATGGTACAGTAATTATGAAATTTTCCTAAACTATTTAGTAACCATGATTTAAAGTGAAAAGAAAAGGAGAGAGGGGAAGAAAGTAAAGCAAGAATTGAAGTTATTTTTGTATCATCTGTTTTTGTTTTTGTTTTTTTTTTTTAAATCATCTTTTTAACATGTTGTTGTTGACTCTCTTGTTTTTATTTTTGTTGATTGGTCTTTTTCTCAAAGAAGGACTAAGACTTCAGGGACACATAATAATATGCAAGTGAATAGGATTTAAGTGAGGGTGCAAAGCCATCATCCTCACTTTCTCCTGTGGAGTCATCTGGGTCTCAGGACAAAATATAGGCCTGGACAAGTGGAGTTGTCTCTGGATGCAATGGGATACTGCTATCTTTTTCAGCTATGATCTTTAGCAGGTCTCAGCCCATGCAGTAATAGGTTTAAAAAAAAAAATTAGAAAAAGAATGGGAAAAATACAATCTGGGTGAGGGAAAACCTCAGGATTTCTAACCCAAACATAGACAATTGTTATTTATATTCACTCAGAATCAGTAAGAGTCTAAACAATGAATAATAGGGACCTCCAATTGTTGTTGGGACCTCCAAGAAAGTCAGTCATTTGGGTTTAAAGTTTTGTCCTTAAAAAAAGAAATCTGTGTAGTAAATCTCTAGAAATCTTGAGAGGTTTCAGCAATGCAAAACAAAACAAAACCATTTCTTTGGGCAAAGCATAGTAGGTAAGGAGAAGAAGGGGAGGAAGGGAGATTAAAAGCAAAGCAGAAAGGATGCAAGGACCAAGGGAGGGAAGAAAGGAGGGAAGAAGGAAGTGCTCTCTTCCTTTAATGATTTGGGTTTTCAACTCCATATTTAGTGATTTTTATTTTTTTCATTACATTTGAAAGCTCACTTTGCTAGGTATGAAATACAGAATTAAAATAAATTAAATAGGTATCTTTTCTTACTTTGTTGATTATTATTGTACTTTTTTAAAATTCTTCTTTCCCCTTGACAATACATTAAAAATAAATAAATCTGGTTGATCTTAACATATTTTGCCCACTTCAAAGCATTCTTAATTTTAGAACACCTAAAACTATTTTTACAAAACCATCATATATGCCTGTATTCTTCTTTAATGAAGTTCCCTTGCTTCTATCTTTTGTATTCATATCCCTTAAATCTAAGTTGGAATTTGAGTTTTCTCTGTACCTACATCAATTTCTTTAGAAAACATACTATCCTCCTTTTTTGTCTTCATTGAAATTTTTTCTTTGTGTCTTCAGAATTTCATTTGATAGTAGCCCCTAAAACTTGGAAAGATTTTCCAGGTACAATTTTTGTATTTAAATGTTACAGTGTCTTTAATTCATTTTTATTTTCACAAAGGATTCCTTTCTTTTTCACTTGTCAAATAGACTATATATCCAAATGAAAGTTCTTCTATGTGTGAGAAAATAGCTAAAATTGTCAAAAAGACTCAGTTCCAAGAAAATACTAAAGAATGCATGGGAAGAAAACAAGTTCGTTATGCAGCTATTCATTTATCAAAGGAAATACTTTTTCCAATTCTGCATTTTTTATGACTTATCTTTTTGTGAAACAGAGTGAGAAATCATACACATAGTATACCAATAATTTACAAAAATTCCACAGAAATAAACATTGAATTATTGGCCACTGAATTCTAGATTGTAAATATCCACAACAATAGCAATATCAACAACCACCACCTATTTTGCAGAGAAACAAACATACTAAGATGAAAAGGTGAGTGAGGAAGAAGAGAAAATATATGAAGAATTACAAATGTAAACATACTATTTGGCTTAGCACAGGTAAATTATATAGAGAATAATTGAAGAATAGTGTTTGGAACATAGTAAGTGATTAATAAATATGCATTGACTTACTGATTAATATCTATTAGAATTATTTATTATGATTAGATTGATTGCATCTGTTACACTATTAGAAAAGAAACATTAAATTCGATCAACATTATAATTTATTAAAATGTAATAAATAAAAGATCAGGAGAAGATAAATATTGTTAAAACTTAATTCAACTCAATTGAATTTAAGAACTTGGTTCACAAAAATTAATTTGATAGTTGTAAAATAATTTTACCTATTTATCATTTATTGTCATTAATTCATGAAAAGGATCTTCATCATTACATTCCTAACTAGTATCAACCAGTTTCTTTTGGATGAATATCACCAATAAAGCCTCAATTAAGCAACTAAGATGTGTCAAGTTTTGGATATCTAAGGATGAGAAAAACAAGATACAGGGAGAAAAAAAAAAGATAAACACAAAGACAGAGATACAAAAACACAGAGACAGACAGTATCCTGATAGAATTTCTTACTAGAAAAAAGTCAGTGAAGATGACATTTTGGCTAAGAAATTAAGTTGTTACTAAACATTTTTAAAATAATTATTCCATATTATTGTCCTGTAAGAAATGACCAACAGGATGATTTCAGAAAGGCCTGGAGAGACTTACATGAACTGATGCTGAGTGAAATGAGCAGGACCAGGAGATCATTATATACTTCAACAACAATAGTATATGATGACCAGTTCTGATGGACCTGGCCATCCTCAGCAATGAGATCAACTAAATCATTTCCAATGGAGCAGTAATGAACTGAACCAGCTATGCCCAGAGAAAGAACTCTGGGTGATGACTAAAAACCATTACATTGAATTCCCAATCCCTATATTTATTCTCACCTGCATTTTTGATTTCCTTCACAAGCTAATTGTATAATATTTCAGAGTCTGATTCTTTTTGTACAGCAAAATAACAGTTTGGTCATGTATACTTATTGTGTATCTAATTTATATTTTAATGTATTTAACATCTACTTGTCATCCTGCCATCTGGGGGAGGGGGTGGGAGGGTAAGAGGTGAAAAATTGGAACAAGAAGTTTGGCAATTGTTAATGCTGTAAAGTTACTTATACATATAATCTGTAAATAAAAGGCTATTAAATAAAAAAAAATAATTATTCCATACACATTATCAAGTTTCAGGGAATATTATTGTTCAGATATAATCTTCTAAATTTCCTGAATAGGTTAAATTAGCTGAATGACTTGAAGAAATATTTTGTCTAATGAACAGTCTGAGTACAAATGATTTAATGCTGCTTGTTTATCATCACAGTCAAAAATAATTATAGAAAAATGAAAGAAAGTGATTTGATCCCTTCATACATTTTAATAAGGAAAGAATATGCATAAATTAATGAAGAGATATCTTTAAATTGAAATCTATATGTGTATGCAAGTTAAGTGAGAGTTTGTGGGATGAGGGAGACTTTTACTCACAGGAAACATGGTTACTAAAATATGAAACTTTCAAAGTGAATTATAAATTAAATTTTAAAAGTGACAATATTACTGAAAAGATGAATTACTATTACAGTTTGAGACAAATATCACTTGCTTAGACACAGGAAAAATGTTTTCTGGAAAAAAAAAAATTCATTGTTGACATTCTACCAGACCAGACTGAAAATTATAAGAATTATAGAGAGCTATTGAACACATGGGTTTCTGACAACAGATTATCACAAACAGTCTAAAATTTGTACTTGTCTAGAACTCAATATTTCAAGTATTATCAAAGTTTTGATCCCAAGACAACAACAGAATTGAACCAAAAGTGATTTCTATAAATATGTTAGAGCAGAGAAATTGTAGCATCCAGCAGATTTTAAACTCACATTTCCACCTGGATAACAGTTTCATTTTCTCAAGAGAGTTTGCTGAAATGTTAGAATGTATTCAATTTTTTCCTCCATTTTTCTATATAGCCTTCAAGCTTAGCTACAGAACAGAATGAAGAGGAAAAAATTACTGCAGTGCAAAATGGTATAATTCCACTTCTCATACTTCTATCTATTTTAATACACGTGGAACAAAAATGTAGGAAACTAGACCATGTCTGAGTCCATGAATTTACCATTTAATATTTATGGGATGTTTGACTGTTCATTTCTTCATTTTAGTTGCAACATTTGAGATGTCTGATCAGGTGTGTTGATAACTAAAAGACCATGAAACTTGCAAAGTTAAAGGGGACTATTCTGTAGGAAGACAAGGGTGGTGAAGCATGTTCCTTTTTATTAAAAGTGACAATGTAAAATGTATATAAGTGGTTGCATAACCTTTTTTAAAGGTTAGTGATTCTTTTTTTTTTTTTACTCACTGCCTGAAATAAATGTTCCAATAATTCTAATTCACAAAAAAGGCTATGATGTTCATGAATCAGAAGCTACCATTTCAAAATCCTTATGTAGAGTCAATTAGGAGACTTTGCAATGATTTAGTAGATATCCAATCAAGACAAGAGTAGGTATATCAATTCATACTTTACTCTTTCTCTACTGCCTCCATACAATTTATCTTTAAATACTGAATATTTTCACCTTCTCCTACTTATGCCTTACATATTACAAAGGAAATGTGAAGAGACCAAAATTGGCACAGGAACAGAATGGGGAGTTATAAGAAAGGAGAAAATCCCACTGACATGTTGCATAACTCAATTCAATTAAAATATGAAAGAAATTAAAGATAGAAAAGTTAGAACTAAAGTTAAAACTGAAGCTATTATGATCTTTGAGAGTATAGAACAAGGGAGACTTGATAATGGTCATGAGAACTACTAGGGTTTCTGATCAATGACATCCAGAAATAATCTTAAATTTGATGAAAAGTGTGATGGGAGAGAGATCCAGCCCGTCAGCCAGCCAGATAGACAGAGACAGAGAGACACAGAGAAAGACACACACACAGAGACAAAGAGATAGGGAGAGAGAGAAAGAGAGATAGAGACAGAGACAGAGAAAGAGACAGAGAAGAAGGAAGGAGGAGAAAAATTGTAACACAAGGTTTTGCAAGGAGAAGGAGGAAAAGAAGGAGGAGGATGAGGAGAAGGAGGATGAGGAGGAGAAGAAGGATGAGGAGGACAAGGAGTAGAAGGAGGTTGAGGAGAAAGGAAGGAAAGAAGGAAGGAAGGAAGGAAGGAAGGAAGGAAGGAAGGAAGGGAGAAAGGAAGGAAAGAACGAAGGAAGGAAGGAAAAAAGAAAGGAAGAAGGAAAGAAGGCACAGAAGAAGGAGAAAGGAAGGAGGGAAAAAAGAAAACAGAAAAACCTTCAATAATTTATCCTGAAGATACTTATATCTTCTTATATATCTTATATATATTCAGGATCATCAGACCAACAGAAAATCTGAAATCAGAAAATTTGTTGATTGGGAAAACAATTTGGAACTATGTCCAAAGGACTATCAAACTGTGCATATCATTTCATTCAGGAATGTCTCCACTGGGTCTGTATCCCAAAGAAATCATTAAAAAAGGAAAAGGATCTATGTGTGCAAAAATATTTGTGGCAGCCCTTTTTGTAGTGGCAAGAAATTGAAAAGTGAGTGGATATCCATCAGGTAGGGAATGTCTGAATAAGTAATTGTATGTGAATGTAATAGAATATTGCTGTTCTATAAGAAATTATTTACAGGATTATTTCAGAAAGTCCTGAAGAGGTTTACATAAACTGATGCTAAGTGAAGTGAGTAGAACTAAAAGAACATTGTATACAGAAATAAAAATATTATGTGATAATCAACTGTGATGGACTTGGTTCTTTTCAACAATGAGGCGATTCAAGCCAATTGTAATTGACTTGTGATGGAAAGAATCATCTGCATTCAGAAAGAGGACTGTGGGGACTGAATGTGGAACACAATATAGCATTTTCATCTTTGTTGTTGTTTGCTTGCTTCTTTTTTTCTCTCTCATTTTGTTTTCCTTTTTGATTTGATTTTTTTGTGCAGCATGACAAATGTGGAAATATGTTTAAAAGAATTGCAAACGTTTAATCTATACTGGATTGCTTGCTAAGGGAGAAAGAGGTGGTGCAGAGAGGGATAAAAATATGGAACACAAGGTTTTGCAAAGGTGAATGTTGAAAACTATCTTTGCATGGATTTTGAAAAATAAAAAATGAATGTTGAAACCCATTTTCATATGTATTTAGAAAAAATAAAATGCTATTGGAAATTTTGTGTATGTGTGTGTGTACAGATGTAAACTTTTCATGTGACTATTTCCCAAATCTAAAATTTCTATTCTGAATTATTTCATTGAGTACAAGTTCCATATTTTCAAATGCTTACTAAACATCTTCAATAGTTTACTTATCAGTAATCAGTTCAATATATTAAAGACAGAATACATCACAACTTCCCCCTCACCGTCTAATTTGAATCTATTCTCCAATTTATAATATCTATTTTTCTAGTAACTGAGCTTGAAACCATCTTCTTATCTCTGATCAATTCCTTCCTATATACATGTAGTCAATTATCATGCCTTGTTGATTTTACTTCCCAAATACTTCAAAAATCTGGCTCTCTTTTAGCAACATTCAGATTCAGGTCGTATTTATTCTCCTATTATGTCTGTTTTGTTTTGTTTTGTTTTGCTTCTATTATCTTACCTATTTAACCCTTATCTTATCTACCAATGCAATTTTCCTAATGCATAGGATTGGCAAAAGTGCATGTCTTCTCCAAATCCACTGAGAAGGAACCTACTGTATAATAATTAAAATGAAAATTCTCAGTTCAGCATTTAGGCCTTTGTAATGGTCAGACTGACTAAAAAGGATATTCTCTGCATCACCTGTCACTGGGTATAGGTGGCCCCCTTTATTTGGCTGCAAAGTCAGAAAGACTGCATCTTTAAAATACATCTCACAAAACAATCTTTTTTCTTTCTGCCTACTTTCTTGCATGATGCTTCCTATTATTTCTTCTTACATTCTTACTTTCTTACATACTTACATTCTTCTGCTCAGTTGACTTTAGAGAATTTATTTCTCTTCAGCATAAGTTGTATTTCCTTCCTAGTTTCAGATGCCTAATGGATTCTGGATTTTAGGTATGGCAACCTTAAAGCAAAAGCAGGGAGGAGGAGCAGATGCATGCCTCCTGTGTGTGGTAATATTATATTTGAAAATTTATAATTACACCTCTTAAAGTAAATATTAATTTGTAAAACAAATCTGATGTTAATAGCTAGATGGGATTGTATTATAGGAAATGTAACAATTGGGTTAAATAAATCGTTTGCAGAGAATCAAGGCACTACAGACCCTTTTAAAGGTAATGAGAATGCTGAAAGAGTCCTAACTCTTTGAAGTGATATTATGAGGCAGCTAGATACTACAATAGAGTGTTAGGTCTAGAGGAAAAATAGAGTTTAGACACTAAAAGCTATGTCACAGACTAATCTGTTGACTCAATTTTTCAACTGTAAAGTGGGGATAATAATAGCACTTACCTAATAGTGTTTTTGTGAGGTTCAAATGAGACAACATTTGTAACGTGCTTAGCCATTTAAGCAGCAGTAGTATATGGTAGGCACTATATAATCGCTTATTCTTTCCCCATCTTTTTCAGTGATGGTAACAACGTGTTGAAAAACAAAGTAGAGGGTACCAAAAATCACATAAGTTTTTAATTCAATATCAATATTATTTTCAGTAACCAACATGTGAAATCTACTCCCATTCCCTACCAAGGTAGCATATTACTTGTGAAATTTAATCTTTTCAATTTTGATACATGCTCTATAAAAGAAGTAGGTATTTATATACGTATAGATGTATGTGTATATTATACATGTGTGTTTGTGTGTGTGTGTTTATGATTTACTCCAAAACACTGGTTTAAGAAAAAAAAGTCTAAGATTCTTCTTTAACTGCCTTGCAAAATATGTAATTTTTCTTACTCATCTAGAATAGATAAACAATAATCTACTCTACCTCCTCCTTCCTATGTAACTGAAATTGATCACTCAAACACAAAGCTCTTAGTTTCATTGTAAACCAGTCCATTGAAGGAGCATATTAACAGTGGAGAAGACTCATTCTAGAAACAAAGATTGTACTGCCTCAGTCCTGGTTCTTAAATTTTCACATTTAGGAATATTGGGCAAACAAGAAAATAATTTCTTTTTCTAAGCTTATAATTTTCTTTTCTAAGCTCTTTAAAATTGAAATAGTATAACAGAATTCTCCAATTGATGGGCATCCATTCAATTTCCAATTTCTAGCCACTAGAAAAAGAGCTGCCACAAACATTTTTGCATATGTGGCTCCCTTTCCCTTTTTTAATATTTCTTTGGGATATAAACCCCATAGTAACACTGTTTAATACAAAGGTATGCACAGTTTGATAACTTATAACTTTTTGAGCATAGTTCCAAATTGTTCTCCAGAATGGTTGGATTCATTCACAATTCCACCAACAATGTATCAGTATTCCAGTTTTCCCACATCACCTCCAGATTTGTCACTATCTTTTTTCTGTCATCTTAGCCAGTCTGAGAGATGGGTAATGGTATTGCACAGTTGTCTTAATTTGTGTTTCTCTGATCAATAATGATCATATGACTAGAAACAAGTTTCAATTTATTCATCTGAAAATTGTCTGTTCATATCTTTTGACAATATATCAATTAGAGAATGGCTTTATTTTCTACAAATTTGCATCAGTTCTCTATATATTTTGTAAATAGAGCCTTTATCAGAACCTTTGAATGTAAAAATGTTTTTCCAGTTTATTGCTTCCTTTCTAATCTTGTCTGCATTTTTTTTTGTTTGTTTGTTTGTTTTGTACAAACCTTTTTAATTTAGTATAATCAAGAAAGAAGTATATGTCCTCTCCACCATCCTGGCTCTGCTCTTTGAAATATCTAAATTTTCAGTAATGTACTTTAGATTTTTTTTTTTTATTTCTCATCAATCTGTTTCTTTTTGCACCAATGCATATAATATTTCTACATTTTAGTAGAAAGTCTTCTGCAAGAGTTTAATTGATTTGAAAAATGTCATCTACTTGGTACTACTTGGTAATGAGCTACTCCAAAGTAATTTAGGCCTGACTTTCCAAGATATATTACCTGAACCCTACTCAATTCTTGTCCAGCTTGACAGGCTTCATCTGAACTACTCCACTGATGACATCAATTTAATGACAGTATTGTCAACTTTGCACCACAGTGAGGCAATAAAGCAAAATTTTCTGGAGATAATTGTCATTATTTATAGCATTTTAATATCTATTATTATGGCATAGAGGATACATTATGGGAATTAAGTCAGGAAGATCATCTGAGTTTGAATCCCTCCTAGAAACTTAAAGAAAATTTATTTAACTTACTATCTTACTAATATCCTAGACAAGTCACAATCTCTCTGTTTGCCTTCCCTTATCCATCTATAAACAGAGATAATAGTAGGATCTACTTCAGAGACTTGTAATGAGGGTCAAATATTACCAAGGTATTATAATGGGTAGACCTCACTAGTTACATAATCATGGGGCAATCAACTTAAATTGTTTGCTTCATTGTTCTGATCTATAAAAATAGAGAGGACAATAGCAACTTCTTCCTAAGTTTTTTTTTAATATCAAATAAAATAATAATTGTAAGTTAGTGCAGTATCAAATAAATAGTAAGTGCTATATAAATGTGAGTATTTTCATCATCCTTAAATCAATTAAAATACATATAAGGTTTTGGAACTATTAAGGTTATATAAATGCTAGCTGGCTCATTAGGTAGTAATAGTTATAGTAGTAGTAGCAACTTCAGGAAGAATAGAAAGAAGAGAAACAGAAGGAAGAGGAAGAAGAGAAAAAGAATGAGGAGAAGAAGGACCAGGAGGAGGAGAAAGGGAGGAAGAGGAAGAATAAGAAGGAGAAAAAGAAAGAAAAAGAAGAAGAAAAAACAATAGTAGCAATGGAACCATTAGGAAGATGACTTGTTGTAGGAGTAGGAACATTATGATATGTTCAAATGCTATTTCAATAAAAGAAAATATAAACTGCCATTTAAATAGATGGATATATGTGTTCAGAGAAAAAAGATTTATTTTTTTTTTCTAAATGGCATATGAACCTTTGCAATGTGGATAATTTTTTAATCAATAACTTGATATATATATATATTAGTTCTCAATTTTTACTCACATTCTGTTATGGGCCAGAACTCCTGTATTTGAAACAAGGATTCTTACAAGGTGCTAAATCAGTGGGATTGATGAAACAATGGTTATCTAGTTTAGTATGATTGATTTAATCTGTCAACAAATAATGGTTCCCTAGTGATATAATGATTGGCTTATACACAGTATGATGAATGGATTTAACTGTAATAGAGCATATAAACTGGGAGGGATTCAGAATTAGATTCACTAACTTCATCTCACACCACCATGGTGGCTGGCTCCATTTTTCCCCTGAGACCAAGGCCTGTCTGAGTCAGACACAGATTCAGAAAAGGGACTGAGAGACAGATTCATTCCATCATCCACTTTTGTGGTGGCTGGAGGCTGGAGCATAAGCCCTCAGACTCAGAGACACATTCATTCTATTTCCCACTTTTGTGGTGGCCGGAGGCTAAAACACGAGTCCAAGGAGTCAAAGACATTCCATCTTTGATCAGTCTTCTGGTGGCTCTCCTCCTTCCTGCATTTTGGGAAAGACTGGTTCAGACTCTGAGACAGATGCCTTGAATTCACCTCACACCACTGTGTAGGTTGGCCTATCCTTCTGAATTTCCTCCACTGAGACCAAGTTCCTTCTGAAGGTCCTCCAGAAAACTAGCCCCAAGTGAAGATAATAAAGGAGATAATAAAGAATTTGGACTTTAACACCTGACTATTTTCATGGTGATTACTCAACTAAAAGGAAGGCTGCTCCCAAGACCTCCAGAAAACCAGAGAATATTACAACAGTCTCTTTTTAAAATATTTATTGAAACACAAAATATTCTACACATGGATATTTTAAAAATAGAATCAGAAAAAAACAAAGTCAAGCTTTTGCATATCTCAGTCTTCAAATCTAGCAACAAATGCCAGCACATGAAATTTTTCTTAAAACTGTCATTTCCTAGATATCAATTTATTGTAGATGAAATAGTAATACTAGTTTCTTATTTTGGCTAACTCTAATAAAGCAAAATGTCCAATGTATCTTTCCGTTGAAAACTTAAAAAAATGATTGACATAGTATTTACTGAAGGTTTAAAAAAAAAGTCTGTCATTTGCAAATATCCCTTGGTAGGATATACATAAAATGACAAATTTAATTTTTTTTCAATGGGGAAAAAAAAAAACTCTTTAGAAATACTGTTCAGATTCCCCTTTTAGTTATTACTCCCTGTCCAAACTTAGAGATTTAAAATATAATTTCCTTTAAATACCTTCAGTTCTGACAGATGTCATACACTGAGTTATCTATGAAAAGTGTTGCCTGAATTTAGTAGTAAGAATACAATATCTCATGTTACTATTACATGTGCTGTCATGGTTCATAAAAGAAAATTTATGTAAGCTATCAAAAAGTAACGTTTGCCTCTTCAAAATAATCTGTTCATAATGTTCCATACTGATTTCATTATACAAGGTTATTTTTAAGTATCCAGACAGTGTATCAAATACAAATTAAAACTCATCTATATTACTCAGAAAAAATTTTCCATATGTTTTTGTTCCATTAAATCTCATATTAGTCATTTCTACAGACTTTCAGGACAAATAATTATGAGTGCACCTTTTTAAATTGAAATTTATCTGTCTTCAGAGAAGTGGATAGCAAATGGAAAAAAAAAATCTTAGTGGGGTCTTACATATTTGGTTTTGAGTATATGTGTTTATATTTTTATGTTTATAAATATCTATGAATATATATATATATACATAGATAGATGGTAGGTAGATAGACAGACAGATACATATGATGTAAGTAATGTAGACATCACATGATGTTAGATTCCAAAAGCTGGAGTTGGCTCATGTGAAGAATCCCTAAAGGCCATTCTCATTGACAAGAGATAGATTTATTTAGGAAAGAGGTTACAGGCAAATGAAGGAATATCATAGACATTAGGATTGGTAAATATGAAAGAGATTGGGAGAGCATATAAAGACCAGTTTCTCAGTGGAACTTAAAATTATTCAGTAGAAAGGAAGTACTCTATGAGATTGGGGCATGTCCTTATCTGGCAAGGCAAATCCTGAAAGGCACTTAGAACCCCAAGAGAGTTAGTTTATCCATAAGAAGAAGAAATGAGGTTGGGTAGCATAGTGGAGTTAGTAGTAATATAATGTGGCAAGGGGGGTGGGGGGAGATAAGGAGAAAGACACCAGAAAACAGAGTACCATGGCAGACTGACTCAAAGGAGAGCAGAAGCCATGGAATGGCCCATAAATAGATTTTACAGGGAGAATTTAACCTGAGAAACATGACTGAGATTTTTGACAGGACATGAAAAGGTGAGACTGATGGAGACCCCAGGGAGTTGATATAACTTAGATTTCTGACTAGACAATCTCCCCAGAGAGTGGGGCCATGGAGCTAAACTAATCTCTATCAGTACCTTAGCATTCCTTGCCTAAAAATCAATACTTTAGATCACTGAACCACTGAAATGAACCAAGTCTTTCATAAGTTGATCATTTCACATTCTTGAGATTATTGTGTACAATATATTCCAAGTTCTACTTGTTCACTAAACATCAGTTCATTTAAATCTTTCCAGGCCTTTCTAAAATCAGCTTATCATTTTTTATAAAACAATAATAATCCATTATCTTCAAATAGCACAATTTATTCAACCATTTCCCAATTGATGGGCATCTACTCATTTCCCAATTTTTTTTCCTAACAAAAAAGAACTGCTGCAAACATTTTTGCACATATGATCCTTTTCACTTCTTTATAATTT
This sequence comes from Sarcophilus harrisii, assembly GCF_902635505.1. Taxonomy (NCBI): domain Eukaryota; kingdom Metazoa; phylum Chordata; class Mammalia; order Dasyuromorphia; family Dasyuridae; genus Sarcophilus; species Sarcophilus harrisii. The sequence goes on from NC_045428.1 coordinate 132,184,930, forward strand.
CCTTGCACTGCTGGGTCAAAAGGTATGAATAATTGCGTAACCTCTGAGGCATAATTCCAAATTTTTCTCCAGAATGGTTGGTTCATTTCACAGCTCCACCAACAGTGCATTAATGTGTCACTTTTCTCACATCTCCTCCAATATTTACCATTATCATAAGCCAATCTGAGAGGTGTGAGTTGGTAGTTTATGGGTGTTTTAATTTGCATTTTTCTAATCAATAGTGACTTAGAACATTTTTTCATATAACTATAGATGGCTTTAATTTCATCATCTGAACATTGTTTATTCATATTCTTTGACTATCAATTAGGGAATGACTTACTTTCATATAAATTTTGACATAGTTCCTTATACATTTTAGAAATCAGACTTTTAGTAGAAACACTGGCTATAAAGATTTTCCTCAGCTTTGAATTTCCCTTTTTAATCTTGTTCTTGTTGGTTTTCCTTGAATTTTGTGTAATCAAAGCTGTCAGTTTTCCCTTTTATAATATTCTCAAGTTATTTTTTGATCAAAAATTCCTCTCTTCTCCAATGATCTGATAAGTAAATTATTCCTTGTTTTCCTAATTTGTTTATGGTATCATCCTTTACAGGCAAAACATGTACACATTTCAACCTTCTTTTTATATGACGTGTCAGATATAGTTTTGCTGAGTTTCTGGAATATTATTTTCCAGTTTTCACAGCAATTTTTGTCAAATAATGAGTTCTTATTTTAGAAGCTGGAGTTTTGGAGAACTACCAAATACTAGATTAGTTTAGGCTTTGATTATTGGGTCATGTAATTTATCTATTCCAGTGATCCACCATTTGATTTCTTAGCCAATATCAAATCGTTTTGATGACTGCTGCTTTACAATATAGTTTTAGGTTACTTATTGTTAAGCCAGCATTCTTTATTTTTAACAGTTTGTTTGTTTTCAATAATTCCTTTGTATTCTTGATGTTTTGTTCTTTCAAATGAATTTTGTTATTTTGTTTTCTAGTTTTACAAAATATTTTGTTTTGGTAATTGGATTGGTTTGGCATTGAACAAGTAGGGCAAGTTAGGCAAAGTTGTCATTTTTATTATATTAGCATAGCTTAGCCATAAGCCATTGGTATTTATTCCAGTTGTTCAGTTCTAACTTTATTTGGGAGAGAAAAGTTTTATAATTGTATTCATACAGTTCTTGGGTTTGTCTTGTTAGGTAGACACCTAAGTATTTTCTTTTTTCTACAGTTTAATGAAATTTCATTTTCTGTCTTTTGCTGATGATTTTTGCCATTAATACATAGGAATCTAATGATATTTTATTTTAAATCCTGCAACATTGCTTAAACTATGAATTATTTCCAGTAGGTTTATGGTTGACTTTTTTAGGATTCTCTAAGTATAATATTATATCATCTATGAAAAGTAAGTTTTATTTCCTCGTTGCCTATTCTAATTCCATTAATTTATTTTTCTTTTCTTATTGATAAAGCCAGCATTTCTAGTGCAATGTTGAGTAACAGTGGTGATTATGGATATTCTTGTTTCACCCCTGATTTTATTGGGAATGTGAGCAGCTTCTGTCTATTACAAATAATGCTTACTGTTGATCTGAGATAGATATCATTTATTCTTTTAAGGAAAGCTCTCTTTATCCCTATGCTTTTGTGTTATGTGTTTTTCATAGGAATAGGCACTGTTATTTTGTCAAAATCTTTTCCTGAATCTATTGAGATTATCATATGAATTCTATTGGTTTTGCTATTGATATGATTGACTATGGTGATAGTTTTCCTAGTATTGAACCAGTACTGCATTCTTGGTATAAATTCCACTTGGTTATAATGCATTACCCTGCTGATAAATTCCTGTCATCTCATTGCTAATATTTCATTTTAAAATTTTTGCATCAATATTCATTAGGGAGATTAGTGTGTAAATTGTCTCTCTTTTTGGCTCTTCCTGACTTCGATACAAGTATCTCATTTGTGTCACAGAAGGAACCTGGCGGTACTCGTTCTTTACCTATTTTTCCAAATATTTTACATAATATTGGAAAAAATCATTCTTTAAATTTTTGGTATAATTCGCTTGTGAATCCATCTGGCATGGGAGATATTTTTAGTGAAATTATGAATGCCTTTTTCAATTTCTTTTTCTAACATCTTATTATTTAAGTAATTTACTTTTTCTTCTTTTAATCTGAGCAATTTATATTTTTGTAAATATTTATCCATTTTGAATACTTTGTCAGATTAGTTGCCATACAATTAAGCAAAATAGCTCCTAATTATTGCTTTAATTTCTTTTTCTGTGGCAGGAAACTCAACTTTTCCTTTTTGATGCTGATCTGTTTTTATTTTTCCTTTTTCCGATGAAATTAACCATAAGTTTATCTATTTTGTTTTTTTTTTTTCAAAAAGCAACTCCTAGTTTTATTGATCAGATCAATAAATTTCTTAATTTGAATATTATTGATCTCTCCTTTGAATTTAAGAATTTCTAATTTGGTATTTAATTGGGGGTTTTAAATTTGTTCTTTTTCTAGCTTTTTTGTTGCATGCCCAATTCATTGATCTCTGCTTTCTTTATTTTATTCATGTGCTTATTCAGAGATTTAAAATTTCCATTAAGAATTGCTTTGGCTATATCTTAAAGGTTTTGGTATTTTGTCTCATTATTGTCATTCTCCTGAATATTGTTTCTGTGATTTTTTTGTTTTCAATTGACTCATTTTTTAGAATTATATTATTTAACTTCCAATTTATTTTTAGTCTATTTTTCCCTGGCTCTTTATTGAATATAATTTTAATTGCATTTTGGTCTAAAATAGAAACATTTATTATCGCTGTCTTCTGCATTTGATTATGATGTTTTATACCCTAATCCATGGTCAAATTTTGTGTTGGTGACATGTAGTGCTAAAAAAATGTTGTATTTCTTTTTTGTGCCTATTCAATTTTCTCCAGAGGCCTATCATTTCAGTGTTTTCTATTAACCTCCCTAGGTTTTTGTTTGTTTGTTTATTTTGTGGTTAGATTTGTCCTGGGGGAAGGAAGTTTGAGATCTGCTACCAGTATCATGTTGTTGTCTATTTCTTGCTACAATTGCCTTAATATCTTCTCTAGCAATCTGGCTACTCTAGCACTTGGTGCATATACATTTATTATTGTTTTGTTTTGTTTTTGTTTTTGTTTTTTTTCATTCTTTACAATACACTTTATCAGGATGTACTTGTCTTCCTTATTTTTTTTTTTTTATTTTCTATTTCTATTAAACCTTTTTTTTTTATTTTCAAAACACTTCTCTGTTGAAAAGAGCCAAATCCATCAGAATTGATCATCACACAAAATTCTCCTGCTTTCACTTCACGTAGAATCTGTTCAATAAAGTGTCCCCAGGAATCTCTGAAATCATCCTTCTGATCTTTTCTTAAAGACAAATAATAACTTATTCAGTCATTCTCCAACTGATGGACATCCAATCATATTCTACTTCCTTGCTACTACAAAAGGGGCTGCTACAAACATTTGCACAAGTAGGTCCTTTTCTATTTATATGATCTCTTTGGGATTATAGACCCAGTAGAGACACTGCTGAATCAAAAGTTATGCACAATTTGATAGACTTTTGGGCAAAGTTCCATATTGCTCTCAAGAAGGGTTGAACCAGTTCACAACTCCATCAACAATGCATTGGTGTCCCAGTTTTCCCACATCTCCTCCAACATTTATCATTATATTTTCTATTATCTTAGCCAAACTGAGAGGTATGCAGTGGGACCACAAAGTTGCCTTAATTTATATTCCTCTGATTAGTATTGATTTAGAGCATTTTTCTTATAACTAGAAATGGTTTTAATTTCTTCATCTAAAAACTATTTGTTCACATCCTATGGCCACTTATCATTTGTAGAATGGATTGAATTTTTATAAATTCAAATCAATTCTCTCTATATTTTAGAAATGAGGCCTTTATTAGAATCCTTGCAAGTAAAAAAAAAAAAAAAAATCCTAGTTTATGGCTTCCCTTCTAATCTTGTCTGCATTTGTTTTGTTGGTACAAAAGCTTTTTAACTGAATCTAATTAAAATTATCCACCTTGCATTTCTTAATTTGCTTATAAGCAAATATCACTCTTTATATCTAGTCTGTTTTTTTTTAATACACTCTGCTCTTCATTTCTCTTTTTTCAGAGAGTTTATCTTCCTATGCTTTTCTTGAGTCCTTTGTAGATAAAATTTCCTCTTTAGTTCTTTTTTTTCCAATAGAAATGTTTGAAAATCTCTTAATTCATGGAAAATCAATTGCCTCCCCTTAAAGATGATGCTGAGTATCTCTGTGTAAATAATTCTTGATTGTAACCCTAAACAATTTGCCTTATGGAATATGGTATTTCAGGTCCTTCAGTCCTTTATAATAAAAGTTGCCAGATGCTGGGTAATTCCAACTATTGCTCCTTGATGGTTGAATTGTTTTTGTCTGGCAGCTTGTAGTATTTTTTGTTTTCCTTGAGAATATAATTCTCGTGTTTTACAATAGTGTTCCTTGGGTTTTTCCTTGTGAGAACTCTTTCCAGAGGTGATCCTTGAATTCTTTCAATGAGTATTTCTCCTGTCTGTTTCTAGAATATTGGGGCAATTTTGCTTAATGATCTCTTGAAGAATGCTATCCAGGCTCTTTTCTCTTAGGTAGGCCAATAATTTTTAAATTGTCTCTTCTAGATCTAGCTGGTTTTCCAGTGAGATAGTTCATATTTACTTTCATTTTTTCATTCATTTTAGCTTTTGCTAAAATGAATTCCATTTTTGCTGTCTCACAGATTCCTTATCTTGCATTTTCCCAGTTCTAGTTTTTAATGTGTGATCTTCTTTAGTTAGCTTTTGTATCTCTTTTCTTTTGGTTAATTCTACTTTTGAAGGAGTTGTTTTCTTCAGACGATTTTTTCCCTTCCTTTTCCAAGCTGTTGAGTCTTTCTTTCATACATCATTTCCTTTCTCATTTTTTCATTTACCTCTCTTTATTTGCCTTTTAAAGTTTTTTTATGAGTACTTCCAAGAAGCCTCTTTGGGCTTGAAACCAAATTATGTATTTATTCAGCCTTCTGTATATGGTATAAAATTAAAAATTAGTTTTATATGACGTCCTTTCCCAATCCTCTTTTTCCCTTTCTACATATTTCTCATTCCCCAAATATATAAGAAATTGCAAGGTTTACTCTTTTCTTCATTTTTCTACATTTATATCCTTTCATTAATCCTCATTTTCTTACCTTTCATAACACTCTCAGAACAGAACAGAACATCATTTCATTCACCTTCTCCGCCACCTTTTTTAATTGACTTCCTTCAATATCCTTTGATGACATTTAAGCCCTAAAAGGATATTTATTTCTTCCATTCTCTATTAGAAAGTGCACATGACTAGATCATCAAGCAGCTTCATACAATTGCTCAAATAAACTTGCCAATTTAGATTTTTCTTGATTCTTTCATTTATATCTCAAATTCCTACTCAGTTCTATCTTCCTCAGAGCTATTGTTGTAGTTTTGCATATTGATTTCCTATTTTTTTCCTATCTGGTGGGAAGTTTAGAATTTTGCTAGAGTAAATGTGAAGTAGCTGAGTGAGCTATCTTGGTGGAAAAATCTTATTTTTCCCCAAAAGAATATCTGGATACAAAAGATAACAGAAATCAATTATATCTCTTTTAGAAAGGCTAATAATTTATGTCAATCCATTCTATGTTTATATTATTTTATTCAGTGCTAAGTAAAGCTATATTACAATATCTATTTGAAACATGTATGAAATTTCCTACTTAAACACTTAACAGATTTCTACATCAAATATCATTTTGTTGTACTTGAACATTTATTTTAACTTTTTTTGTAAAAAAAAAATATTGTAACAATAACAAAAAATTTAAATAATCTAATGTTAAATGTTTAATGTATATAAATTTTTGGTTTCTTGTCACCAGTGTAAATATGATCTGTGTGTGTGTGTGTGTGTGTGGGTGTGGGTGTGTGGGTGTGTGTGTCCATGAGATTATGTGTATCAACTCACCTCTGCCCACTGCAAAAGAGAATTCAGTGTGTATTGTGAGAATTCTTAGTCACTAATTACTTAAATAGTTATGGTTTATAAAAAAAAAAAAAAGAATTGTGATATGCTGTCTACCAACTGTTTTTGTCATATTATTCTGTAATTGCCATACAAAATTATTTACCTAAAATAAATATCTCTGTTTCAAGTCCATAGTAAAAAACTTTTTTTTAACTTTATTCCATCTAAGCTTTCAACACTGATAGCCTTCTGTCATATAAAATAAAACTAAACTACAAATACTTTAAATATATTATAATGTTTTTTCTGCATATATAACTTTTATACTTGAAGGAAACTTTATTATAAATATAATTTTTGATTTAAATAACAGAAATATCAGCACTTGTTAAATTTTGTCTTATTTTTTATGTTTTAAAAGAAAGCATAATATAAATAGAGAGAAAATGTACAAATTGTCCCATATTGCATTTGAATTCTAAGCATGTATATTAGTGTAAGATTTTGACATTCATGTTTCAACTCTGCAAATCAATTTCATCTTTAAAATTAACTAAATCAGAGAAAAATAAGTGGCAGTTCAATCTCATTCTCTGCCAACTAATCAAACAAATCTTACATATGATGGTTGAAAAGACCATACATAAGTTACATAAGAAACAAGATCTGAAGACCTGAGAATGTAGGATCATAATGACCTGTACCAGCATTGATAATCTAAGTTCTACAGAAACTATTGTATACCTTTGTTCAAGAAGTGGACCTATGGGTACAAGAAGAAGATACTGATGATAATGATGATAAATGATAAAAAATTAACCAAAAGGTAAAACTGCCTCCAATAAGTTTCCTCACTTTTTCTATATCTAATCTTGTGGATATTCTGTCAATATGATTAGTGCTTGCAGTGAATAGAAAAAAAAAATGTCTAATCTAATATAAAATAATGTTTTAATAATATAAGCAGTAAAATATTTTAATTTTCACAGTGAGTCATATTTTATATATATATATATAACGGTAAATATACAAAGAAAGAAAAATCTTCTAACATGATAGTGAAATGATACCTAGAATGACATTTGTTTTTAATTTAATAGCCTTTTATTTACAGGATATATACATGGGTAACTACAGCATTAACAACTGCCAAACCTCTTGTTCCAATTTTTCACCTCTTACCCCCCCCACCCCCTCCCCTACATGGCAGGATGATCAGTAGATGTTAAATATATTAAAATATAACTTAGATACACAATAAGTATACATGACCAAAACGTTATTTTGCTGTACAAAAAGAATCAGCCTCTGAAATATTGTACAATTAGCTTGTGAAGGAAATCAAAAATGCAGGTGTGCATAAATATAGGGATTGGGAATTCAATGTAATGGTTTTTAGTCATCTCCCAGAGTTCTTTTTCTGGGCATAGCTAGTTCAGTTCATTACTGCTCCATTAGAAATGATTTGGTTGATCTCGTTGCTGAGGATGGCCTGATCCATCAGAACTGGTCATCATCTAGTATTGTTGTTGAAGTATATAATGATCTCCTGGTCCTGCTCATTTCACTCAGCATCAGTTCGTGTAAGTCTCTCCAGGCCTTTCTGAAATCATCCTGTTGGTCATTTCTTACAGAACAGTAATATTCCATAATTTTCATATACCACAATTTATTCAGCCATTCTCCAACTGATGGACATCCATTCAGTTTCCAGTTTCTAGCCACTACAAAAAGGGCTGCCACAAACATTCGTGCACATACAGGTCCCTTTCCCTTCTTTATAATCTCTTTGGGATATAATCCCAGTAGTAACACTGCTGGATCAAAGGGTATGCACAGTTTGATAACTTTTTGAGCATAGTTCCAAACTACTCTCCAAAATGGTTGGATTCGTTCACAACTCCACCAACAATGCATCAATGTCCCAGTTTTCCCGCATCCCCTCCAACAATCATCATTATTTTTTCCTGTCATCTTAGCCAATCTGACAGGTGTGTAGTGGTATCTTAGAGTTGTCTTAATTTGCATTTCTCTGATTAATAATGACTTGGAGCATCTTTTCATATGACTAGAAATAGTTTCAATTTCTTCATCTGAGAATTGTCTGTTCATATCCTTTGACCATTTTTCAATTGGAGAATGGCTTGATTTTTTATAAATTAGAGTTAATTCTCTATATATTTTGGAAATGAGGCCTTTATCAGAACCTTTGACTGTAAAAATATTTTCCCAGTTTATTGCTTCCCTTCTAATCTTGTCTGCATTAGTTTTGTTTGTACAAAAACTTTTCAGTTTGGTATAATCGAAATTTTCTATTTTGTGATCAGTAATGATCTCTAGTTCTGCTTTGGTCATAAAGACCTTCCCCTTCCACAGGTCTGAGAGGTAAACTATCCTATGTTCCTCTAATTTATTAATAATTTCATTCTTTATGCCTAGGTCATGAACCCATTTTGACCTTATCTTGGTGTACGGCGTTAAGTATGGATCAATGCCTAGTTTCTGCCATATTAGTTTCCAATTTTCCCAGCAATTTTTATCAAACAGTAAGTTCTTATCCCAAAAGCTGGGATCTTTGGGTTTGTCAAAGACTAGGTTGCTATATTTGTTGACTGTTTTATCCCTTGAACCTAATCTATTCCACTGATCAACTAATCTATTCCTTAGCCAATACCAAATAGTTTTGGTAACTGCTGCTCTATAATATAATTTTAGATCTGGTACAGCTAAGCCACCATCATTTGATTTTTTTTTCATTAATTCCCTTGAAATTCTTGACCTTTTGTTTTTCCATATGAACTTTGTTGTTATTTTTTCTAGGTCATTAAAATAGTTTTTTGGGAGTCTGATTGGTATAGCGCTAAATAAATAGATTAGTTTAGGTAATATTGTCATCTTTATTATATTTGCTCGCCCTATCCAAGAGCATTTAATATTTTTCCAATTGGTTAGATCAGACTTAATTTGTGTGAAAAGTGGTCTGTAATTTTGCTCATAAAGTTTCTGATTTTCCCTTGGCAGATAGATTCCTAAATATTTTATATTATCAGTAGTTACTTTAAATGGAATTTCTCTTTGTAACTCTGACTGTTGGATTTTGTTAGTGATATATAAGAATGCTGATGTGCAATGTGGGTTTATTTTATAACCAGCAACTTTGCTAAAGTTGTGGATTATTTCTAATAACTTTTTAGCAGAATCTCTGGGGTTCTCTAAGTATACCATCATGTCATCGGCAAAGAGTGATAATTTGGCTTCCTCATTGCCTATTCTTATTCCTTTAATCTCTTTCTCAGCTCTTATTGCTATAGCTAGCGTTTCTAATACAATATTAAATAGTAACGGTGATAGTGGGCAACCTTGTTTCACTCCAGATCTTATTGGGAATGGTTGCAGTTTGTCTCCATTACATATGATGCTTACTGATGGTTTTAAATAGATGCTGCTGATTATTTTAAGGAAAAGTCCATTTATTCCTATACTCTCAAGTGTTTTTAATAGGAATGGATGTTGGATTTTATCAAATGCTTTTTCTGCATCTATTGAGATGATCATATGGTTTTTGTTAATTTGGTTATTAACATGGCCAATTATATTGATAGTTTTCCTAATATTGAACCAGCCCTGCATTCCTGGTATAAATCCTACTTGATCATAGTGTATTATCTTGGAGATGATTTTCTGTAGTCTTTTTGCTAATATCTTATTTAAGATTTTAGCATCAATATTCATTAGGGAGATTGGTCTATAATTTTCTTTCTCTGTTTTCAGCCTACCTGGTTTAGGTATCAGTACCATGTCTGTGTCATAGAAGGAATTTGGTAGGACTCCTTCATTCCCTATTTTATCAAATAATTTATATAGCATTGGGGCCAATTGTTCTTTAAATGTTTGGTAAAATTCACATGTAAATCCATCTGGTCCTGGGGATTTTTTCTTAGGGAGTTGTTTAATTGCCTGTTCTATTTCTTTTTCTGAAATGGGACTATTCAAGCAATTTACTTCCTCCTCTGTTAGTCTGGGAAGTCTATATTTTTGGAGGTAGTCATCCATTTCACTTAGGTTATCAAATTTATTGGCATAAAGTTGAGCAAAATAACTCCTTATTATTTCTCTAATTTCCTCTTCATTGGTGGAAAGTTCTCCCTTTTCATTTTTAAGACTACTAATTTCATTTTCCTCCCTCCTTTTTCTAATCAGATTTACCAAAGGCTTATCTATTTTATTGGCTTTTTCATAGAACCAACTCTTAGTTTTATTAATTAGTTCAATAGTTTTTTTACTTTCAATATTTTTAATTTCTCCTTTTAATTTTAGAATTTCCAATTTAGTATTTGATTGGGGGTTTTTAATTTGGTCTTTTTTTAGTTTTTTTAGTTGCAAGCCCAATTCATTAATCTTTTCTTTCTCTGTTTTATTCAAGTAAGCCTCTAAGGATATAAAATTCCCTCTTATTACCGCTTTGGCTGCATCCCACAAATTTTGGTATGATGTCTCATCATTGTCATTATCTTGAGTGAAATTATTAATTGTATCTATAATTTGCTGCTTCACCCAATCATTCTTTAAGATGAGATTGTTTAGTTTCCAATTACTTTTTGGTCTATTTCCCCCTAACTTTTTGTTGAATGTAGTTTTTATTGCATCATGATCTGAAAAGAAAGCATTTACTATTTCTGCTTTCTTGCATTTAATTTTGAGGTCTTTATGTCCTAATATATGGTCAATTTTTGAATAGGTTCCATGAACTGCTGAGAAGAAAGTATATTCCCTTCTATCTCCATTCAATTTTCTCCAAAGATCCAACATACCTAATTTTTCTAATATTCTATTTACTTCTTTAATTTCTTTCTTATTTGTTTTGTGGTTTGATTTGTCTAATTCTGAGAGTGCAAGGTTGAGATCTCCTACTATTACAGTTTTGTTGTCTATTTCTTCTTGCAACTCTCTTAACTTCTCCTTTAGGAAGTTGAGTGCCATACCACTTGGTGCATATATGTTTAATATTGATATTGCTTCGTTGTTTATGCTACCCTTTAGCAGGATGTAGTTTCCTTCCTTATCTCTTTTAATTAGATCAATTTTTACTTTTGCTTGATCTGAGATAAGGATGGCTACCCCTGCTTTTTTGACTTCACCTGAAGCATAATAGATTTTGCTCCAGCCTTTTACCTTTACTCTATATGTATCCCCCTGCTTTAAATGTGTTTCTTGTAAACAACATATTGTAGGGTTCTGACTTTTGATCCAGTCTGCTATCTGCCTCCTCTTTATGGGGGAGTTCATCCCATTCACATTTACGGTTAGAATTACTAAATCTGTATTTCCTGCCATCCTAATAACCCCAGATTGTGCTTTACTTATTCTTGCCTCCCCCAACCCTCTTTCCCCCTTTTAAACTTATGTACCCCTCTTGTATCACGATACTTATCCTCTTTATAATCCCTCCCTCCCCCCCTTTGAGTCTTTCCCCCTTCCTTCCCTTATTACTCTTTTTCTTTTCCCTTTTCCTCTCCCCCGTTTTTAATGAGGCGAGAGAGAATTTTCTCTAAAACAAATGTCAATTATTTTTTCTTTGAGCCAACTCTGATGAGAGTAAGATTCACACAATGTTCCTCCCCCTCTCTAAATTCCCTCAGATATGATAAGTTTCCTTAGCCTCTTTGTGGGATGTGGTTTCCCTCTTTTTATCCCTCCTTCCCACCTTATTCTGCCATCATCCCTTTTCCATATCTACTTCCCTTTTTTATGTTATATCAGTACAATCAAATTATACATGTATTCTTTTTGTATATCCACAACAGAAATACAATTCTCAAGAGTTATTTTTACCTTTTCTGCATCTCTTGAGTTCTATTCTTGGAGATCAAATTTTTTGTTTAGTTCTGGTTTTTTCTTCAGAAACAAATGGAATTCATTTGTTTCATTAAATGTCCATCTTCTTCCCTGGAAGAAAATGCTCAGCTTAGCTGGGTAGTTTATTCTTGGCTGCATCCCAAGTTCTTGTGCCTTTCGGAATATCATATTCCAGGCCCTTCTTTCCTTTAATGTAGAGGCAGCCAGATCTTGGGTGATCCTTATTGTGGCACCTCGGTATTTAAATGTTTTTTTTTTTTCTGCTTGTAAAATTTTTTCCTTAATCTGATAGTTCTGAAATTTGGCAACAATATTCCTTGGGGTTTTTATTTTAGGGTTTCTTTCAGAAGGTGTTTGATGAATTCTTTCAATGCCTATTTTACCTTCTGATTCTATTACATCTGGGCAGTTCTCTTTGATGATTTCTTGTAAAATAGTATCTAGGCTCTTTTTTTCATCATAGTTTTCGGAAAGTCCAATAATCCTCAGATTATCTCTCCTAGATCTATTTTCCAAGTCTGTCATTTTTGCAAGTAGATAATTCATGGTTTTTTCCAGTTTACCATTTTTTTGTTTTTGCTTGACCGATTCTTGCTGTCTCAATGAATCATTCGTTTCTATTTGTTCAGTTCTAATTTTTAAAGAATTATTTTCTTCATTACCTTTTTTTACTTCTTTCTGTATATGTCCAATTGAGTTTTTAATTGTATTGTTTTGGTCTGTGGAATTTTTTTCCATTTCACTAATTTTTTTTTTAGTGAATTATTTTCTTTTTCCAATTCACAGATTCTACTTTCTTGAGTGTTCTTTGGCTTTTCCAATTCACAGATCCTACTTTCTTGTGAGTTCTTTGTCTTTTCCAATTCACAAATCCTACTTTCTAGTGAATTGTTTATTTTTTCCAATTCACAGTTCTTACTTTCCTGAGATTTTTTTTATTTTTTCCAATTCACCAATTTTGTTTCACTGCACTTCCTGGGAATTTTTTAACTTTTCCAATTCGTATTTCAGGAAGTTGTTGCTCTCTTGTAAGGCTTCTCTTTCCTTTCCCCATTTATCTTTTAACTCTCTTTTGAGACTTTTAATGTTCTCTTCTATGAGAGCATCATGTAAAGGAGGACAGTCTGATGCATGTTTGCTGTTTGAGGTCTCTTCAGGTTTGCTGACCTGTTCTTTTTCTGCATAGAAGCTGTTGATCGTTCTTTTCATCTTTTTATTCATATTTTAAATCCTTTAGGGTAGGTCTCCAAGGCAAGGGGATTACCAGATTCCTCTGCAGAGCAGGGAGAGATATAAACCGATTTCCTGCTCCGAGGTATGGGAGTGCTCTGAGTGAGAGTTTTCCCTTCCCCCAACAGGAAGTGGATTCAGCACTGGCGAGCTATCGAAGTGCCCAGTTGGGCTGTGTGGGTTAGCGATTGCCCTGGGCTAGAGACTAAGGGGTGAAAGTGTCACTGCCCTAGGCTGGAGCCTCTTGTGGGACTGTGAGTATTAGCAGCTGACCGCAGACTGCAGACCACCCTGAACTCTGCCCAGCGTCTCTGCCCAATACAAATCATCCCTGGAAAAGCTCTATGGCCCCAAGCAGAGCTCCCCACTGTGCAGATTGGAGGCTAACCCGGGCTGTGTCCTCCTACTGTGCAGGATCACAAGTGCCCCAAGGAAAAGCCCGGTACTGCGGGTTGGGGTTGGGCACTTGTGCTGAGATCTGTGCTTTCACTTTCGGTTTGAGACTCTCCTCAGAACTTAATTTTTCTCCCAATCTGGGCTGATCTCCACCTGGCCCCAGAACCAACCTTTTTTGGCGAGACTGCAGATTTTCTTCTGCCCGGTGAGTTCTACTTCTTATCTTTACGAATTGTAGCAGTCAAGACTATTTTTGAGGCTCGATATAATATTGATAAAGAGGGTAAGAGAAGAGCTTAGAAAGTCGCGTGTGTCTTCTCCGCCATCTTGGCTCTGCCCCGGATCATTATAAATTTTAAGAAATTAACTGATGTCTCTCAGAACAAATTATGTTTTTTTTAACATCCATTAGAAAGAGGCCTGACAGGGAGGAAGCACAAAAGAAATGGCAACTGCTAGCCTTATTGATTAATAGTCATTATTAATTCACAGATTGTTTAATAATTATTATTAAATGACTGAACATGTACATCATCTAATTAATGCTGCATCTATCATCAGTTTATTGGATTATCAACTAGAACTAGCCCCACAGTCATATTGTCCCAGCCCAAATTTTCAGTGATAAGACAATCATTGTAGGGCTCAGATTATTGTTATGTATGAGATCACTGTGTACACTAACATTTTATAGATCCTATGTTTGAGTTATTTATGATATCAGTTAATATCGTAACAATTACTAACACAAAAATAAGACAAAGGAACCAAAGAAAATAAAAAGAAGACCAACTACAGAGCAGTCACTCCATCCAGAATTGTGTATTATTTAATAATAATGCGAAGTCCAAAGTCAGGATGTAAGGCTGGAAAAATGAGAAACTTAAAAAACACTAACATAAAATATAGAATCTATGTGACACAGATGATGCTATTCAGAAACCTTAAAGGAGTTTTACACCAAAGCATCTACAAACAAATCATCAGAGTAAAAACAGAGCTCTGACACGAATTCAAATAGAATTCCAGGAAAATAATAAATCCACTTTTAAAAGAACTAAAATGACTTTATAAATCACATATGAGTACTACAAGAAGCAATGGAAAAGAAATAAGTATACTAGTTAACATAGAAAAATAAATGAAAATGATCAGAAAATAATTGAAAAGGGAAAAATGGCTAAGCAGAAGAAAAATTCCTCAAGTTGTTCCACGAAACTTTGAATTTATCATAAGAAACAAAATGAAATATTAAAACTAAAGTTAAAAATCTGAATAAAGCATAAATATCTCATATCAAATATTTCATGTAATGCAGATAAAGAAAAAATCATGTAAAATTTACTGTATTATCTCAAACTCATGACCAAATACATACATACATATATGTACCTACATACATACATATTTCCCAGATACCTTTTATATAAAATCTAGATCTTTAGGGAAAAAATTAGCATGTTACAAGAATTTAGAAGGAAATAATTCAATCATAGGAGCTACACGCAAGATTATCCAAGATTTCCCATTCATGACCAAAATAAGCAGAGAACTTGGACTATGATATTTCAAGAAACAAAAGATAATGACCATCAAAAAACAAAAATAAAAGCTTCCCCAGTCAACTGAGTGTAATCTTATCAGAGAAAAATAAGCTTTTGATCAAAAAGAGACCTCCAAATATTTCCAAAGAAAAGACCAGAGATTGGCAGAAACTTTAAAACACATAAAAATGAATTAAGAGAAACATTTAGGAAAATGTAAATATGCCCTAAAGAAAGAGGCTAAAGTTCTGGGGTCAGTGCTAAAATGTTAGAGTTTCCAGGAAGCTGTTGGAACTTTCCCAGTTTCCCTCAAATATCAAATGATATCAAGCTTCTGAACAGAGTCTGATGTAATGAAACTACTCTCCAACTCAAGATATATTGGGAGGAATTCAAAAAAAGGTCAGTTTCACTGAAATGGAAGGATTTGTCAGTAGAATTCAGATGCTGTCCAGTAAAACTGACAAGAGGGTCTTAATCCCAAGAGGGTTTTAATCACAGATTAGCAACTGAGACTCCAGGTCCTGGTTCAGTAGTAAAGCAGACCAGTGGGGCAGCCTCTAACCCCAAAGCAAAAAATAAATTTCCAGTTTAGGCAAATTACCAGGCTGTTGTCTGGAGGGATCAGGTAGGGCTATCCCTTGCTATGAGCAAGACACAAAATACAAAGTCAGGAAGCTGCTCAAGCTCTCTGTTTCCCTCAAAAAACACATAAAACAAAGTCTCTGAACAGAGTCTGAGAGAATGAAACCACACTCCAACTCAAGATAGTCTAAAAAACTTGAGAAAAGCTCAGTTTCTCTGGGGTGAAAAGGGTGTTCAGCCTAGATCTGATAGACTGTGGGAAAGCCATTAAGAGTATCTTAATCAGAGCAAAGCAACAACTACGACCCTCAGTTCTAGCTTGATAGAGAAGCTAATCAGTGGGACAGCTTCTATTCCTAGTTTAGAAGGCAAACTCTGGAAAACTAGGCTGTTTCCTGAACAAAGCAGGCAAAGCAACCTCCAAGGGGCCTTGGTGCTTAAAACCAAGGCTCAGAGCTGTACAGCGAGTTTGGTATAGTGCCCTTTTTATCCCAGGAGCAAAGCTTGAACATAAAAGTAAAAAAAATATATATATATTGAATTTTTTTTAAAGAAAAGAAAATAAGCAAAGAACAGAAAAGAATCTTGACCACAGAAAACTACTGTGATGAGACAATACTCCAAAACATGAAATCAGACAAGAACAGAATGTTCATAGAATAAACCGCAGAGTGATCTAAATTGGTCTCAAGCCCAAAGAGACTTCTTGGAAATTCTGATAAAAAAACTTCAAAAAATAAATAAGTGAAGACAGAAGAAAAAATGAGAAAGAAATGAGAGGTATGCATGAGACTGCCAGCACTTGGAAAAGGAAGAAAAAAATTGTCTGAAGAAAACAATTACTTAAACATTCAAATAACCCAAATGGAAAAAAGAGATACAAAAGAAGACTGAAGAAAATCACACATGCAAAATGGAAGCTAATGACTTTGTGAGACAACAAGAACAGACAAATAAATTAAAAATAATAAAAAAAATATAAGAAAATATAAAATACCTCATTGGCAAAACAAATCTGGAAAATAGATTCAGAAGAGTCAATTCTAAATGTTATTGGCTCACCTGAGAGCCATGATGAAAAACTTAGCCTGGATAGCATTCTACAAGAGGTTACTGAGGAAAACTGCTCCAATATTCTAAAAACAGAAGGGGAAATACTCATTGAAAGAATTCATCAATCACCCCTACAAAGGGATGATATAAGGGAAACCCCAAGGAACATTATTGTAAAACTCCAAAATTATAACCTCGAGGAAAAGAAAAAAGGGCCAGACCAAAAAAAAAAAAAAAAAAATCAAATATCAAGGTGCAGTAGTCAGGATTACCCACTGGCTGGCAACTTCTACAATAAAGGATCGTAGGACCTGGAATCCATACTGAAGAAGGCAAAGGACCTGGGATTCATCCAAGGATTAACTACTCCTGAAGACTGAGCATCATCTTTCAAGGGAGGAGATGGATCTTCAGTGAAGTAAGATACATTCAATCATTTCTTTGGGGAAAAAAACAAAACAAAACAACAACAACAAAGACAACAACAAAAAACAGAACAAAAAAGAAAATTTAATCTGCAAACACAGGACTCAAGAGAACCATGCAAAAGTAAACAATGGAAAATATATTTAAAAGTTAATTGTTTATATCCCTATATGGGAAAACAATATCTGTAACTCTTGAGAATTTTATCTGACACTGGGGCAGAGAATGGTGGGCATCACATGGACTAAGAGTGTGGTTGTGATGTGATGACATCATGGGAAACAGTCTGTATTGGAAAAAGAAGAAAAGAAATGCATAATTGGACAGTTATTTCATATGAAGTGGTACAAAATGTCTATTACAATTCAAGGAAAAAAAGGGAGGAGAATGATTATTTTCTGAATGCTGATCTCATCAGTTTTGGCTCTTAAAGGGGATAAATCAATCAGTTAGGTATAGAAATTTATTCATATAAAGAAGTAGAGCAGAAAGAGGAAAAGAAAAGGTAGGGACAGGATAGAAGCAAAGGCAGAAACTAGAATAAAAGGTAAGAGAAGGAGGAGGAATTAATAGAAGATAAGGTGGTGGGTGGAGTGGGTTAAGAAAATTAAGAGAATGGGGAGGGGTAATAGGAGATAATGTAGTGGGTAGGGTGGGTAAAAAAATACTAGTAGGGATAGGGAGGAAAGAATAAAAGTATATACAGGGGACAAAATCACCGGCTTCAAAAATGAAAGAGTTGAAGTCACTACCAATGAAAAATAAATTAACTTAATAATTAGAAGATACTTTACAGAAATATAAGACTGTAACTCTAACAATCTTACTAAAATGGATGAATATTTATAAAATATAAATTGCCCAGATTAACAGAAGAGGAAATAAAATTCTTAAATAATCCCATTTTAGAAAAAGAAATTGAACAAGTCATTAATGAACTCCCTAAGAAAAAAATCTCCAGGGCCATATCAGTTCACAAGTGAATTTTAGCAAAATTTTAAAGACCAAGTAATTCTAATGCTATGCAAACTACTTGCAAACATAAAGAAGGAATCCTGCCAAATTCCTTCTATGACATGTAAAGTATGGGATAGCTCCCTGGAAGGCCTCAGGATCAGCCAGAGTCAGGATGAATCAAAGTTCTTGGTCTTTGGAGGGAGAAGTGAAGGAGGTAGGGAAGCTGTCAAGCGGCTTGCCAAAGATGTATCCTGGATTTTGGAGTCTAGTGTCTCCAGCTTCTCTCCTCCTCCTGCCATCAAGTGACCCTGACTTCCCTCCCTCAGCCCTCCAATCTTTGCCTACAATTACCTTACCACCAAACATTCAACAAGCCACAATCATGAGGAGAGTTATCATCTAAATATAAATGTATATAGAGCCATTATTTTACATCAAATAGGTAATGAGCCTTAAGTGCACTCTTGTCTAATTCAAGCACACCTTTTTCAGATATCCTGCCCTCTACAATGACACTATATAGCACTGATATCTAAACCAGGAAGGTCCAAAACAGAGAAAGAACATTGCACACCAAACTCCTTAATGAATATATATTCAAACATTTAAAATAAAATATTAGCAGAATTATTAGAGCAGCTTATCAGCAGGATAATACACTATCACCAAGTGGGATTGATACCAGGAATGCAAAAACATTACCAACAGAAATCATATGACAATCTCAATAAATACAGAAAAAGCTTTTGACAAAATATAACACCCCCTCCATTACTTAATAAATTTTTCTTTGATAATATCGCATAGGAGTCAATTCAATCATTTCTATTGAAAAACAAAAAAATGTAGTTAAGCAGAAAATGTGATCTTCAAACAGTGGACTCAAGGGAAACATAGAAAAGGAAAACAGCAAAAATTTTTAAGGTTAAATAAATTGTTTACAATTTCCTTATATGTGAAAATGATAACTTGTAAACTCCTGAGAACTCTATTTTTTGGGGGGACAGGGAGCAATTGGGGAGGGGGGGTTATACATGGGAAAAGGATTGTACTGGGAGAAGAGTAAAGCGAAGGTAAAATGAGATAAATTACATCACATAAAGAGGCACAAAAGAACTATTACAACAGAGAGAAAGAGAGAAGGAAAATAAGCATTATCTGATTCTTAATTTCTTCAATTTTGGCTCAAAGAAGGAAAATATATTTACTCAGTTGGATATAGAAATTTGGATTTACTCAGTTGGATATACTCTAAAAGGAAGTGGAAGGAGAAAAGGGAAAGAAAAGAGAGGGCCTGGATATAAGGAAGGATATAAAACAAAGAGAAAAGGATAAGACAAAAGAGGAGGGATGATAAAAGGGAGGACAAATTGATGGCAGGGTGAGTTAGAAACAAAATACCACTAAGGAGGAAGAGGATAGAAAGAGAGAACAAGACTATATACAGGGAGGAAATAGGAGGGAAATACAGAGCTGATAATCATAAATGTGAATGAATGGGATGAACACTCCCATAAAATAGAAGTGAATTGCTGAGTGAATTAAATGACAGAGTTGTTTATAAGAAAGACATTTGAAACTGAGATACATACAGAGTAAGGGTAAAAGGCTGGAGCAGAATTTGTTATTGTTTAGCCAAAGCAAAATAAAGCTGGGATAGCCCAAGGAAAGAGACTCTGTGATGCTCAGACCTAGTTTGAAAGAAAGGAAACATACTGAACTGCAGTGATTTCCAGGGACAAGTAGGCAACTTTGGGTCCTCTCATTCTAGAAACAGATGTCCTGATAAAGCCTTTTAAAACATTTTTGGAAAGGTAAACAGAATATTATTTCATATATATATATGTGTGTATATATATATACATACAAACACATACACACTCAAATGGTTATACAAGGATAAAACTTTCATTCTAACATAAGAAAATAATGGAAGTTTCCTTTCTAATCCTGTCATATTAAGGAATCATAAAGAGTTTCTAATAAGATAGAGGGTCTAGGAGGCTGTACTTTTATTTTTAATGTTTTGATTAACAGAAGAAATTTGGAAATGTAGAATGAAAAGAATACACCAAGATCAGGGAAAGGAAGAGGAAATTTGGAAGAGAGTATCTCATAATTGGGTGTGTAAATAGAAAACTGTACCCCCAAAAAAACAGCAAAACAAAATAAAACAAAATGATGATAAACTAAAAGCAGCACGAATGTAACTTTCTTTTAAACTGATATGAAGAGAAAAATTCATACTCTCTTGTTTCCCTAAAAACATGGAAATTACTACAAAAATGCATTTTTACTCTGTAGAATCTAATAGGAGTGTAAGAGAAAAAGAAAGAACAGAAAAAGAAACAAACTAAATTTAGGTTACTGTAGACCTAAGTAAAACATAGAAATTACTGGCTGATTATAGAGAAATTTGTTTTAGAATAGTCAGAGAAATCTGGAAAGATTTGTTTGAACTGATGCAGTGTAGTTTAAGAAAAAAATGAAAGGAAAGTTGTTTGTTTCTAAATAACAATGATATATATGTGTGTGTGTGTGTGTATGTACATGTATATATATATATATATATATATATATATATATATACTTTGCCAAGGCAATTGGGCAATTAGAATCAAGTGACTTGCCTAGGGTCTCACAATTAGGAAGTGTTAAGTGTCTGAGGCCAGATTTGAACTCAAGTCCTTCTGACTTCAGGGCTGGTACTCTATCCATTGCGCTATCTAGCTGCTACAAAAATGATATTTTAAAGACAACTTTGAAAACCTTAAAAATATATTTTCAAATGAACAAGCTTTTGTTATTTTACTATTCTTTTGAAAACCTTAAAATTCTCATCAATGCAATTGTAAACCATAATTGTAGAAGAATTTTGATAGGGAATGATGCCTACCTCCTGATGGAAAATTGGAAAACTCAAGATATGCAATAAGACATATATCTTTACATATCCAATTTAAGAACTTGTTTTGTTTATAATTTTTTTCATAATAATTTTTTTAACTTCTATTTTTTGTTGGGGAGAATAGTAAAATAACAAAAGCTTGTTCATTTGAAAATATATTTGGGTTACTTTGATTTTAAGTTATCTGCAGTAAAATTTGCATTTTTAAAATGATATATCTTGGCAACAACAAGAGCTTTTAACTCAGTCTTTTTTTTTTTTCCTTCACACTCTTAATAGCCTTTAGATTCTAAACAGATTAATGGCTTTAGAAAAATGGAGTTGGCTTTTGTAAAGTATATTCTTTTTCTCTTCCTGGGTTACTACATTGTAGTGTTCTTTGTTTTGGTTTTCTGGGGGTCTCTGGAGCAGCCTTCATTTCAATTCAGTAATCATCACAAGAGTAGCCAGAAGTTAAAGTACAACTCTTTTATTATATCTTTCAAAGTCCTATCTCCTTCACTTGGGGCTCAGTTAGTTTTCTTAAAGGCCTTCCGGAATCTTGGTTTCAATGGAGAAGTGCAGGAGGCCAAGCCAGCGACCAGAAGCCTACCCCAAGATGTAATTGAATTTTCCAAGGTCTTGAGCTTCAGCCTCCAGTCTGCTTGTCTTCCCTAGCTCTGAATCTGAATCTAGCTGAGACTCCTAGCTTACGTGCTCTACACTGAGTATAAACCAATCATTATATCCCTAGGAAACCATTATTTATTGTAAGATTAAATCAATCATACTGAACTAAGAGAACTATTAAACATCATGCTAAGCTAGAAAACCATTGTCTTATCAGTTTCACTTAGTTGGTAACTTGTAAGCATCCTTGTTTCAAGTTCAGAGTTCTGGCCCATAACACTACATCATCTTTTTTCATTTGTACATTTATTTTAATTTGTTTGCCTATTAATCTTTAAATAATGTGAAAAACTGATGCTACCTACTATATAATAAAATCATTTTATAGCATCAAATTACAAAGAAAAAAATTAAGATCGCTTATAATGTGAGTGTAAAAATTTGGTTATTTTAGGCAATATAAGATTGTGAAAAACAAAAAAAAAATTAACATTCAAATTTATGTGCAATTTAATAAATAATACCAATGAGATAAACAAAATCCCCTAACAAGTATTTCAGTGGCAAAAATCCCTTTATTTTAGAAATAATTGAGGTATAATACAACAAAACCTTAGAACTGATGGGCAATTTAAAACATTCATAAAATAGACAGCTCCACATGTCCCATTTGAACTTTTGTTTTAAGCAATAAAGTATTAAAGTACTAACACCTAGGATACTCTATTAGCAATTAGTCTGGTACTACTATAAGACCCAGCTCCTGGGCCTCCCCACTTTAACCCAGCATTGTGCTCCTGCTCAAAACAAGAGGATACTAGGGAAGGAAGGAGCTGGCCAATTTTCTAGGTTTCTCAAATTTCTATATCTATTCCCTCAACCTCTACCTCTTTGTGGTTTATAGTTTTGCATTTTCTTTTCTCTTGTACATATGGTTAGAATGAATATATCCAATCACAATCCTTGCTTGAAACCCCATCCAAATACTGGGAAATTCTATTTTCATTTACAGAGATGGAATTCTTACTATAGTTGGGAAAAAGAAAAGGTTAGAGATGGGGAATTAGGGTTATATTATACTGTACCCACTATTATGCTGATAGCAACATTAGGGCAGGAATGTTAATCTATTTAAATATTATTTTTATTCAGTGTCTAGTACATGGCTTTACTCATAGTGGGGGCTTAGATTGTAAATTAAGAAAAAGTTTCATTAAACATATACCTGGCATGAAATTCTGGCTATTAACCTTACACCTTTCTAATAAAATGTCTTATCACAAGTATCATTTCCTTTATATTGATTCATGTCAATAAACTTTTATAAAACACCTACTCTGTGGCCAACACACATACAGTATGGGATCCTTCTAGCTATCTTTTCTTAGTTGAGAGTTTGTATTCTTCAGCATGGTTCAAATTGTACCACCAATTCAAAAGCAAATCATAAACAATAAGAAACAACTGTCTGGTTCTCCAGAGCCATTTAAGGAAGATTTCCAAATGATAAATTTATGTATTTACTTTTTTTTCATCTTTGCTAATTTTAAGGTAAATATCAGTAGTAAAAGATCCTATCATAAAGCAGTGGCTCTCTTTAACACTTCCCTTTACTGTCCACAGAGAGTGATTACCCTTTCTTCACTATAGTCAAGAAAGTATGTAAGATGAAATCCAATCTCAGGATTTACAGAGGGGTAACCAAAAGATCAATCTCAGAATTCTCCTGATTTTTTTTTTTTTTTTTTTAATGAGCATGTATACACAGATGTTCACTTTTGGCAATTGTAATTGCATGCATAAATTTGTAGCTGGTCTAAATGAATGAGTCACCTAGGCTTATAGACAGAATGTGATTTGGCAGAATATTCCTGTGTAGAATAGAGAGATAACGTGAAGAGCTTATAGTAATGTATTAATTCTTTTTCTGTATTTTATTTTCATTATTTCTGTGTTTCCCCTATGACCTGTATAATATGTGCAGGCCCATATTTACTTGATCCTTGGCCAGCTATAAACATATTTACTTAACCTGTGCTAATGACATTTATCAATATTTGACATTTATTGATATTTAGTATTTATAGATATTTAGCTTGACCACTATCTGCTTGATTAAGCCTGAAGGTCTGATTTTCTGTTTCCTAGAAATCAGGTGATTTTGGGGAAACAGAAACCTTCCATTCCAATCTCTCTAAATAGCAACAACCAATTAGATGCCTCCCCCTCCCCTTCTTAATGCTCTCTTACTTATGATGTAATCCCTTTTATCAAAGCTATGCATCTTTACTACTTTCTTTAGCCCTCCTGCTTTTTCTTTCTTATCTCCTGATGGAAAGGTTCATCCTCTGGAGGTTTTAGTAAACAACCTTTCTGCTTTCTACTAAGTAATCTCTGAGTAGTCATTTTGGGCAAGGGTTACATCCCTCACATTCCTAAAAATGACTTCACCAGTATACTAAACATTAAATTCTCATTTATAGGAAGAAATTCTTTTTCCCCCCTCATTTGCTAATTAATCTCTGAAAGTTCCAAAGAAAAGATATGAAGGATTGGGATAGTTCCCAATTTAGTCATATGCCTTTTTGAACTTTAAAAAGTATACATCTTTACTTATTTTTGGGGGGCAAATTTATTCACACGCAGAGTCATGTAATTAAAAGTCATCAGATTATCAGAAACTTGATCCTCTTTTCCAAACTACTATGACAAGTTTTATGGTCTCAATACCTTAGAATTACCCAAATACATATGACTTTATGCATTTCTGATGTTATAAGCCCAAATTCCTTTTCTACTGTATCATCCTTACTGCTAGCTACTTATTGCGAGTCTCTTTCTCAGCTCCTACTGGGATGAGTTAAGATGTCCCTGAAGCTTTAAAGTTTGATTGGGTGGTTGATAACACTTGTATAGATTCAACTCTGGACCCCCTGAAACCTCACTATCCTAAACTTATAAACTCACTGTCTCCTTCACTCATACCCACGTTGCCATCTCCACCACTGTACACCCCCCCAAAAAAAAAAAAAAACAACAAAACAAGAAAGAACAAACAAAAAAAGAAGAGAGGTCCATATTTATATCACATTTTGGCTTCCAATTTATAGCATTGTCTCCTTTCTTTCACAGGAGTGCTGCCAGGAGGATAACAGCCAATCAGAGAGAAGGGCAAATTTCTTGTAAACCATTGCCTTTTGAATATCACCTTCACTAAGATCTGGATACACAGACAAAGAAGCTTTTCTTTGCCATGTTGTTAGCATACTAGAACCAATTATAGAATACATGTTAGCATACTAGAGCCAATTATAGAATTTCTATTCAGGCTTCAAAATTCACTTGTGAATTGCTTTAAAAGAACATTCTATAAAAGCTCAGCCTCACTGGGCTTACTGCCCAATTTCTCATTACATTTTAATACTGGAGAGACCAGCAACAGCATTGGTGGAGGTTTCCACCCAAAAATAAAGATTTTAACTATACCAAGACTTTATAGATCATTTATAGGAAATACTATGGCCAAAAAATTAAATAAATCACCCTTTAGACAATTTAGTGATGAACCTCTCCCGGATAATTGTCTAGCCCTCAGACAACAGACATATAACATGTCACCAGTTCCAAATTTTAAGCCCTTCAGTGTTGGTAGAATATGCAAAAGTTTATATATTCAATCAATATTCATAAGAAATTGTTTCCTCCATTCCATAAAAATAATTGCAAAATGACTTTCATGGTGAGAGGAGGGTTTGTTCTATTGTTAATGTAGATGTGTTAAAATTATTTTAAAATTTAATTTAAAAGTATTTTAAACTACTTAAGTATTTGAAAACATTTTAGTAGATGACACTCAAAAAGGATACTAGAAGGTTATCTTGCATGATGGCTTTGAAAGACAAAACAGAAAAATGTATGAAAGACAAGAAGATTGGAATCATATCATCACAGATGTAATACATATTAATATATGAGATGTAAACTATAGACACTATAGATGTGCTGTATATTTGTCTGTATATACAGATAGTATATACATGTATGTGTAGAATGTAAAATATAGGATTTAGTATATATGCGTGTATACATAAATATATGCACATAATATTATATACATTATATATGATATATACAGAATATAACTGCCTGGGTTCTATATAAAATATATGACACAGGAGATACACATTTCCTATATATTTATCATCTATATGTAAAATCTAGGTATTTAGTATATCTATAGTATAATATAATTTATATCTCAGTGCCCAACTCAGGGCCCTCAGTGCCCAGTAGGAGCCTGAGGCTATTGAACTGTTTGAGTTCATAATTTATAAAGTATAGTAGAGAAAAGTAAATTGAGTCTTTACCAAATCCTTCATCATTATGTCGAAACCCCAAGAATTAAAAAGGTTGTTTATGGTAAAGCAAACTTTAGGGAGGAAAAGCAAAAAGGAACTAAATTTTCTGTGTCACAGTATTGGAATCATGCCTGTGAATGGCCACTGTACTTCAGCCTAGATGAGAGAGGGAGATGACAATGAAAACAAATCATAAATTTGGAATGGATTTTGTTGACACAACAGAACAGAAAATCCATGACCTACTAGATGGGAAAAAGTATTTGCATCTTAGCTCCTCCTCTAAACTGGGAACTTCAGGAGAATAGTGACTTTCCATTACTTTCCTTTATATCTCCTCTAATATTGACTTTTAAATTATACATAGTGAATAATTAGGAGAGAATTTGTTGGATTATGCTTCTTTCCTGTTTAAAGGGTGTATTTGGAAGGACTTCCATGGTTAGTGGTTCCATGAAAGAAGAGCACAGTGAAAAAGAGATAATCCTGAGAGAGAGAGAGAGAGAGAGAGAGAGAGAGAGAGAGAGAGAAAGAAAGAAAGCAGATTCAAGGATTTTAAGAGACTGAAGAACCAGAAAATACTGAAGAGACTCAAAGAAGAAACTTTTATTAATTAAAGAAGTGACATTCTCCCTTCTCATTTTGCCATCCTTGACTTTCCCTCTAAGTGTAAGTACTGAATTCCAACCAAAAGGAATGATTCCCAGTGGACTTTGGAATTCTGAATTCATTACTCCCTTAGACCTAAACTTTTTTCTATTCCTTGCAAAGATCAGGCAAATTTCTAAAACAACAACAACAACTTCCTGTGTAATGCCAGAGAAACTGAGCAAGACAGAGATTAGAGAACAATTAATAGTTTATTAAATGGAAAGATCTACTGGGACCAAATGATCCATTTTTGACTGAACGAAACTATCATCTCAAAGAATCCAGCCCTGAATATCAGACAACAAGACTCTTTTATAGGATAATAAGAACAATGACATAATGGGGGAAGTACCTGGATAGGGATAACCTAATGGGGGGAGGCACCTAGAATGACATAAAGGGAGGTACTGGAGAGGTTACTGATATTCTAATGATATCTAAAATGGATAAAGACCATTATCCCATTAAACATTAAGAGGGAATAAGTATAGCCTTAGGTCTAAGATTTAAGAACTTTATCCTATCAAACATTAAGAGGGAATGGTTATAACTGAGGAAGAGTAACTAAATAGGACAATTAGGGAACCGGGGTCAGGACATTAAAAAAGAATTGTGGCACAATACCTGCTACAGTTTCACTTCAAAGTGCCAATCTAAAGAATTTTGCTAAAGTAGGATTTATATGTAAGATGAGGAAAACCTGCCTTTATTTTGAAGCAGCTTTCTGATCAACTAAATAAATGGATATGCCATCTATAGAGTCAGTGCATATCCAACTTGGAAACTATATGAAGAACATTTGAATGGCTATACTCTGCCCTGCTTGATTAGATATACAAAATTTATGTTTACCTAGATTTAAGCAAACTATTTGATAAACTATCTTATTCTAGTCTTGTGGTACAGATAAAGATGATATAAGTTAAACGATAATATACTTAAGTGGATATGTACCTCCTTGAATTGCTAGATAAAATGTAGTGATTCACTATCAACATTGCAACAGGTCTCAAGTACAGTGGGAAGGTGTCTGTATTTGACCTTATACAGTAGTTTCACATTTTCATTAGTAGCTTGTATTTAGGACTATTTGGCAGATATATAAAATTTATATTAAATTTTTACTTGAACAAAGTTTTGAGGGATAATTAACAAACTTGATTAAAGAGTTAGGGTCTAAATAGTTTTCATAAATCAGAGCACTGGGCCACTAATACTGAAATAAAGTAGTTATAAATGGAAAATCTTAAATTCACATTTATGAAAACTGACATTATAAGTAAAAGATAGAGAAGGGATAGTTGGGCATCAGATTGTGTGAATACAAGCCAAGATATTAATAGATTATCACATCAATAAGATAGTAATCAGATGTTTCAGCCCTTCCAAAACAAATAAGTAAGCAAAGTATAAGCACTTTAGTCCTATAATAAAAACATAGTTTATAGGAGATCATAGTTTCCCTATATTTTGATTAATCAACTCATATCTATAGTATTGTGTTCAGCACTATCCACCCAGAACAGTTTGAAGAGGACAGAGATAAGCCCAGACTAAAAAGAGCACACTAGAGGGTGATTTCTTCAATTTTGTATATTGAGTAAAGGAACTGGTAAAGTTTAGCCTAGGGGAATTACAAAGTGCTTATCAGAGAAAAGTTAGGAACCAGTTTACATGTGTCTTCAAATACATGAAGGCTGCCTTAGAGAAAGGGAATTTAGATTGTTTTGTTTGGTCTTTATTTTAATAGGATATTTGAAAGAAATTTCTAAGAAACAAATTTAGGCTTAAGTTAAAGAAATACTTTCTAACAGACCAATGTAGAGATGGAATGTACTGCCTCAGAAAGTGACAGGCACTTTCTCTTTGAAAGCATTAAAAAAGAGTCTGAATTATCATACTGGGCTTTAGGACACTGGATTATTTTGAGAAATGGTTTAAAAAGGATCACTGATTAGAGTACTTCAAAGGCTCTTCTTCTGTCATGACCTGTGATCTGTAACAGTTTTTCTTTTAAAATAGAGAATTTCTAAATATTTAAAAAAAAATCATTTAAACTTACAAATATAGTATAATTTTGCCATTAAATAGAAAACAAAAATATGGATAAATGGATTTACATAATTGATTTTTGGATTGGAATTGATGGAAATTTTTAATTTTCAAATATTGTTTTTAACCAATAGTGAAGCAATAAGAAGAAAAAATATTAGGTTTCCAGAATATTTGACTTCTTTTTCTGGATAAGTCGTTATTTTGCCAGGGGCTCCAAGTCCTCATATGAAAACCTTTATGTAATTGAAGATCAGGTTCAGATAGATTTCTTAATTTTTATAAACTTTATCAGTACGTTTACTTCTTGGGGAAAAATAATTTTTATATGAGATTTTACATTGTTTTTAGGTATCTAAATCATTTTTATTGATTCTTATTGGTTTAGTGTCTTTAGTGAAAGAAGACAGATGAAAAAGAGATGATGTGAGTTGTATCAGTGATTCCCATGTTTCTTCTTTTCATCAAGATCACGATAAGAATTGTGTAAGTGACAAGTTATCAGTGATAATATTTGTTTTTACATTATAAATTCTAAACCTTAGTAAAATTGTTCTATTTCTTCTCTATCTATGTAAATATATAGGTATAAGTGTGGGTATATGTGCAGAGCATTCATGGAAAGGAAAAAGAAAAAAAGTGGAGAGATGGAGACAGAGACAGAAAGAAAAGAAAAGAAAAAAAAAGAAAGAGAGAAAGAGAGGGTGGGGAGAGGGAGATTTATTTATATATAATCACTTTGCAGTTATTGAATATAACTGGGCAACCAAATGCATCTTATATAATCTGTCACACTCTAGCAATTATCAGCCAGAGTAAGGGCAAGAAATTCCTTTTAAAGACCTGGTTTAAATGGGTCCATTTCAGTTATTAAAGTTTAAGCTTTTCTAAGTCACTGTGACATCTAAACTATATTGTTGTTTCAATTTTCCTTAAGTTGTCCAAGTTCTGCTGACTCAAAGAACGTTGAATAGAAAGCAGTTCACCCATCTCTAATATCTATTCTCTTTCATACAAATAAATCAAATGTTGTTCAATAAAAGGAAGTTCTGATTATTATAAAAGTCATAAAAACAGTATTTCCCATAAAACATAGATCCTTCTGTCAATCAATAAAGTTGGCTGACATGTATAATAAATAATAACCATTGTCAGATGTTTTAGTGAGTAAGTACTGATGTAGGCAGAAAATGATTAGATTTAGGAAATATCCCCATTGATTTATTTTTATTACCTTAATGGAAAAATATGAAAAAACAAAAGATTTTTCCCCCTTGATTTATTTTTATTACCTTGATGGAAAAATGTGAAAAAACAAAAGATTTTTCCCCATTGAACCCAGCACATGAACCAATCATGAGAAATTGAACAGTCTACAATTTATTCCATTTCTATCAATGTCTTCACAAAACCATTACATGAACATTTCAAGCAGTTCTTTAACTATATTCCATTTCTCAGAACTTATAAAAACATACAAAAGAAAACAAAATCTTTTTTTTTTTGTTGTTGGAAATTCAATTCAAATCAAGGAGCATATCTAGCCAATTGTGAGAAATCAGAACTAAAAAGGACCAGTACAATGCAGACTGTTATCAAATTGCTTTGGCTACACAGTCCTTGTGACATTATAGAAATCTACATACACATTCATAGACCTTTTAAAAATAACAAATAGGTACAATTATCTCTCAGGTACCTACATATTGAAATGGGCACAGAATAATCTCAAATCATGAACTAAAAAAGTAATTCCAATGTCTTTAATACTGGAACAAAAAATATGGTTGGAAGAGTCTAGGGCCAAGATAGATAAAGACTGCATCAGAGTGCATATTTCCATGGTTGGAGTGTCCAGCATGCAGCCTTAATGTAGGCCATGCCAGCTCAGCTCAGCTCTAGCCTTTGCTCAAACCCTACTATCAGGAAAGCAGGAATAGGCCTAGATCCATGTCAATCAGTAGCAGAACTAGTGACTTCAGATCTCTCAGCTCAAGTATATCTAAGATGATTTTGAATGTGAGCAGAAAAGTTTGTGGAGCTTGATGAGCAATTCCATCAGACACAAACCAGCACTAGCCCCAATACCAGAAAAGCAGGATCTCCTAATCAGCAGTGATACTTTGGTAGTTTTTAGATAGCTTATCCCAGAGACACAAAAGATGACTTGGAAGGTCAGCAGGACAAGTTAGTCAGTAGGGTAAGAGAACCTTGAACAAAACAGCACACTAGGAATGAGTGTGGGCAGTGGTGATGTTAGCAGCTTCCAGGAGGCCTCAGCTTTCAGGTAGCCTCTTTACTGACCCTGAGGAAGAATGCTGTTGCTTTAGGACACTACATGTTACAGCTACACTAGGACAAGGACACTTCTAACAGTTTCAAGGCAGAAAAGTATGCTTGTGGTCGGGTCCCCAGAAAAATCTCTGAAAACAGCTGCAAAAATTTCTGAAGCATGAGAGAGTGCACCTTCCACATTGGAAACAGAGCCGTACTTTAACAAAGGGGAATATAACCAGAGTAATTTACAGCAGTGTTGGCTACTCTGTACTGGTTGTCAGCCAGTAGTTCAGCAAATTAGCTATAAGACATCCAACAGAAATACAAATGGAAAATAATGAGCCCCTGAAGCCCAAAATGAAAAGATAGGAGCTGAACAGAAAATTTGATCTCCAAATTCAAGAAGCAAAAAAAGGTAAAAAGGAAAAAACTCAAGAACTCTATCTCTGTTATGGGTATACTTAAAGAGTACAGGTATAATTTGATTTTACTATGATTACATAAAAATAAACTAGAAGTGAAAAGGGGATAGTACTGTAAATGAGAATGGTATGAACTCTCCCAAAAATGGAAGCAGATAGCACACTAGATTAAAAGCCAAAACACTACAATGCTTTTACAACACTACTATGTTTTTTTACAAGACACATATTTAAAGCAGAGTGATACATACAGAATAAAAGTAAAAGACTGGAGCAGAATCTATTATGCTTCAGATAAAGTTTAAAAAAAAAAAAGAGGTGCTGGCTGGAGGCTGAAGAAAGCAAAGGCAGAAGCCAAGGTAGAAGATGCAATGAATCTCTTGCTAGAAGATAGGGCTTGTGGGTTCCAAGAGCTTTCTCCGACTCCAAGTAAAACTCTCTAGAGCTCCCAGAGTTTCTAGTAATTCCTCAAGTAACTAACTTAATAAGTCCCACAAGAAAAACTAACTCAAGCTCCAAGAGCTCCCTCTATATATGTGATTTGATTTCCCAAAGGTTAACTCCGCCTTCTGGAGGGAGAGGGATTCTGGGTTATCTCCCAGAGTGCAAAACCCTAATCCTGAACTCTCCCAAACATGTGAACTCCATTGAGTACTTAGATACTTATGAGCTCTCTAATGTTGTGAATACAAGCATTGTTTCTCTCAGTTCTACTTAGTACCTACTTTCAAGTTCTGGCCCAAATCTAAGATCAAATCAAATCCAATGGCTTAACAGTTTGTAAAGATTCCAACAGGTTAGCAATCCTGATTTCAGATCAACCAAAAGTAAAAATAAATTTAATTAAAAGAGACAGGAAAGGAAACTATGTCTTAATATAGCATACTATAAATAATGAAGTATTATCACTAATAAACATATACACCAAATAGTATAGCATCTAAATTTATAAAGGAGAAATTAAGAGAGCTGCAAGAAGAAATAGACAGCAAAACTATATTGATAGGGGATTTCAACCTTGCTTTCACAGATAGATAAATCAAACCACAAAATAAATGATAAAGAAGCTAAGGAGGATAAACAGAATTTTAGAAAAGTTAGGTATGATAGATCTTGGAAGAAAATTGACTGGAGAAAGAAAAGAATATACTTTTTGCTAATTGATTCACAGAACCTATACAACAATTGACCATATATTAGAGCATACAAACTTCAGAATCAAACGCAGAAAGGCAGAAATTATAAATATATCTTTTTTAGGGCATGATGCAATAAGAATCACATGTAATAAAAAGTTAGAGAAAATAGACCAAAAATTAATTGGAAATAAAATAATCTGACTCTAAAGAATGAGTGGGTGAAACAACAAATCATAGACACAATCAATAATTTTATCTAAAAGAATAACAATAATGAGACAACATGCCAAAATTTATGGGATTAAAGCAAAGCAGTTCTTAGAGGAAGTATATTTCTAGATGTTTACTTGCATAAAATAGAGAAAGAGAATATCAATGAATTGGGCATGTAACTAGAAAAAGTAAGGAAAAGAACAAATAATCCCCCCAATTAAATACCACATTTGAAATTCTAAAATAAAAGGGGAGACTAATAAAAATAAAAGTAAAAAAAAATATTGAACTAATACACAAAACTGAGAGCTGATTTTATGAAAAAATCCAATAAAATTGATAAAATTTTGGTTAAATTGATCAAAAAAAAAGAAGTAAGAATATCAGATTAATACTATCAAAAATTAAAAGGGTGAACTTTTTATCAATAAAGTCTTAATTGGAGCAATAATTAAGAGTTATTTTGCCCAATGTATGCTAATAAATACGATAATCTAAGTGAAATGGCAGAATATTTACAAGAATTTAGATTGCCCAGATTAACAGATGAGAAATTAAATTACTTAAATAGTTGCAGTTTAGAAAAAGAAAATGAACAATCTATCAATCAGATCCTGAAGAACAATCTCCAGTACCAGATGGATTCACATGTGAATTATACCAAAATTAATTTCAATATTATGCAAACTATTTGGAAAAATAGGGAAAGAATCTATCCTACTGAATTCTTTTTATGGTACAGAGAGGGATGGTGCTGATACCTAAACCAGCTAGAGTAAAAACAGAGATAGAAAATTATAGTCCAATTTCCATAGTGAATTTTGATGGAAAAATCTTAATTGTAAAGGGCTGAAATTCTTAAAAAGTATGCTTGAATCAGACAACTGAGCACGTAAGGCTAATTACTTATTCACTATAATGACTCTCTTAGCAAAAATAGCCCTTCTCACCATTGGTGCTGGCTCAATGTTGGGGTTAAGATAATCGTAGGCAAGGATTAGAGGGTGGGGTGATAGATGCCAGAGATTCACTGCAGCAGCAGGAGGAGAAGAAAGGTAGAGATTCTGGACTCCAGAATCGAAAAGAAATCTTTGGCAAAACTCCTGGCAGTTTGCCTGCTTCTCCCCCTAAAGACCAAGGACTTTTACTTATCCTGACTCTGACTGATCCTGAGGCCTCCAGGGAGATAGCCTGGGCTTTACACCTAATAAACATTAGCAAAGAGATTACAGCAAGTTATCTCCAGGATAATATACTATGACCAAGTAGGATTTATACCAAGGTTAGGTCTAGTTCAATATAAGGAAAATTATTATCATAATTGAGTATATAACTATCCAAATTCACAAAAAACAAAAATTTGATTTTCTCAACAGATGCAGAAAAACCATTTGAAAAAATCCAATACTCATTGCTATTAAAAACATGAGAGAATTTGGGAATAAATGGTTTTCCTCAAAATCATCAATAGCATCTATTTAAAGACAACAAAAAGCATCAGATGTAATGGAGAAAAACTAGACCCAGATAAATCAGATGTGATAAAAGGTTGCCCACTATCATCATGACTATTCAATATTGTATTAGAACTGTTTATTTTGACAATAAGAGAATAAAAAGAGATTAGAGTAATTAGAGTAGGTATTAAGGAAATCAAACCATTACTTTTGCTGATGATATGATGGCATATTTAGAGAATTATATAAAATCAACTAAAAAACTATTAGAAAAAATTTACACCTATAGTCAAGTTTCAGCACATAAATTAAATCCACATACATCATCAACATTTTTATATATTACTAACAACATCCAGCAGCAAGAGATAGAAAGAGAAATTCAATTTAAAATAACTAGATAATATAAAATATTTGGGAATCTACCTGCCAAGGAAAAGTCAGGAACTATATAAACACAATTATAAAGCACTTCACACAAATAAAGTCAGATCTAATCAACTGGAAAAATATGAAGTACTCATGGATAGGCCTAGCTAATATGAAAAAATGCAAATGAAGGTGGCCTAGATGTACCAGACCTAAAACTATATTATAAAACAAAACATCAAAACCAATTGGTACTGGCTAAGAAACAGAATAGTTGATCAGTGGAACAGGTTAGGTTCACAGGAAAAAAAAATAATCAATGACTATAGTAATCTAGATTTGACAAGTGTAAAGAGACTAGCTTTTGGGATAAGAATTCTCTATTTGACAAACACTGCTTGAAAAATTGAACATGAGTATGGCAGAATCTAGGCACTATCCCACACCAAACACCATATACCAAGATAAGGTCAAAAAGGGCTCATGATTTAGACATAATGAGTGATATTATATGAAAATTAGAAGAATCTAGGATAGTTTAATCTCTCAGATCTGTAAGAAGGAAGGAATTTAGAGTCAAAGTAGACCTCAAGGACAATAATGAGTGCAAAATATATCAAATTATACTTAATTACATTAAGTTAAAATTATAAACTTAATTATATTAAATTAACTTAATCATATTAAGTTAAAAAGTTTTCATGCAAACAAAGCAAATTCAGTCAAGATTAAAAGGGAAGCAACAAACTGGGAAAAGTTTACATTCAAGGGCTCTAATAAAGTTCTTATTTCTAAAATATAAAGAGAATTGACTTGAATTAATAAGAAGTCAAGCCATTCTCTAATTGATAAATGGTTAGAGGATATGGACAGGTAATTTTCAGATGATGAAATTAAAACCATTTTTTAGTCAATGAGAAGATGCACTAATTCGTTATTGATCAGAGAAATGCAAATTAAGACAAATCTCAGGTAATACTATACACCTCTCACATAGGATAAGATGACAGGAAAAGATAATGACAAATGTTGAAGGAGATGTGGGAAGACCAGGACACTAAAACATTGTAGGTGGAGTTGTGAACTGATTCAACCATTCTGGAGTGCAGTTTGGAACTATGCCCAAGGACTGTCAGACAATGCATATCCTTTGATCCATAGATGTTTCTACTGGGCCTGTATCCTGAAGAGATCATAAAAGAGGCAAAGGGATAATATGTGCAAAAAAAATTGTGGCAGCCGTTTTTGTGACAAGAAACTGGAAACTGAGTGGATGCCCATCAATTGGAGAATGGATGAATAAATTATGGTATATGAATGTAATGGAATATTTTGTTTTATATGAAATGATCAGCAGAATGATTTCAGAGAGGCTTAGAGAGACTTAGATGAACTGATAAGTGAAAAGAAAGGAACCAGCAGAAGATTATATACAGCAACAGCAAGATTAAACGATGATCATTTCTGATGACCATACCTCTCATCAAATTCAGGCCAGTTTCAATAGCTTTGTGATGAAGAAAACCATCTCCACCCAGAAGGAGGACAGTGGGAATTGAATATGGACCACAACATAGTATTTAAGCTCTTTTTGTTGTTGTTTGTTTGTATTTTGTTTTCTGTTTCATTTTTTTTCTTTTTGATCTGACTTTTCTTGTGCAGTATGATATTTGTGTAAATATTTATAGAAGAATTGTACATGTTTAACATATATTCAATCACTTGTTATCTAGTGAAAGTGGGGGGGGAAGGGAGAGAAAAATTAGAACAAAAGATTTTATAAGGGTGAATATTGAAAATTACCCATGTATATATTTTGAAAATAAAAAGTTTTAATTAAAAAAAAAAGAAAAGAGAATAAATGGAGGAAATACAGTAAGCAATAGTAATTGTAAAAATAATTTTGAAACAACTTTCTCTGATAAGATCTCATTTCTTAAACATAAAGGAGACTGAGTTAAATTTATAAAAAAAAAATGCCCCAGCTGGAAAATGATTAAAATATATGAACTATACCTAAAA
This sequence comes from Sarcophilus harrisii, assembly GCF_902635505.1. NCBI lineage: Eukaryota > Metazoa > Chordata > Mammalia > Dasyuromorphia > Dasyuridae > Sarcophilus > Sarcophilus harrisii. The sequence continues at coordinate 132,221,502 of NC_045428.1, forward strand.
GGTTTTTTTTAAAATAATTCTTACCCTTTTAACAAGCAATACCCTCTTGGCATGAATTCAAAAGAGATTATTTTTAAGGAAAAGGCTATATATGTGCTTCCCCCCCTTTCCTTTTTTTTATTATAGTGTTTTACTTACAAAACATATGCATAGGTAATTTTTCAACACTGATCTTTGCAAAACCTTCTGTTCCAAAATTTCCCCTTCTTCCCCATAACCCCTCCTTTAGATGGCAGGTGTTCCAAAACATATTAAAATATATGTTAAATCCAATATATGTATACGTATCTATACAGTTATCTCGCTGCACAAAAAAAATCTAAAAAGAAAAAAAAAAACTGAGAACAAAAACAAAAATGCAAAGAAACAACATGAGAAAGAATGAAAATGCTGTGTTGTGGTATACAGTTCCCACAGTCCTCTCCCTGGGTATAGGTGGCTCTCTTCACTACTGAATAATTGAAACTAAAGAGAGCTATGACCATCAGAATTGATAATTATATAGTCTTATTGTTGCCATGTACAATGATCTCCTAGTTCTATTCGTTTCACTTAACATCAGTTCCTTTAAGTCTCTCTAGGTCTCTCTGAAATCATTCTATTGGTCATTTCTTACAGAAAAATAATAGTCCATAATATTCATATCCCATAATTTATTCAGCCATTCTCCAACTGATGGACATCCATTCAGTTTCCAGTTCTTAGCCACTACGAAAAGGGCTGCCATAAAAATTTTTGCACATGTGGGTTCCTTTCCTTCCTTTAAGATCTCTTTGGGATATAAGCTCAGTAGTAACACTGTTGAGTCAAAGGGATGCATAGTTTGATAATTCTTTGAGCATAGTTCCAAATTCTTCTCCAGAATGGTTGGATTCATTTACATTTTCAATAACAATGTATCATGTCCCAGTTTTCCTACATCCCCTCCAATATTCATCATTATCTTTTCCTGTCATCTTAGCCAATCTGAGAGGAGTGTAGTATTATCTCAGAATTGCATTAATTTGCATTTATCTGATAAATAGTGATTTGGAGCACCTTCTCATATGACTAGAAATTGTTTCATTTTCTTCATCTGAAAATTGTCTATTCATATCCTTTGACCATTTATGAATTGGAGAATGGCTTGATTTCTTATAAATTGAGTTAATTCTCTATATAATTTGGAAATGAGACCTTTATCAGAACCTTTGAATGTAAAAATGTTTTCCCAGTTTATTGCTTTTCCTCTAATCTTGTCTGCATTGGTAGAAAAGCCTTTTACCTTAATATAATCAAAATTATCTATTTTGTGATCAATAATGGTCTCTCGTTCTTCTTTGGTCATAAATTCTTTCCTTCTCTACAGGTCTGAGAGGTAAACTCTATGTTCTTCTAATTTATTTATACTATCATTCTTTTTTTTTTTTTTTTTATTTAATAGCCTTTTATTTACAGGTTATATGCATGGGTAACTTTACAGAATTAACAATTGCCAAACCTCTTGTTCCAATTTTTCACCTCTTACCCCTCCACTCCCTCCCCTAGATGGCAGGATGACCAGTAGATGTTAAATACATTAAAATATAAATTAGATACACAATAAGTATACATGACCAAAATGTTATTTTGCTGTACAAAAATAATCAGACTTTGAAATATTTATACTATCATTCTTTATGCCTAGATTATGAACCTCATTACCTACTCTAATTCCTTTAATCTCTTTTTCATCTGTTTTTGCCAAAGTTAGCATTTCTAATACATTATTGAATAGTAATGGTGAAAGTGGGCAATCTTGTTTCACTCCTGATCTTATTGCAAAAAGTTCCAGTTTATCCCCATTACATATGATGCTTACTGATGGTTTTAAATAAATGTTACTGACTATGTTAAGGAAAAATCCAAATATTGCTATACTCTCTAGTGTTTTTAATAATAATGGGTATTGAATTTTATTGAATGGTTTTTCTGCATATATTGAGATAATCATATGACTTTTGTTACTTTGATTATTGATATAGTCATCATACTGATAGTTTTCCTAATATTGAACCAGTCTTGCATTCCTGATATAAATCCTTCTTGGTCATGGTGTATTATCCTGGGGAAGATTTTCTGTAATCTCTTTGGTAATATTTTATTTAAGATTTTTGCATCAATATTCCTTAGGGAGATTGGTCTATGGTTTTCTTTCTCTATTTTTGTCCTATCTGATTTAGATATCAATACCAGGTCTGTGTCATAAAAGGAATGTGTTAGGAGTCCTTTATTCCCTATTTTTTCACATAGTTTATATAGTGTTAGAGTTAACTCTTCTTTAAATTTTTGATAGAATTCACATGTAAACCCATTTGGTCCAGGGGATTATTTACTTAAGGAATTGATTAATACTTTTTTTATTTATTTTTCTGAAATAAGACTATTTAAGCAATTTACTTCTTCCTCAGTTAACCTGGGAAATCTATATTTTTGTAGGTATTCCTCCATTTCACTCAGGTTATCAAATTTATTGGCATGATGTTGGGCAAAGTAACTCCTAATTATTGCTCTAATTTCTTCTTCATTTGGTGGAAAGTTGTCTCTTTTCATTTTTAAAACTACCATTTTGATTTTCCTCTTTCCTTTTTCTAATCAAATTTACTTAAGGTTTATCAGTTGTGTTGCTGTTTTTTTTTTCCATAAAACCAACTGATCCCCAGATTATATTTTTACCTTTCCTTCCCCCCTTATTCCCCTCCCCAGTGTTAAACTTATGGGTACCACTTGCCTCAAGCTGCCCACCCCTTTTAGAATCCCTTCCCCTTCTTTATACCTTTCCCATACTATTTCTGTATTTCCTTCTATTTAGCCTTCCTCTTCCTTTTCACTTTTCCCCTCCCAATTTTCCAGGTGAGAGAAGTTCCTCTGTAAACCAAATATGTCTAATATTTTCTCTTTGAGTCAAATTTGATGAGAGTAAGATTAACACAATGTTCATCTGCCTCCCTTCTTTCCCTTAGAAACAATAGGTTTCCTTTGCCTCTTCATGAGATATAATTTCCCTTTTTACCTGCATGTTTCCCTTTTTTCTAGTACAATCTCCTTTTTATCTCTAGTTTATTTTTTGCATTATAACAGTAAAATCCAATTATGCATGCACTGCCAATGTATGTCCATAACAGAAATACAGTTCTCAAGAGCTCTTTTTACCTTTTTATGCTTCTCTTGAGTCTTATATTTGGAGGTCAATTTTTTTGTTTACCTCTGTGCTTTTCATCAGAAATACATGGAATTCACCTGTTTCACTGAATGCCCATCTTCTTCCCTAGAAGAAAATGCTCAGTTTAGCAGAGCAGTTTATTCTTGGTGTCATTCCAAGTTCCTGTGCCTTTTGGAATATCAGATTCCAGGCCCTTCAATCCTTTAATGTGCAAGCTGCTAGATCCTGGGGGATCTTTATTGTGGCTCCTCTGTATTTGAATTGCTTTTTTCTGGCTGCATATATATATATATATATATATATATATATATATATTTTTTTTTTTTTTTTTTTTGGTGTGATAGTACTGAAATTTAGCCACAGTATTCCTTGGAGTTTTAATTTTGGCGTCTGTGTCAGGAGGTATTTGGTGAAATCTTTCAATGGCTTTTTACCTTCTTATTCTATGATATCAGGGCAGTTCTCTTTGATGATTTCCTGAAAAATAGTGTCTAGCCTCTTATTTTCATCATGGTTTTCAGGGAGTCTAATAATCCTTAAACTGTCTTTCCTAGATTTTTTTTTTTTTTGAAGGCCAGTTGTTTTCCCAAGTAGGAATATTACCTTTTTTTTTTTTTTTTTCAAGTTTTGGTTTTACTTGACTAATTCTTGATGTCTCAAAGAGTCATTCATTTCCATTTGTTCAATTCTAAATTTTAATGAAATATGTTCTTAATTTTTTTTGCTTCTTTTTGTATTTGTCCAATTGAGTTTTTAAATAAGTTGTTTTGTTCTATGGATTTTTTTTTCTGTTTCACAATTTCTGTTTTTTGAGGAGTTATTTTCTTTTTCTACTTTACAAATTCTGTTTTCCTGGAAGTTTTTTTACCTTTTCCAATTCACAAATTTGGATTTTCTGGAAGTTTTTACTTTTTCCATTTCATAAATTCTATTTTTCAGGGAGTTGGTTTCTTTTTCCACTTTATCAGCTCTATCTTTTAATGAATTATATGTCTTTTCCAAAATCTCTTACAGACTTTTCCTTTCTTTTCTCCATTTTTCTTCTAACTCTCTTTTGAGATCCTTTTTAATTTCTTCTAGGAGAGCATTGTGTTATAGGGATCAGGTTATATCACCCTTTGGGGCTTCATGTGGAGACAATCTGATTTTAATCTCCTCAGGATTTATTATTTGTTCTTCTCTATTGACATAGAAGTTATCTATTGTTAGAGTTCACTTTGCCTTTTTACCCATTAAAAAAAAATTAGGATCACTATTTAGGGCAAGGGAGGTTTTCCAAGCTTCCACTACATTTGGCAGCAGCAGGGCTGGCATAATGCTGAGTCATTCCTAGTGCTTGGTGTGTGTGGCCAGGTCCTGACCAAAACAGACCTTTTCTGCTGATGTCCAAAGTTATCTTCTGCTGTTAATATGCTGCACTCCCAATATTCACTAATTCTTCCATTATAGAACTAATTCAGAGGCTGACTTTGGTAATTAGTTGAGGGTCCAAAGAGAAGTTTAGAAAGCAGTGCATCATCTTGGCTCCATGACCATGAGAAATATTTATAGTAGCTCTTTTTTTCAGAGCAAAAAGACCAACCAACCAACCAAGCAAACAAAAATAAAAATAAATAAAACTGAGGGGATGTCCATTAATTAAGGAACAGCTGAACAAATTATGTTATGTTGTTTTGATACAATATTATGTTTTATGGGAAATGATGAACAGGATGTTTTCAGAAAAAAAAAAAACTATAAAGTCCTCTATGAACACAAGCAAACTGAAATATACTGAGTACAAAGTAATTCCAATGTTCTTGGATAATCATTTGTGAATTACAATGGGAATCTCAGAAATACAATTATCCATGACTATTCTGAAGGTCTTATGATGAAAAATCCTATCCATGTCCCGAGAACAAACAGATTGTCTTTGAATAAAGATTGAAGCATACTCAAAAAAGTTTTATTTCTGATTATTCTTGTCAGTCCTCTGGTACATGTACTTTTTAAAATAACAAGCCCTGAATTAAAGTGGTCAAATCAATTCAGACAACAGACACAGATCTTTGCTATTAAGGACAATGCAATTAAAGTCTCATTTACAGGGCAGCTAGGTGGCACAGTGGATAGAGCACCAATTCTGAAGTCAGGAGGACCTGAGTTCAAATCTGTTCTCAGACATTTATCATTTCCTGTCTGTTTGACCCTGGGCAAGTCACTTAACCCCAATTGCCTCAGTTAAAAAAAAAAATCTCATTCCCCTCTGATTCAGGGTTTCTTCCATCTGATGGATTTCTGAAGTCATTGGGAGCCATTTCCCCTCCCTCTATTCATTCATTTTTCATTTGTGTCTGACTTTCCAGATTTCACTTCAGTTGTTGTTGTTGGTGTAGTTTTTGACAAGAGATAAGAATATTGTGCAATTTCTTTACCTACCTCATGAGGAACTGAGGCAAACAGGGTTAAGTTGTGGGTAACACATTTGTGTCTGTATCTAAATTTAAACTCACAGAGACAAGTCTTTCTGATTCAAAGTTTAATGATCTATTCACTGTGCTTCTCCTTCATGTGCTTACAACACATCTTTATTTTTTTTAATTTAATAGCCTTTTATTTACAGGTTATATGTATGGGTAACTTTACAGCATTAACATTTGCCAAACCTCTTGTTCCAATTTTTCACCTCTTACCTCCCACCCCCTCCCCCAGATGGCAGGATGACCAGTAGATACAACACATCTTTTTAATGGAGATGACAGAAACCACATAAGAGAACCTGTATCTCTGAATCTCTGTTGCACATATTTGCTTTTCTGTGACTGAGGAAACTTCTTTCAACTAAGTACTCAGTTGCTTAAATTTTCTCATTTTTTTTTTCAAATTCAATTGGAGGTAATGGAGTGCTAGTAGGAAAAAAAATAGTACAGGCAAAGTGAGGAAGACTATCCATAGTCTGATGTTCCTCTTAGATTTAGTCTTTATATTTTAAAGGATTCAGAAGAAGGATAGGAATTACAGGAAACTAGGGATTGAAATTCTTTCAGTGCTACAAATTTCTCAAGAATGACATTCTAAAGACTAAAGAGAAAATATTACATGGGTCAGAAAAACAGATATTATGTAATGAAGTCGATAGAGATACTCAAGAAATTCACCATTCAAGTAAAAATTTTAAAACATTTCACACAGAAGACTAAAGGAAGGACAAATAAAAGAGGATAAAGTCCCACAGAAATAGTTTCAGTATTGCTAAACCCAAATAAAAGAACTTTACTATATCACAGAATACTTTAAAAACAAATATTGAGAATAGGTATATATATAAAAAAAAGAACATGGCAATTATTGGCATTTTACTCCTCTGGAAGTTAATTATAAATTTTAGGTCCATAAAGTAAACTTTTGCTTTCATCATATGGCATTAAAAATAATTTAGCTAGCAGTGCCAATTTTATTATAATTGCCTTAGTTCATCCATGAGCATTTAATTCCCACCTCCTGACAGAAAGATGAGTGACCAAATTTGTAAAATGAAGTAGGATTTTTTGAATGTGAGCAATGGGAGAAATTACTTTGCTTAAATATGCATTGTAGATTATGCTGTTCATTTATTTCTAATGAGAAGAGATATGAAGGTGAAAAATACACTTGTTATTTAAAAAAAAATTAAAATGAACTGAAACCATCAAAGAATGGCAAAAACAACAAAAATGAGTCTTTGTTATTGTGAAAGTTGTAGTGATTTCCTGTTTTTCTTTTTTAATTATAATAAGGGAAAGTGGAAAAGTAAAGTAAGTATGGAACTATTTCATAGCATATTTGTGACACTGATAACTCATAAAAAGCAAACAAATTGAGAAGAGAGGAGGAAAAATTATGTAATTTAATGAAGACCAATTGAATTAGCAATCTGTTTTTCTAATAAATGTTCATCAGATGCAAACAAAAAATTCTCAAAAGAAAAAGTGAAATTCAATTGCAAATGCATGAAAAATAATTAATAACAATAGAATTACAAATTTAAAAAAGTCTGATTTTTTTGACTTGAACCCTGAAAACTGAAAAAAATACTAAGAATGTCAATACTCAATATTGTAGAGGTTGTGAAATGAAAGACGATAGGTTTATGTTGGGGAAACTGAAATGGTATAGACCTTTTAAACATTCATTGTAATTGTGCAAACAAAAGAAATAAGATGTACATATACTTTGAACAAAAGACTCCATTACTGGACTCACATGACAAACAATCTATCAATGACAAGAAAGTACCCATTTACATTAAAATATCTATAGCACCACTTTTTCAAATACTAAAACAAAACCCAATTTTGTAAAAAAAAAAAAATCAAATGCTGCTTTTTTTGGAGCAATATCTAAATAAATTGTGATGCATGAATGAAATAGCATATAAGAAATGTGCTGTAAGAAATTATTTACGTGATGACTTAAGAGAATCATGTAAAATCTTACAAGAATTGCTGAAAAGTAAAATACACAGAGTCAAGAACAAAATATAATGAAAATTACAACAATATAAATGGAAAAACAACCACATACTAAAATATCAAAAGTGAATGTAAAAGAATCATAAAAATTTATCATGTCTCAAATGAAAAAAAAAAAATGAAGTTAGTCCCAATATATCTCCTTGTGTAGGTAAAAGGTACCCAATAAACATATTGTCAGACTTTTTCATCATATTAATCAGATGTACTCTTTTTTTCTTCTGTGTGTGTGTGTGTGTGGTATATTGGCTGGTTCTCTGGGAGAAAGAGATCGAACACTACAAGGAATAATTATGATGACACCAATACACACTTGTTTTAAATGGAGGAAACATTTGACAAAATAAAATTTTCCTGATTGAATCTAGAACATAGTAGAGATATAGAATGTGGATGAAGTCACATTATCTAGATTTTATTTCTTCCCTTATTTACTTTGAACAAGGACTGAGCAACATAAAGAAAGTTAGGTAGAGAGATAGATAGGAAGATAGACAACTATATTTAAAATTGGTTAAAGGTTGGAAGGTCTGGATTCAAATTGTAGCTTTTATAATTATCAACAATGAAATCAAGGGAGATTTATTAATGCATTTGAATCCAAGTATCCTCATCTGAAAAAAAATACAGCTCAATATATTTGTACTTCCTTATTTACATGAATTTTTGAGGATCAATTGAAATTATGTCTGTAAAGTTCTTTGAAAATATTATAAGAGCTTATATCAGCAATATAGAGTTTTGTGTTCTGCACTGATTTTTTGTTTTATTTCTTTAATACTTTTAGAGCTAGTTTGATGGAAGAAGAATCAACTGAAAATACTGAGGCACAAAATCCTTCACATTGAAAACAATAGACTGCTCAAACTGACTGGAGAGATCAATGCTTGACTAATCCAAATAATATCTATGACAACACCAACTCTGGAAGAAAATGAAATGTTTTCTTCCTTTATAAAGGGCACTCAGTGCTTCAACAAGCAATGATCAATAATAGTTGAGATCATCATTTCACTATGAAATATTTTTGAAAACTTGCAAAGGATAGTTGAAATATTAAAATGATAAGTCAATTTTTGTACTAAGATTTAAAGCAAATTAATAAGAAGGGAATCATTGAAATTTTCAGTGTTGTTAGTAAACCCAATCTTATTCCCTGAAAATATTCTAGAAAGTATTATTGAGGGATTGTTCCTGCACATATTTAAAGGCACTAAGCTCCAAGAATTAGCACGAATTCTTCAAAAACAGGTAATAGAGAACTAACCATATCTCATATTTTTCAGCTGTCTTATAGGATTGACCATGAAAAAATGACATAGTATGATTGGTTTTAGTAATGAATTTTGCAAAAAAATAAATTTATCAGATCCTTATAGAAAAATATAGAAAAGCAATAGGTAGATGTAATTAAGGATTTTTAATGGACTGATTTTTTAGGAGTTACAGAAGGTGTCTTACCATATAACTTTTAACTTTTAAGAACATATTAATTCCTAGAGGAAAGTGTTAGAACTTAGCATTTTTTTCATTCATGATTAATACAAAAATTTGTGATAATATTTTAATTATCCTTCTTATGGGTAGCATCTCGGTAACTCAGTAGATAGAGCAATAAGCTTGGAATCAGGAAAACATCTTCTTGAGTTCAAATCTGACCTCAGATACTTACTAGCTATGTGACCCTAAGCAAGTCACTTAACTCTGTTTACTTCAATTCCTTATCTGTAAAATGACCTGGAGAAAAAAATGGAAAACCACTTCAGTATTTTTAACGCCAATAGGATCATGAGTACTGGAAGACACTTGAAACAACTCAGTAACTTCCCTACTTATAACTTTTTTTTCACCTGAGGCAATTGGGATCAAGTGACTTGCCAAAGATCACACAGCTACAAAGTATTCACTATCTGAGGCTGGATGTGAGTTCAGGTCCTCCTGACTTCAGGGCTGGTGCTCTATCCACTGCACCATTTAGCTGCCCCTCTAGTTATAACTTTTTAAAGAGAGATTAGTAACAAGGGAATAGAGTTTTAAGTTTTCTGACATTTACAAATAATGTAGTCCTATTTTATATCATTATTCTTATTAATAAAAGGACATTTTGAAAAAAAAATAGGGAAATTATGAAGAAAATTAAAATTCATTCATTTATATACACACATACACATATATTCATATATATAGACATGTACACATAGACACGTGTACGATGTAAATTGTTTGTTTCACTCTTCATGACCCATTTTGTTTCCTTGGCAAATATATTAGAGAGGTTTGCTGTTTTCTTCTTCAACTCATTTTACAGATGAGGAACTGAGATAAACAGGGTTAAATGACTTGCCAAGGATCACAGGGCTAATAAATGTCTGAGGCTACATTTGGACATAGAAAGATGTTGTTTTTTATTCCAGGCTCAGCATTCTGTCCACTGTGCTACTTACCTGTCTACATGTCCTTATAGCTACCTTGTAAAAGAAACAAGATTGTGAAAGACTTCCAAGTGAAAAGGGAACATTTGCAAAATGCCCTTTTTTATATTTTCTCCAAAAGAAACTGGAAAGATGCATTGAATATGTTCATAGATATTTAGTGTAGTGGCTGATGTATAGATGTACATATTTATATAGTTGTTGTAAGGTATGTGGAGTGTGATTTTAGATTCTAGAAAATCTTTTCAAATTTCTTTAGCTCCTGATTTTTATTTTATTTTATTTTTTTATTTAATAGCCTTTTATTTACAGGATATATGCATGGGTAACTTTACAGCATTAACAATTGCCAAACCTCTTGTTCCAATTTTTCACCTCTTACCCCACCCTACCCCCTCCCCTAGATGGCAGGATGACCAGTAGATGTTAAATATATTAAAATATAAATTAGATACACAATAAGTATACATGACCAAAACGTTATTTTGCTGTGCAAAAAGAATCAGACTCTGAAATATTGTACAATTAGCTTGTGAAGGAAATCAAAAATGCAGGTGTGCATAAATATAGGGATTGGGAATTCAATGTAATGGTTTTTAGTCATCTCCCAGAGTTCTTTTTCTGGGCATAGCTGGTTCAGTTCATTACTGCTCCATTAGAAATGATTTGGTTGATCTCGTTGCTGAGGATGGCCTGATCCATCAGAACTGGTCATCATCTAGTATTGTTGTTGAAGTATATAATGATCTCCTGGTCCTGCTCATTTCACTCAGCATCAGTTCGTGTAAGTCTCTCCAGGCCTTTCTGAAATCATCCTGTTGGTCATTTCTTACAGAACAGTAATATTTCATAATATTCATATACCACAATTTATTCAGCTATTCTCCAACTAATGGACATCCATTCAGTTTCCAGTTTTTAGCCACTACCAAAAGGGCTGCCACAAACATTCGTGCACATACAGGTCCCTTTCCCTTCTTTATAATCTCTTTGGGATATAATCCCAGTAGTAACACTGCTGGATCAAAGGGTATGCACAGTTTGATAAATTTTTGAGCATAATTCCAAACTACTCTCCAAAATGGTTGGATTCGTTCACAACTCCACCAACAATGCATCAATGTCCCAGTTTTCCCGCATCCCCTCCAACAATCATCATTATTTTTTCCTGTCATCTTAGCCAATCTGACAGGTGTGTAGTGGTATCTTAGAGTTATCTTAATTTGCATTTCTCTGATTAATAATGACTTGGAGCATCTTTTCATAGGACTAGAAATAGTTTCAATTTCTTCATCTGAGAATTGTCTGTTCATATCCTTTGACCATTTTTCAATTGGGGAATGGCTTGATTTTTTATAAATTAGAGTTAATTCTCTATATATTTTGGAAATGAGGCCTTTATCAGAACCTTTGATTGTAAAAATATTTTCCCAGTTTATTGCTTCCCTTCTAATCTTGTCTCTATTAGTTTTGTTTGTACAAAAACTTTTCAGTTTGGTATAATCAAAATTTTCTATTTTGTGATCAGTAATGATCTCTAGTTCTGCTTTGGTCATAAAGACCTCCCACTTCCACAGGTCTGAGAGGTAAACTATCCTGTGTTCCTCTAATTTATTAATAATTTCATTCTTTATGCCTAGGTCATGAACCCATTTTGACCTTATCTTGGTGTACGGCGTTAAGTATGGATCAATGCCCAGTTTCTGCCATATTAGTTTCAATTTTTCCTAGCAATTTTATCAAACAGTAAGTTCTTATCCCAAAAGCTGGGATCTTTGGGTTTGTCAAAGACTAGGTTGCTATATTTGTTGACTGTTTTATCCCTTGAACCTAATCTATTCCACTGATCAACTAATCTATTCCTTAGCCAATACCAAATAGTTTTGGTAACTGCTGCTTTATAATATAATTTTAGATCTGGTACAGCTAAGCCACCTTCATTTGATTTTTTTTTCATTAATTCCCTTGAAATTCTTGACCTTTTGTTTGTCCATATGAACTTTGTTGTTATTTTTTCTAGGTCATTAAAATATTTCTTTGGGACTCTGATTGGTATAGCACTAAATAAATAGATTAGTTTAGGTAATATTGTCATCTTTATTATATGTGCTCGCCCTATCCAAGAGTATTTAATATTTTTCCAATTGGTTAGATCAGATTTAATTTGTGTAAAAAGTGGTCTGTAATTTTGCTTAAAAAGTTTCTGATTTTCCCTTGGCAGATAGATTCCTAAATATTTTATATTATCAGTAGTTACTTTAAATGGAATTTCTCTTTGTAACTCTGACTGTTGGATTTTGTTAGTGATATATAAGAATGCTGATGATTTATGTGGGTATATTTTATAACCAGTAACTTTGCTAAAGTTGTGGATTATTTCTAACAACTTTTTAGCAGAATCTCGGGGGTTCTCTAAGTATACCATCATGTCATCGGCAAAGAGTGACAATTTGGTTTCCTCATTGCCTATTCTTATTCCTTTAATCTCTTTCTCAGCTGTTATTGCTAAAGCTAGCGTTTCTAATACAATATTAAATAGTAACGGTGATAGTGGGCAACCTTGTTTCACTCCAGATCTTATTGGGAATGGTTGCAGTTTGTCTCCATTACGTATGATGCTTACTGATGGTTTTAAATAGATGCTGCTGATTATTTTAAGGAAAAGTCCATTTATTCCTATACTCTCAAGTGTTTTTAATAGGAATGGATGTTGGATTTTATCAAATGCTTTTTCTGCATCTATTGAGATGATCATATGGTTTTTGTTAATTTGGTTATTAACATGGCCAATTATATTGATAGTTTTCCTAATATTGAACCAGCCCTGCATTCCTGGTATAAATCCTACTTGATCATAGTGTATTATCTTGAGATGATTTTCTGTAGTCTTTTGCTAATATCTTATTTAAGATTTTAGCATGAATCTTCATTGGGGAGATTGGTCTATAATTTTCTTTCTCTGTTTTCAGCCTACCTGGTTTAGGTATCAGTACCATGTCTGTGTCATAGAAGGAATTTGGTAGGACTCCTTCATTCCCTATTTTATCAAATAATTTATATAGCATTGGGGCCAATTGTTCTTTAAATGTTTGGTAAAATTCAGATGTAAATCCAACTGGTCCTCGGGATTTTTTCTTAGGGAGTTGTTTAATTGCCTGTTCTATTTCTTTTTCTGAAATGGGACTATTCAAGCAATTTACTTCCTCCTCTGTTAGTCTGGGAAGTCTATATTTTTGGAGGTAGTCATCCATTTCACTTAGGTTATCAAATTTATTGGCATAAAGTTGAGCAAAATAACTCCTTATTATTTCTCTAATTTCCTCTTCATTGGTGGAAAGTTCTCCCTTTTCATTTTTAAGACTACTAATTTCATTTTCCTCCCTCCTTTTTCTAATCAGATTTACCAAAGGCTTATCTATTTTATTGGCTTTTTCATAGAACCAACTCTTAGTTTTATTAATTAGTTCAATAGTTTTTTACTTTCAATATTTTAATTTCTCCTTTTAATTTTAGAATTTCCAATTTAGTATTTGATTGGGGTTTTAATTTGGTCTTTTTTAGTTTTTTAGTTGCAAGCCAATTCATTCATCTTTTTCTTCTGTTTTATTCAAGTAAGCCTCTAAGGATATGGAAATTCACTCTTATTACCGCTTTGGCTGCATCCCAAATTTTGGTATGATGTCTCATCATTGTCATTATCTTGAGTGAAATTATTAATTTTATCTATAATTTGCTGTTTACCCAATCATTCTTTAAGATGAGATTGTTTAGTTTCCAATTACTTTTGGTCTATTTCCCCCTAACTTTTTGTTGAATGTAGTTTTTTTGCATCATGATCTGAAAAGAAAGCATTTACTATTTCTGCTTTCTTGCATTTAATTTTAAGGTCTTTATGTCCTAATACATGGTCAATTTTTGAATAGGTTCCATGAACTGCTGAGAAGAAAGTATATTCCTTTCTATCTCCATTCAATTTTCTCCAAAGATCCAACATACCTAATTTTCTAATATTCATTTACTTTTTAATTTCTTTCTTATTTGTTTGTGGTTTGATTTGTCTAATTCTGAGAGTGCAAGGTTGAGATCTCCTACTATTACAGTTTTGTTGTCTATTTCTTCTTAAACTCTCTTAACTTCTCCTTAGGAAGTTGCATGCCATACCACTTGGTGCATATATATGTTTAATATCGATATTGCTTCGTTGTTTATGTACCCTTTAGCAGGATGTAGTTTCCTTCCTTATCTCTTTTAATTAGATCAATTTTACTTTTGCTTGATCTGAGATAAGGATGGCTACCCTGCTTTTTGACTTTCACCTGAAGCATAAAAGATTTTGCTCCAGCCTTTTACCTTTACTCTATATGTATCTCCTGTTTTAAATGTGTTTCTTGTAAACAACAATATTGTAGGGTTCTGACTTTTGATCCAGTCTGCTATCTGCCTCCTCTTTTTGGGGGAGTTCATCCCATTCACATTTACGGTTAGAATTACTAAATCTGTATTTCCTGCCATCCTAATAACCCCAGATGATGCTTTACTTACTCTTGCCTCGCCCAACCCTCTTTCCCCCTTTTAACTTATGTACCCATCTTTTATAACGATGCTTACCCTCTTTATAATCCCTCTCTCCCCCCTTTGAGTCTTTCCCCCTTCCTTCCCTTATTACTCTTTTTCTTTTCCCTTTTCCCCTCCCCTGTTTTTAATGAGGCGAGAGAGAATTTTCTCTAAAACAAATGTCAATTATTTTTTCTTTGAGCATCTCTGATGAGGTAAGATTCACATCTATGTTTCCTCCCCTCTTAAATTCCCTCAGATTGATAAGTTTCCTTTCTCTTTGTGGGATGTGGTTTCCTTCTTGTATCCCTCCTTCCCACCTTATTCTGCCATCATCCCTTTTCCATATCTACTTCCCTTTTTTATTTTATATCAGTACAATCAAATTATACATGTATTCTTTTTGTATATCCACAACAGAAATACAATTCTCAAGAGTTATTTTTACCTTTTCTGCATCTCTTGAGTTCTATGGTTGGAGATCAAATTTTTTATTTAGTTCTGGTTTTTTCTTCAGAAACAAATGGAATTCATTTCATTAAATGTCCATCTTCTTCCCTGGAAGAAAATGCTCAGCTTAGCTGGGTAGTTTATTCTTGGCTGCATCCAAGTCCTTGTGCCTTTCGGAATATCATATTCCAGGCCCTTCTTTCCTTTAATGTAGAGGCAGCCAGATCTTGGGTGATCCTTATTGTGGCACCTCGGTATTTAAATTTTTTTTTTTTTTTTTGGCTGCTTGTAAAATTTTTTCCTTAATCTGATAGTTCTGAAATTTGGCCACAATATTCCTTGGGGTTTTTATTTTAGGGTTTCTTTCAGAAGGTGTTCAATGAATTCTTTCAATGCCTATTTTACCTTCTGATTCTATTACATCTGGGCAGTTCTCTTTGATGATTTCTTGTAAAATAGTATCTAGGCTCTTTTTTTCATCATAGTTTTCAGAAAGTCCAATAATCCTCAGATTATCTCTCCTAGATCTATTTTCCAAGTCTGTCGTTTTTGCAAGTAGATAATTCATGGTTTTTCAGTTTGTCATTTTTTTTGTTTTTGCTTGACTGATTCTTGCTGTCTCAATGAATCATTAGTTTCTATTTGTTCAGTTCTAATTTTTAAAGAATTATTTTCTTCATTAGCTTTTTTTACTTCTTTCTGTATATGTCCAATTGAGTTTTTAAATGTATTGTTTTGGTCTGTGGAATTTTTTTCCATTTCACTAATTTTTTTTAGTGAATTATTTTCTTTTTCCAATTCACAGATCCTACTTTCTTGAGTGTTCATTGTCTTTTCCAATTCACAGATCCTACTTTCTTGCAAGTTCTTTGTCTTTTCCAATTCACAAATCCTACTTTCTAGTGAATTCTTTATTTTTTCCAATTCACAATTCTTACTTTCCTGAGATTTTTTTATTTTTTCCAATTTACCAATTTTGTTTCCCTGCACTTCCTGGGAATTTTTTACCTTTTCCAATTCGTATTTCAGGATGTTGTTGCTCTTTTGTAAGGCTTCTCTTTCCTTTCCCCATTTATCTTCTAACTCTCTTTTGAGACTTTTAATGGTCTCTTCTATGAGAGCGTCATGTGAAGGAGGACAGTCTCATGCATTTTTGCTGTTTGAGGTCTGTTCAGGTTTGCTGACCTTCTCTTTTTCTGCATAGAAGCTGTGGATCATTCTTTTCCTCTTTTTATTCATGTTTTAAAGACTTTAGGGTAGGTCTCCTAGGCAAGGGGGTTACCAGCCTCCTCTGCAGAGCAGGGAGAGATGTAAACCGATTTCCTGAGTGCTCTGAGTGAGAGTTTTCCCTTCCCCCAACAGGAAGTGGATTCAGCACTGGCCGAGCTATTGAAGTGCCTAGTTGGGCTGTGTGGGTTAGTGATTGCCCAGGGCTAGAGACTAAGGGGTGAAAGTGTCACTGCCCCAGGCCGGAGCCTCTTGTGGGACTGTGAGTATTAGCAGCTGACCGCTGGCCGCCCCGAAGTCTTCCCCAGTGTCTCTGCCTGATGCAAGGGGGCCCTGGAAAAGCTCTATGGCCCCAAACTGAGCTCCCCACTATGCAGATTGGAGGCTAACCCGGGCTGTGTCCTCCTGCGGTGCAGGATCACAACTGCCCCTAGGAAAAGCCCCGTACTGGGGGTTGGGGCTGCATGCTTGTGCTGAGATTTGTCCTTTCACCCTGGGTTTGAGACTCTCCTAGCAACCTAATTTCTCTCCCAGTCTGGGCTGATCTCCCCCCTAGCCCAGAACCAACCTTTTTTGGTGAGACTGCCGATTTTCTTTGGCCAGTGAGTTGTTCTACTTCTTATCTTTACGAATTGTAGCAGTCAAGACTATTTTTGAGGCTCGATATAAAATTATAAAGAGGGTAAGAGAAGAGCTTAGAAAGTTGCTTGTGTCTTCTCCGCCATCTTGGCTCCGCGCCAGCTCCTGATTTTTAAAAGAATTTTTAAAATGTGAAATGCAATTGACTTTTCCCTTTAAATTCTATCCATATTCATAGGTTCAGAATAAATGTACTACTATTTTGACTGAATTATAAGATTTTATTTAATCTCCCTTTCAGTAGACAAATATGGGGGGAGGGGAACAGGTATAGGGTAAACAAAGATTCATGTAACTGCTTTTTTCACTCACCAATATAATCCAACAATTTATCTCTGGGGAGATGTATGTTGTTCAGCTTCTAATTACAATTGTCTACCACAGCAACTCTCAAAATCTGATGGCTAGACAATATTTCAGTCAAAGTGTACTGTCTTTCCTCCTTTCAATCTATCATTGATAGATTCTTTTTTTACCCCAGAATTCTATAATTAAAAGCAATTTCTATGTTCTTAAAAAGTCATTTTGCTATAGGCATTTGTCGATTCTAATATTTCCATGGCAATGTTTGCAATGCTTCAATGTCAAAATTGATAGTCAGAAAATACTTATTAAGTATCTTATAACTTCCCAGAATTATGTGAGCTACTGAGGATACAAGGATTAATAATTTTTAAAAAGTATATTTTTCATATCAAATAATTCTTATCATATGACAATTGTGGACTTTAAAAAAATGACATGAACACCTATTTGCATATGTCAAGTTGAGAAAGAAAAATCAGAACAAACCACCAATAAAAAAGAAATTAAAGCAATAATTAAGAGCTATTTTGCCCAACTGTATAGCAAGAAGTCTGACAATCTAATCAAAATGAATGAAGATTTACAAAAATAAACTCCCCAAAGTAACAAAAGAGGAAATAAAATATGTAAATAGTCCCATTTTATTAAAAGAAATTGAACAAACCACTATTGAACTCCCTAATAAAATTCTTCAGGGCCAGATGGATTCTCAAGTGAATTCTACCAAACATTTAAAGAAAAAATAATTTCAGTAGTATGTAAACTAGTTGTAAAATTAGGTAACAAAGGAGTACTGTCAAATTATTTCTATGACACAAATATGGCACTGATAAATAAATCAGGAAGAGTCAAAACAGAGAAAGAAAATTAGAAACCAATCTCCTTAATAAATATTGATGCAAAAATTTTAAATAAAATATTAGCTGAGAGATTACAGCAACTTAAGTTTTATACCAGGAATGCAGGGCTGGTTCACCATTAGGAAAAATATTACTGTCATGGACCATAACAATAACAAAACCAACAGAAATCATATGATATTCTCAATAGATGTAGAAAAAACTTTTTTTTTAATTTATTAAAACATTTTATTTTAAAAACATATGCATGGTTTTTGTTTTTCTTACCAGGTTATTTATTTATTTATTTACTTTTCTGAATCCGATTTTTGTTATGCAATAGGGGAACTTTATGGATGTGTACACATATATAGTATTTAAGATATACTTCAACATGTTTAACATGTATGAGACTGCCTGCCATGTAGGGGAGGGAGTGGAGGGAGGAAAGGGAAAAGTTGGAACAGAAGTGATTGCAAGGGACAATGTTGAAAAATTACCCATGCATATGTTCTGTCACTAAAAAGCTATAATAATAATTAAAAAAAATATGTATGGATAATTTTCTAACATTAACCCTTGCAAAACCTTGTTTTATAGTTTTTTTTTTCCCCTTCCCTCACCCCTTCTTGTAGATGGCAAGTAATCATTCAATCTATGTTAAATATATTAGAAATATATGCTAAATCCAATATATGCATACATATTTATAGAATTATCTATAATTCACACACAAAAATACTAGATCAAACAGAAAAAAAAATGAGAAAGAAAATAAAATTCAAGCCAACAACAAAAAGAGTGAAAATGCTATATTGTGAACCACACTCATTTCCTCTCTCTGGGTGCAGATGGGTCTCTTCATCACAAGATCATTTGAAGTAGTCTGAATCATTTGATTGTTGAAGAAAGCCATATCCATCAGAATTATTCATTGTATAATCTTATTGTTGTCATGTACAATGATCTCCTGGTTGTGCTCATTTCACCTAGCATCAGTTCTTGTAAGTCTCTTAAGACCTCTCTTTAGTCATCCTGCTAGTTATTTCTTATAGAACAATAATATTCCATAGCACTCATATACCATAATTTATTCAACCATTCTCCAATTGATGGGCAAACACAGTTTCCAGTTTCTTACCACTACAAAAAAAGCTGCCACAAACATTTTTGCACATATGGATCCCTTTGCTCTTTTAAGATCTCTTTGGGAGATAAATCTAGTAGAAACCTTGCTGAGTAAAAGAGTATGCACAGATTGAAAACTATTTGGACACAGTTCTAAATTGTTCTTCAGAATGGTTGGATCCATTTACAATTCCACCAACAACTTATTAGTGTCTCAGTTTTCACATGTTCCTTCCAACGTTCATTATTATCTTTACTTGTCACCTTAGCCAATCTGAGAGGTGTGTAGTGGTATCTCAGAGCTGTCTTAACTTTGCATTTCTCTGATCAGTAGTGATTTAGAGTACCTTTTCATACAACTATGAATGGTTTCAATTTTTTCATCTGAAAAATGTCTGTTCATATCCATTGACTATCAATTGGACAATGACTTGAATTCTTATAAATTTGTCTATTCTTTATGTATTTTAAAATGAGACCTTTATCAGAATGCTTAAATGTTAAAAACAAATGTTTTCCCCATTTATTGCTTTCCTTCTGATCTTGTCTGCATTAGTTTTGTTTGTAAAAAAACCTTTATAACTTACTACAATCAAAATTATCTATTTGGTATTCAATTATGAGTTTCTGTTCTTTGTCACAATTTCCTTCCTTCTCCACAGATATGAGAGGTAAAATATCCTATATTCTGCTAATTTGCTTATAATATCACTGTTTATGTCTAAATTATGAACTGATTTTGACCTTTCCTTGGGATATGGTGTTAGGTATGGGTCAGTGTCTAGTTTCTGCCATACTATCAAATTTTCACAATAGTTTTTATGAAATAGTGAGTTTTTATCCCAAAAGGATTTTGGGTTTGTCAAACACTGGATTGCTGTAGTTGTTGACTGTTTTGTCCTGTGTACCTAACATATTCCAAAGATCGACTACTCTATTTCTTAGCCATTACCAAATAGTTTTGATGACCTCTGCTTTATAATATAGTTTTAGGTTTGGCACAGCTAAGCCATTTTTATTTGCATTTTTTTCATCGATTTCTTTGAAATTCTTGACTGTTAATTTTTCCAAATAAATTTTGTTATTATTTTTTGTAGATCTGTAAAATAATTTCTTGGGAGTTTGTTTGGTATAGCACTAAATAAGTAGATTAATTTAGGTAGTATTGTCATTTTTATTATCTTAGCTTGGCCTACTCATGAGCACTTGATTTTTTTCCAACCAATTATATTTGACTTTATTTGTGTGTAGAAAATGTTTTGTAGTTGTGTTCATATACTTCCTAACTTTTTGTTCTGGATGCAAATGACATTTATCATTCAATGTCTATTGTGATTCTTTGTGACTACTGTATTGCTGAAAAGAGCTAATCACAATATGTCTATCACAATATGTAACCACATAAACTTGCTGTTATTCAGCACAATTTTTCCTGGTTCTTCTCACTTTACTCAGCATCAGTTCATGTAAATTTTCCAAGTTTTTTTTTTTTTTTGAAATTAGCCTTTTCATCATTTCTTGTAAAATAAGGACAATAATATTTCACTATATTCATATACACAACTTATTTAGTTATTCTTCAATTAATAGGCATCCATTGAATTTCCAGTTTTGCCACTGTGAAAAGAGCTGTTACAAATATTTTTGTACAGGTGAGTCCTTTCTTATCTTTTATGGTCTCTTTGGGATGTAGCTCCAATACTTAAACCAAAGGTTTCTAACTTTCTGATACCCATAAATGTAATAGCCAATTTGACAAGTCCCACATTTTTCTGCAATGCAATGGAAAGTACTTTTGAACATGAACATCAGTATCTGAATTTTTTTTAATTCATTTGAAATTAATTATTTTTTTTTACTTTTCATGATTAAATAATCAATTATTTTTTCAATTACAATTCAATTGAATTTTTCAGTTCAATAAAAAATTAATTGCCTACTACATGCTAGGCATCAATACAAGAAAGTGAAATTAATCTCTGTGCTAAACTCATAATCTAATCTGGGGAAGAGTAAACAAAGTAGTCTCTGAGAGAGGGTACTGGTATTGTGAAGGAATAGTAAAGAAAGTAGATCTGAAATTTATTGACTAGAGCAGTGACACAGACAGTTGTGAACATTGTGTTGATCACTTTGTCAACTAAGGGAAAGATGAATTAGAGAGGTGTTCAAAGCAATCACCAGACAAGGAGCTTTATGTGGTAAAAATGTCCTTAAAGGTGGTAAAGGCAGTGTCAGGGAAAGGAAAAGGCTAGATAGGAAAGTTATTACAAAGGAAGAATCAAAAGGACTTGATTGTAGACCATTTAAGGCGGTGGAGAGTTGAGAGAGAGAGTTAGTCAAGGTTCAGATATATATTATCAACCTGCAAGATTATGATGATGATAGTGCCTTCAGTGGTAAAAGTGAAATTATGAAGAAAGGAGAATTTGGGGAAATACATTGCAGTATCTTTTAGACATGATGAGTTTAAGATAATTAAAGGAAACCTAAGTTTAGATGTCCAGTTAAATTTTGCAATGGGAAAATGGAATTTAGAGAAGAATTGAGGGATAGATAAATAGATCTAAAACTAAGATATTAATTTAAACCATATAAGTTGATAAAATCATCAAGTAAAATTGTATAGAGGTAGAAGAATTTGAGAGCCAATGACAATCTCAGGGAATTACTATGGCTAATAGAAAAAAATATAAACATCTAGTAAAGAAATTTCAGAGATGGAGAAATCTAATGGGAGAATGGGATCATGAGAACCTAAAGAAATGAAAGGATTAGACTTCTCAGAGTGGAGCCAAGATGGCTTGGTAAAATGAAGCCAGGAAACTGCCCAAGTTTTCCCTCAGAAACTACATGAAACCAAGTCTCTGATCAGTCTGATGAAATGAAACCACTCTCTAGTCAAGCTAGATTGGAAAACGTTGAAAAAAGGTTAGTCTCACTGAATTGAAAAGGGTGTTTAGTTTAGCTCAGAAAGACTCTAGGGAAGCCGGTGAGAAGATCTTGATCACAGAAAATCAGCAACTGAGACTATAATCTGTCCTGGCTCAGTTGAGGAGAAGATCAGTGAGGCAGCCTCCATCCCAGCTCAGGAGTAAAACTTTGTGAAACTGGACTATTTCTTGAAAAGAGGAGACAAAGCTACCCCTGCAAACACTTTGGGCCCCTGGAATCAAAGCCAAGGTTCAAAGATGCATAAAAAGTTTGGGAAACTACTCCCTTTACCCCAGGAGTAGAGATTGAGTATAAAAGTAAAAACAAGAGGAAATACTAAAAGAAAATTAATAAAATGCAGAAAAGAACCTAGACCACAGAATGCTACTATTGTGATAAGAAAGACTAAAACACCAACTCAGATGAGGTCAAATGTCCACAGAAGAAATTTCACAGAGTGATATGAATTGGTCTCAGTCCCAAAGAGTGCTCATAAAAGACTTTCAAAGAAAAATACGAGATGTAAAAGAAAATAAAGTGAGTAAAGATATGAGAGATATCCAAGAGAAAGTCAACAGCTTGGAAAAGGAAGGCAATTCCTTAAAAAAATACAATTGGCCAAATGGAAAAAAAAATCCTCTGAAGAAAACCCAGCTTTGGATTAATGATCAGTTCAGAAGTGAATTTGTTGACAGAGGAAAAGAAGTACAGACACCTATTAAGAAAGGAATCTCTTTGAATTTATCCATTGATAAAGATATACATAGAGAAATATCTAATGAGGATGAATGGATCAATTACCTGAGCCAAAAAGGTCAAAATGGTTATTCTATTTGGACATAAAAAATGATACCATAAACAAATTAGGAGAGCAAGGGATACCTTACCTGTCAGATCTTTGGAGAAGGGACAAATTTATGAACAAAGAAGAACTAGAGAGCATTATGATAGACAAAATGAACAACTTTTATTATGTTAAATTAATTTCTTTTTGCCGAAATAAAAGTAACAAAAATAAGATTAAAAGGGAAGTACAAAGCTAGGAAAAAACAATCATTACAACCAGTTTTTTTTTTTCTGATAAAGGTTTTATTTCTAAAATATATAAAGAAATGTGTCAATTTTATAAGAATACAATTCATTCCCCAATTGATGAATGGTCAAAGGATATGAATACACAATTCCCAGATGACAAAAATAAAGCCATCTACAGCTATATGAAAAAAATGTTCTAAATCAATATGGATTAGAGAAATGTAAATTAAAAGAACTCTGAGGTACCACTTCACCTCTCTCAGATTAGCTAAGTAGGGATGTGGGAAAACTGGGACACTAAAGCATTTTTTTATGGAGTTGTGATGATCCAACCATTTTGGAGAGCAATAAGGAAATATGCCTGAAGGGCTATAAAATTGTGCATACTCTGTCCCAGCAATATCTCTACTGGGTCTGAATCTCAATGGAATCATAAAGGAGGTAAAAAAAACCCACATGTGAAAATATATTTGTAACAGCTCTTTTCATGGTAACAAAGAATTGGAAAAATAGTAGATGCCCATCAGTTGGGAAATGGCTAAATAAGTTGTGGTATATGAAAGTAATGGAATATTTTTCATAAAAATTATGAACAAGGTGATTTTTAAAGGCGTAGAAAGTATATATGAACTGAGGCTGAGCAAAACAAACAGAACCATGAAGACATTGTACCCAATAACAAGAATATGCGATGATCAATTATGAAAGACATGGTTGTTCTCAGTAGTTCAGTGATCCAAAGAAATCCCATTTGACTTTGGACAGAAAATTCCATCTGCAACCAGAAAAAGAACTATGGAGATTGAATATAAATCAACATATGCCATGTTCACTTCTTTTTTCTAATTTTTTTCTCCAATGATTTTTCCTTTTTGTTCTGATTTTTCTATCCTAACATGATTCACAAATCAATGTTTATTAAAAAATAAATTAATCAAGTAAAATATAAAAAGAAAGAATTAAGATTAAGGTGGGTAAGAATTTTGAAGACTGCAGAAAAGCTAATAAGCATTAGAAATGAGAAAATATCATTAGATTTGATGATCAAAGTATCTTTATCAACTTTGGACACAACAGATTTGGTTTAATAACCAGTTCAGAATTGAGTTTGTTGACAGTTCAGAAGACAGAGGAAAAGAAGTATAGACATTAATTAAATTGGGAATATCTTTGTATTTATCCATTAGGAAGAAATATATATGTATATACATATATCCTCCCTAATAATAATAATAATAATAATACATAATAATCCTCCCTAAACTTAACGCTTTCTTTCTGTGACTACCCTATTTTTTTTCTTTCTATATTGTGTGTGTAATAGTTATTTGCATGTTGTCTTCTTCATTAGGCTATGAATTCCTGAAGACAAAGGAATTATATGTTTTGTTTTGTTCTACATTTGTTATGTTCCCAGTGCCTAGCACAATATCTGTCATACAGTAGGAGCTTAATAAATACTGATTGCCTATTTTACTAATTAGCATCTCTTTGTATATGGACATATACAAAGATATAGACAGATCTTTGTATATGTATGTAGTGAAGAAAGAAATCATGGGAAATGTAAACATTGAACAACTGGGGATTTAGTGTGTTTGAGTCAGTACTCTATTAGCTGAGTAAGACTATGACAAAACAATACTGTGATTCAGACACTGAATATATTGAAAAGCAAAGGAGAGTGGTCTAAAGATATCTAAATAACAATGACAAGAATTTGATTTAATGATAAATATGTAGTAATTGGATCTTAAGGGGGGAAATGTTTTTGAATAAGAAAATATAGAAAGGGCAATAGAGATCAAGTAGTAATCTGGTTTCTTCACCAAGAAGGGATAGTCAACAAAGACAGAAGAAAGAATCCAAAAAGATATAAGGAGTCCCAGGATCTCAATTTGTTGAAGTGTGTTTTTTTCAAAACTATGAAATAAATGTCAAGGTATGCTCAATTAGGTAGGTTTTCTGGGTTTATTGTTGCATCAAAATTGATGAACACGAATAATCATATATTATATATGCCAGTATATTTTAGTTAGAACACATTTTGCTAATATAGTAACTTACAAATGAATGTGTGTTTGCAACCATCTACTTTTCCATCTGTTTCTTAAAAATATGTCTCCTTTACTACATATTTTTAGCTGAAAAGTCCTTGAAAAAACAGCTATAACTAGATATTTTTTCATGTTCCCGAATATGAAAAAGCAAATGTCTATTTCATTCTTACAGCCCTTTGGGAAAATGCCATATAATACAAAGAGACAGTTACAGTTCTTTGCACCAAGAGATGGTATGCCCATAAAACTGAATTTAGCAGACACATATCCAAAGAAAAAGTAATTGTACAATCTTTGGCTTTTCACCTAACCTTCCTTCTTTCCTCCATAAAATTATTTTGACATGAATCTCAAAGATGAATGCCTAGCTATAAGTACATGTTATCATGAGAATGTGAGCAAGGCAAAGTCAAAGAATGATTTAGTACTTTGCCTTCAAACTAACTTCATGACCTGTCCTATGAATTTAGTTTGAAGACAAATATTAAATCACATCTTGACTTCTTTTTTTTTACTTCGCACAAGGGAAAGTATTTATAACTAGATGAAACTTCTCAAAATACGTCTATTAATTCTCTTTTCACTCTAATGATAAATATGTTTGAAAGAAAAATTTAAATATTAGTAGATAATACATATTTGAGACAATAATTTTAAAATACTAGTCTTAAAATTTCAAACTATTATTGAAATTGGCATGTGATATTAATAGAATCACAACCTTAAATTAGTCATTGGCTTATTTGACCATTGATCAAGAAGCTATTATAATTACCTTTAGGGGAAAAAAAAACCTGGGAGTAGTAATGCATGCATGTACTTTACATGCATGTGTGCAAGTGTATGTGTGTGTGTGTGTGTGTGTGTGTGTGAAGAAAGTGACAGAAAGTAAGACAGAAAGTGAGACAGAGATTGAGGCAAAGAGGGAGATAAAATTGATAAAAATGATCCTAGATATAATTCAATTCAACACCTTAAGTTTATAGATGAGTAAATTAAGGCCCAGGGAAGTTGACCATTATACAAGATAATATATTTACAGAATTTTACCCCAATTGGTCCAATTCCAAATCTAGTCTTTTTTTTTTTAATTTTTAATTTTTTCCTAATTGTGCAACTCTCTTCTGAACTGATTACATAGATCAGGTGTAGGAAATCTCTCTCTCTCTTTTTTTTTTTTTTTTTTTTTTTTTTTTTTTGCCAAGGGCCATTTTAGCCTTTATATCTCTAACAAACCATATAAAACTATAATCTTATAAAACTCAAGCAGTGGGAGGTTAGTTGTTCTAACTTGTTTTCAGTTCAGCATCTCCTGTGGTTGATTATGTAAATGATTCCACAGGCTTGATAGATACCAAATTTTATGTGTAAATGTTATTGTATTTGTATTATTACCTTCTATATATTGTGATGCAATATATTTATGGACAGCTAGGCGGCACAGATGAGTTCAAATCCAGCCTCAAACAATTATCTATGTGATTCTGGTCAAGACACTTGAATTCTATTTTCTTCATTTTTCCTTTTCTATAAAATTGGAATAATATTAATAATAGAACTTATATTTCAGCATCATTGTGAAGATCAAATCATATAATATCTTTAATGTACTTAGCACAACTCTTGAAACATAGTAGGTAATTAAAAAATATTCCCTTCCTTCCCCCCTCCTTTGCTTCCTTCCTCCTTCCTTTTCTGTCTCCTTCCCTCTTTACCTCTCTTTCGTCCTCAGTCCTTCATTCTTCCCTTACTTGCTCCTGTGAACCCTCACTTCCCTCCCCACTCTCTCCATTCCTTCCTTCTTTCTTCCCTCATTTCCTCTTTTTAGCAACCATCTGAATTGTATGTTTTTTTTTTCTTTCTCCTTCATTCATAATATATAAATATAATAGTATAAACACCTGGAGCAACTTTGTAATTAACTATATATATATATGCATTCAAACATATATATATATATTTATTAATATTATTGATTACATCTTAAAAGATACGACTATATTCCTTTTTAAAGTTCTTTGTTTTTGTTGTTAATTCTTCATTTTTGAGGCAGGCCAATGATATCAAAGGTGATGTCTTGACTTATACATTAATTGGATGTAACCGTGACAGAGTTGTACAAAGTCAACAACCTTACTCTCCAACTCTGAATTATCAAAGTTTAATGGCAGGACAGAAGTCAAAATGACTATCTGTAGACCAGAATTCAGTAGATGACCTTGCTGTCTTCAATGCCTGGCTGAGCTCTAAGAACTCTACACTACCGGCTGCAGTTGCATTCATTGGAGCAGTGTTCTCATCATTCAGTTCCACTGGGGAAAAGTTTTACATTCCTGGAGTAGATATATCCCTTATTGGGAAGGGTTATAGTTTATCCCCATTATATATGGTGCTTGCTGATGGTTTTAAATAGATACTACTTATCATTTTAAGGAAAACTTCATATATTCCTATACTCAGTTTTTAATAGGAATGAGTGTTGGGTTTTATCAAATACTTTTTTCTGCATATAATGAGATAAGCATATAATTTGTGGTAGTTTGATTATTGATACAATCCAATTATCGAAAAGTTTTCCTAATATTGAACCAGACCTGCATTCCTGGTATAATTACTTGATCATAGCGTATTATCCTGGATTATTTACTGTATTCTCTTGGCTAATATTATATTTAAAATGTTTGCATCAATATTCACGAGGGAAAATTATCTGTAATTTTATTTCTATGTTTCAACACTACCTTTATCATAAAAGGAATTTATAGGTTTCCTTCTTTTCCTATTTTTCCAAGTAGTTTGCATAGTATTGTAAATAATTACTCTTTAAATGTTGGGTGGAATTCACATGTAAATCCACCTAGTCCTGGAGATTTTTTCTTAGGGATTAGATTAATAGTTTGATCAATTTCTCTTTCTAAAATGGGACTATTTAAGTAATTTATTTCCTCTTCTGTTAATCTGGGCAATCTATATTTTTGTAAGTATTTCTGCATTTCATTTAAATTATTAGATTTGTCAAATTATAGTTGGACAAAATTATTCCTAATTATTGTTCTAATTTCCTTTTCATTGGTGGAAATGTCTCCTTTTTCATTTTAATATTAACAGTTTGGTTTTCTTCTCTTTTTTCTAATCAAATAAGCTAATGTTTTATCTATTTTGTTGGTCTTCATAAAACCCACTCTTAGTTTTGTTTATTAATTCAATGCTTTTCATAGTTCAATTTTATTAAATCTCCTCTTTCATTTTCAAAATTTTAAATATGGCAATTAATTAGGTATTTTTAATTTGTTCTTTTTCTACCTTTTTTAGTTGCATGCCCAATTCATTGGTATTCTCTTTCTCTGTTTTAGGGAATTAAGCTTTTAGAAATATAAAACTTCCCCTAAGAACTGCTTTGGTTGCATCCCAAAAATTTTGGTAGGTTCTATCATTATAATCATCCCTTTGGATGAAATTATTGACTATGTCTGATTTGTTCTTTCACGCTCTCATTCTTTAAGATTAAATTATATAATTTTCAATTAATTTTTAGTATACTTCCCCTTGGCCTTTTATTGCTTATTCTACTATAAGAAAAGGAAAATAGAGTTAAAATGGGGCTAATTATATCTCTTGAAAAGGCAAAAAAAATGATATTACAACTGAGGAAAGGAAGGGAGGGGGAATGAACATTGTGTGAATCTTGCATTAGATTTGATAAAAAAGAGAGAATATGGAAGAAATTGGCAGACTGGATTTAAAGGCAGAATCATAAAATATGTTGTTTAAAAGTAACACATTTAAATCAGAATGATACATTAAGAGTAAAGTGCAGAATCTGTTGTATTTCAACTGAATACTAGAATATTTAGATATGATAGATCTGATCTATCATATCTAAATATTCTAGTATTCAACTAAAGCATAATTTTCCTCTTCTTCTAGTAGAATCCCCATTCCTCCTTTATTTTATTTTCATATCCTCACAATAAAATCAAATTATATTTGCACCTTCCATATTATGGATTTGTATTCTAAGTATGGGTATGTATTCTAAGTACACCCATAATAGAGATACAGATTTCAAGAGTTAGAAATATAATCTTCCCATATATGGATATAAGCATTTTAACTTTAAAAAAAAGTTATTTTTTTCTTTCATATTTACCTTTTTTATGCTGCTCTTGAGTTCTGTATTTGAAGATCAATCTATCTGTTCAGCTCAGTTCTTATCATCAGAAATAAATGAAATTCTCCTGTTTCATTAAATGTCCATCTTTTCACCCCCAAAAAATAATGCTCAATTTTGCTGGATAGTTGATCCTAGGCTGCAATCCAAGTTCCTTTGCCTTTTAGAATATCTGATTCCAAGCCCTTCAGTCCTTTAAATTTTAAGCTGTTAAGTTTTGGGAAAACCTGATTGTA
Source organism: Sarcophilus harrisii (assembly GCF_902635505.1). Classification (NCBI taxonomy): domain Eukaryota; kingdom Metazoa; phylum Chordata; class Mammalia; order Dasyuromorphia; family Dasyuridae; genus Sarcophilus; species Sarcophilus harrisii. The sequence goes on from NC_045428.1 coordinate 132,251,187, forward strand.
GCTCCTTAATATCTGAGTTATTACTTTTTTGTCTACTTGCAATATTTCTCCTTGATCTGATAATCCTGAAATTTTGTTACAATGTTCCTTGGAATTTTTCATTCTTGGGTCTCTTTCAGGAGGTGATTGGTGAATTCTTTCAATATCTACTTTATCTTCTAGTTCTAGGACATCAGGACAGTTTTCATTGATGATTTCTTGAAAGATAATGTCTAGGCTCTTTTTTTCATCCTGGTTTTCAGGATATTCAGTGATTCTTAGATTGTCTCTCCTAGATCTATTTTACAGATTAGTTGTTTTTCCAATGAGGTTTTTACATTTTATTTTATTTTATTTTATTTTTATTTTTTATTTTATTTGACTAATTCTTGAAGTCTCATTATGTCTTTGACTTCCATTGGTGCAATTCTAATTTTTAGTGAATGATTTTCTTCACTTACCTTTTTTTGATCTCTTTTTGCATTTGGCCAATTGAATTTTTAAATGAAGTGGTTTTTGGATTGGATTTTTTTTTCCATTTCACATATTCTGTTTTTGAACAAATTTGTTTCTTTTTCAAATCTATGTTGTAAGAAGCTACTTGTTTTTTTCCAATTCATCAAATTTATTTTGTGAGGGCTTATATGATTTATTCCATTTCAACAAATCTATTTTAAAGGATTTTTCTTCAGATAATTTCTGTTTTATTTTCCAAACTCTTTTGCAAAGTTCTCATATCATTTCCCCATGTTTGTTCTGTAGATACTTTTTGAGTTCTTCCAAGAGAGCCTTGTAAAATGGGGACCAATTCATATCACCCTTCGGCTCTTCATCTGGAGACAATTTGCATTTAGGATCCTCTAGTTTTAGATCTGTTTTCTTTCTTCATAAAAACTATCTACATTCAGAGTTCTTTTTGCTTTTTTCTCATTTTGTAAAGATTAAGGTCTGCTCTTAGGGCAAAAGAGAGAGATCGTCCCAACCTTCCTTTATAGTTGAAAGTGGTTTTGGGCTGACCTTTGCTCAATTTCTTCCCAAATAACTTTTGCTGCTTTACCTTATGCTCCAAATATTTGTGAGTTTTCTCGCTCCAAAACCAGTTCAGAGGATTGATCTGTTGTTCATCTGAGGGACACCAGGAAGAGTTCAAATATAGACCTGTCTAACCTCTATCATCTTAATTCTGCAATTCTCTTATTTGCTTTTTAAAATTTTTTATAAACACTTCCAAGAAATTTGTTTTGGCTTGAGTCCAATTCATGTCACTCTTTGAGATTTCCTTTGTGGACATACTGTTCTTACCTAAGTTAGTGTTCCCTGTCAACCTAGTAGCTTTCTATGGTAAATGTTGTTTTTTGTTTCCTGTTCATTTTCTTTCCTTTTCTTTTGGTATTTCCTCTTTTTTTGACTTTTAAGGTTGAGCTCTGCTATTGAGGTAAATTAAGTTCTATGCCAATTTTCTTCTGGAACTCAAAGTCTTGCCTTTGAGCACAGGAGGCTCTTATGTTTGGTGATTTTCTCACAGGAGGGGATAGCTTTACCCACTTTTTTGAGGCAATATCCTGGTTTCCCAGATTTTGCTTTCGGAGCTGGAACTGGAGGCTGTGCCACTGGTATGCTCCAGTGCTAAACTAGGACCAAAAGTTTCAACTGCTGATCTGCTATATTTAAGACCCTCTCACTGGTTTTCCCAGACTCCCGGATAAACACTCCTTTCACCCCAATGATACTGACCTTTCTTGAAGTCCTTTCAATCTATCTTGAGCTGGAGAGTGGTTTCAGTCCATCAGACTCTGTTCTGAGATTTGAATTCATGTGTTTTTTAAGGGAAACTGGGAGAGCTTGAATAGCTTCCAGGCTTCACTCTGCCATTTTGCCTCTCCCCCTGAAACTATGGACCATTTTCTTAGTTTAATAAAAGTAGAAAGTATTGTATTAGAGAATTATTCATATATATTTACTATTACCTGCCTTTGTACCCATGCAATGGGCATAATTAAAAGGTACAACGGTTTTCTGGTATTTTTTTTTTCTGAATGATGAATGAATTATAGATATAAGATCATAAACATAGATTAAAATGGTCTCAGACCTTATTTAGTTCAGTCTCCTTATTTTAGAGAAGAGCAAACCAATACTCGGGGATATTAATGCACTTCTTCAAAGCAGCCAAGGAAGTAATTGGCAGGATCAGCACTGAAATTCAAGTTCTTTGTCAATCAATGAAGAAATTGCTACACTAGAATATTCATAAGAAAGAATTCATAAAATGAATTGTAGTTATGTGAATAATCTGAATAGATCTGAAAGAATATCTGAATGAATCTGAATGCTAAATATGTGTATCATTTTGCTAATATCACAGGATTTTGGAAGAAATTTGAATTCCTTTTCCAAGGATACCAAAGTCCTACTTTGTAATATTGTCCCTTTAAACATGAACTGTTTACCCAATCTCTCTCTCTCTCTCTCAATGTGTTTCTATATCTAAATTCTTCATTTCTCCTTCCTCCTTCTAAAAAATTAGCTTTAGTTTTATTTTTAATAAACAAAAAATAGCTTTAAAAAAGAGATATGTTATTAAATTCATAGGAAAAAATATAAGCAATAGCTTGGAAAATTATGCTCACAAAGATGTAAATGACATTTGTTGAAAGAAGATATATTTATTAGAAATGAATATGTATCAACTAGGAAAAATAAATAACTAGAAACTATTCTTGTAGAGAATATAGACTTGGTCAAGTTTATCTGACAAGGGAATTTGTGTTAAAATCCGTTTACAAGGTTTTAAAGTAGTCACTTGTCTTGGAGTGGTGTAGACTGATTTGATTCAAAGAAGGAGAGCATTATTCTTGACCTATGAAATCAGGATTTTCATATCTATTTTTGGCCCACTAAGAACTTATTCTTATCTTTAATCTGGCATTTTCCTCCTGGTGTTTTTGTTTTGGAGAACAAAGAAGTGGGCAGAGACACTGAGGTAATATAAGAATAGTCTCACTGCAGTGTGAGAAAAGCTCTTTCAGTAAGACAAAACAGCAACCCCACTGTAGTAAGCTCACTGTGGATTCATTGATGAGACCGATAGGTGGGGCAAGTAAGACTGCTGCTGACCAAAAACAGAATAACAAAGATGTGGGTCTGAAAATGAAGGAGAGAAGAATGCTGTGAAACCCAAATCTAAGGCTTACTGGAGGGACTAAGCTTTTGAAAGAAAGACAAGTGTTTCTCATTGTATTGCTGAAGTTTGCTCAGGTCATTAATAGGCCTTTTTCTTCCCTCCATTTCCTGTCCCTCCCATTTTTCCAAGAGAGATATTAATATTTTTCCAGTCTTTTTTTTTTTTTAAGACTTTGGTGGTATTATTATTATTTTTTTATCTTCCATCCTTTATCATTTGTTTAATTTTTACTATTCAGGATTTTTCCTCAATTACATATAAAAACAATTTTGGACATGTTTTTAAAACTGTGAGATCTAAATTCTCTCTCTTATACCCTCCCCAAATCCCCTTTCTTGAAAAACATATCCATAATAGTCATGTTGTAAAAGTTTACAAGAAAGAAAGATAAAGTGAAAGAAAGAAATAAGAGGAGCAGGGAGGGAGGGAGAAAGGAAAGAAGAAAGGAAAGAAAGAAGGAAGGAAGAAGGAAAAAAAGGAAGGAATGATGAAAAATAAGTATTTTTTTAAAGTATTATTCAATGTGTACTCAGATACCTTCAGTTCTTTTTTTCTGGGGACTGATAATATTTTTCATCATAAGTCTTGCATAGTTGTCTTGGATAATTATATTACTGAGAATAGCAGGCATTAATAGCTACTCATTTACAATATTCTTACTTTGCACATAGTAGATTTCAATTTGCATCAGCTCATGGAAATTTTGCCATTTTTTTTTGTTAGAACGTCTGACTTATCATTGTTTATAGCACAATAGCACTCCATCATAATCACATAACATAATTTGTTAATCTATTTCCCAAATAATAGACACTCCCTAAATGTTCAATTATTTGGCCTCTGAAAAAAATTGCTATAAATATTTTTGTACATATGGGGATATTTAGTTTCTTTTCTTTGTATTTTTCTTTGTCTTTTTTGGGGGGATACAGACCTAATAAATATATTTATAGATCAAAGGGTATACAAGATTTTTATAGCTTTTTGGGCATAGATCCAATTTGTTCCACAGAATGGTTGGATAAAATAACAATACCAACCATGTATTGAAGTATATTCCTCCTCACATCCTCTCCAGTATTTGTTATTTTCCTTTTTTATTCCATTAGCTAATCCAAAAGATACATCAGAATTATTTTAATAGCATTTCTCCAGTTAAAGCATTCCACTCTCATTGCTTAACTTTTTTTTTTTTTTTAAAGATATCATGCCTTCACATTCAACTCACATCAGTGTTTTCTGTTTATATATACTCCTTCAATCTGCCTTAAGAATGAGAAAGTTCTTATCTGTTATGTAGGAATGCAAATAATTTATATATCAAGTCTCTTATGATTTTCCTTTCTTATTTACCTTTTTGTGCTTCTCTTGAGTCTGGTATTTGACAGCCATAATTTCTATTCACCTCTGGTCTTTTCATCAAGAATGCTTAAAAGTCCTGTAGTTTATTGAATATCTACTTTCCCCCTGATGGATAATACTTAATTTTACTGAGTAGGGGATTGTTGGTTATAATGCTAGTTCCATTGCTTTCCAGAATGTCATGTTCCAAGCACTTTATTTAGAAGCTTCTAATTCTTCTGTTATCCTACTTATGTATCAATTATACTTGATTATTTCTTTCTGGCTGCTTGCAATATTTTCTTCTTGACCTGGGAGTGTTGGAATTTGGTTACAATATTTTTGGGAGTTTTCATTTTGTGATCCCTTTCAGCAGGTGATTAGTAGATTTGTTTTATTTTTATTTTAGCATCGGGATGTAGAATATCATGTCAAGTTACCTTAATGATTTTTTGAAAGAAAAGTCTAGGTTCCATTTTTGACATGGCTTTCAGGTACCATAATAATAATATTGAAATGATCTCTCCTTGATCTATTATATAAGTTTATTGTTTTCCAATGAGATACTTCACAGTTTTCTTTTTTTTTCCTTCACTTTTATGGCTTAATTTTTTCTTGTTTCTCACAGCCATTTGCTCCCACTTAATTATTTTCTAGTTTTTAAAGAATTACTTCCTTCAGTGAATTTTTGTGCCTTTTTTTCCATTTGTTGATTATGTGTGTTTTTTTTTTTTTTAAGGCACTTTCCTCCTTAAGGACTTTTATTACTTCCTATAACATTTGACCTAGTTTGGTTTATAAAGTATTATTTTCTTCAGTATTTTTCTCTGTTATAGAGCTGTTGACTTGTTTTACATGATTTTATTTCATTACTTCCATTTTTTCTTTCCAATTTGTCCTCTACCTCTCTTGCTTATTTTCCAAAATCCTTTTAGAATTCTTCCATAACGTGAGACTAATTCACATCTTTCTAATAGGATTAAATGTAGAAATTTTGACTTTATTATCTTCTTCTGAGTGTTGGTTTTGATCTTCCTTTTCACCATAGTATCTTTAAGAATTCTTTTCTGTTGTTTATTTCCCCAATCTATCACTTGACTTTTGACTCTTTGTTGAAATAGGCTTTTCTTCTAGGGTAGAAGGTGAAATGTTCCAAGCTTCAAAAGTTTTGTGCAGTTGTTTCCAAAAATATTTCTGAAGACCTGTAAATTTTTAGTTGTTTTGAATTTAGGGATGTTCTAAGGAAAGGTACTTACTATTCTTTTAGTTTGTTCTCTGGACTGTAGATGATAACAAACACTCTTTTCTGCCTCACAATAGTGAGAAAGGTCCTACTTTCACTGAGGCCATAAGCTCTTCTGGGTTATTGATCTTCCTAACCCTAGGACTGTCACAGAGGATTTAACTGTATTTAAGTATAAAGAAAGCAACAAATTTCTGCCTCAGTGCTAGCAAAGAAACTCCCTAGTAGCCTTGTGACAATTTGTTCATTGCTCTTACCATTTATGAGCTGTGAACTCTGGAAACAGCTGCTGAAACTGTTGCTGATTCAGTAACACCCCAGTTATGCTTCTGGTTTGCTATGATAAGGGTTGTAGTGGTACAGCTTATCTTAGCCTTCACCCTTTTTCCCTGGTGTGATAGATCTTTCTTGCTGACCTTCTAAGCTGTCTTAATCTAGAAAACTGTTCTGCTCAGTTTTTTTGTGATGCTCTAGAATTTTCTTAGAATCATTATTTAAAGTTATTTAGTGAATTAGGAAATAGCTCTGACAATTCCCTGTCTTTACTCCACCATTTTAATTTCACTTATTTATGTTTTTTAAAGAAACCATTTTCATTTTGATAATGTGATCATTCATTGCAGTGATATTTGTTCTGGTGGGATAAAATCAAATTGAAAAAGAGTCTGTAGTTGCTTATGTAAAGAAACAAATAAGATCAATAAGTTTTTTTTTTTTTTTTTTTGAGGGGGTCATTTATTTATTTATTTATTGTTCATTCATTCATTTATTTGTTTATCTTGGTATGTGTTGTGTGTGTTTGTGTCTTGTGTTTTACTTTTTCTTTTACTGCTGAGATGTATTGCTTGACAAAAAATGAGGGTTTGAGAAAGACAAGAATTGTTTTGAATCATATTTCATACCAACAGAATTAGAAAAGAGACAGAAATCCAGAACAATACTTATACCCATTAGGTCTAAAGCAGTTGTGATAAGTTAAAACTCTACAAGTGACATAGTGTTAGCTTTTCTATAAAAGCCACTTTAGACACATTTTTTTTTTGTTCCTCCCATTGCATATTTGAAAGGCAAAAAGAAGTTTAAAAAGGAATTAACTGTGTGTTTGCCTTAGAAAATCATTGTACCTGCAAGAAAGGACCTGAGAACAAGTGGTGGCACAGACATAAGAGTGGGGCCCAACCAAGATGGAACTAACTTTCTTCCTTAACTAATTTTTTTTTCCTCCAAACATTGCTAGACATATATAGTTAAAACAACTTAAATACAGATATTTGTACACCAACCAGGATTCCTTTTATTATGAATTTTGAAATTTTACTATAGTGTCCCTGGATTTTTCTGTTTCACTATTTAGCGAATCCTTCTATTACACACACAACCACCTTTGTGGATGGACTGCTGGCTCTTCCATTTTCTACTGCTAATGGCTGATCTTCAGGTTTTATGAAGCCTTTTGTCTATAGATTTTTGTTCACTTTGTTTTTAATGTTTGTATTTCTTCCTAAGCTCCACTTCTGGGTCTCTATCTCCTTTTTGATGTAGAGAAGTGGTTCTTTATATTTTCCTTTTTTTTTTTTTTCTATTATGGACACATTTGGCATTCTGAAACTATAGAAATTCTCAAATAGAGATAAAAAAACATCTTTACAATATGACACACATCACAAAAGGTTAAGGTTAGCTGTTAAGAGCTACCAAGAGATAGAAATAAATATTTTCTTAGAGTTTCATGAAGCCCAGGTTAAGAGCCTGTGACTAAGCATGAGAAAACTACTTTCAGCACTTTTCTATTAGTAAGGCACCGATTGTAGCTTAGGAAAATCACCCTGGGAACAAGAATGAAAGGAATTTGATTGAGCCAGGTGCCTTCATCTTATTTCCATGTCAGTTTCAAAGTTCCTACTTGACTTATACTTATCAGAAAAAAGAATCTATTTCCCATCTTCACAAACCCCTTACATTTTTGATGATATATTAACCTCTTTTCTACTTAGAAACAGATTACTATACACCTATTTGTTCTTTAGGGAACTTGCTAATGTTTGCTACGCAAAGAAACAAGTCCCTGACATCTTTCATATTTAAGAGAAATGTGTGAAATCGTAAAATTTTTACATCTTATTCTTTGCTATTTTTATATTAGTATCTTGAGATTTCTTGCCTTTTATAACAAATAACAGGAGGTCTAATTTACCCCTAATGGATTAATCATAAGATACAGGAAGTATTCTGATTATTCATAACTTCTTTATTATATTTGCTGTTGTTCCCTGTTCCTTCTTTCCTCTGAGCCTACCTTCTTAATTCTTTTCTTTTTATCTTCCTTCCTTTCTATTGTTTGCTGTCTACTCCTGCATATTAGAAGGAAGGGAAACAAGATCATATGTTCTTCATAAATGTGAATGAGTACAGTAGTTTATAGTTTTAGTATTAGTAACAGCAACATTGGGAAATGATCAACTATGATAGAAATCTATTCTCAGCAATTCATTGACTCAAGATAATTCCAAGGGATTCACCATGGAAAATTCTGACCACAGCCAAAGAAAGAACTATGGAGTCTTAATGCAAATTGAAGCATACTATTTTTACTTTTCTTGTTGTTATGCTTTTCTTTCTAATGGTTTTTCCCTTTTGTTCTGAGTCTTCTTTCACAGCATGACTTTTGTAGAACTATGTTGAACAAGATAATACATCTATAACCTATATCAGATTGTTTGCTGTCTTGGGGTGGGGGAATATGAGGGAGAGGAAAAATTGGAGCTCAAAATCTTATGAAGATGAATTCTGCAAATTATCATATGAACATACAATTCTCAGGTGAAGAAATTGAAACTATTTCTAGCCATATGAAAAGATGTTCCAAGTCATTATTAATCAGAGAAATGCAAATTAAAACAACTCTGAGATACCATTACAGACCTGTCAGACTGGCTAGAATGACAGGGAAAGATTATGTGAAATGTTGGAGGGGATGTTGGAAAACACAGACACTAATACATTGTTGGTAGAATTGTGAATACATCCAACCATTTTGGAGAGCAATTTGGAACTATGCTCCAGAAGTTATCAAACTGTGCATACCCTTTGATCCAGCAGTTACTACTGGCCTTATATCCCAAAGAGATCTTAAAGAAGGGAAAGGAACCTGTATGTGCAAGAATGCTTTTTGCAGCCCTCTTTGTAGTGTCCAGAAACTGGAAACTGAGTGGATGCCCATCAGTTGGAAAATGGCTGAATAAATTGTGGCATATGAATATTATGGAATATTATTGTTCTGTATGAAATGACCAACAGAAAGATTTCAGAAAGGCCTGGAGAGACTTACATGAACTGATGCTGAGTGAAATGAGCAGGACCAGGAGATCATTATATACTTCAACAACAATACTATATGATGATCACTTTTGTTGGACCTGGCCATCTTCAGCAATGAGATGAACCAAATCAGTTCCAATGGAGCTGTAATGAACTGAACCAGCTACACCCAGCAAAAGAACTCTGGGAGATGACTAAGAATCATTACATAGAATTCCCAGTCCCTATATTTTTGCCCACCTGCATTTTTGATTTCCTTCACAGGCTAATTGAACAATATTTCAAAGTCTGATTCTTTTTGTACAGCAAAATAACAGTTCGGATATATATATATATACTTATTTTGTATTTAATTTATACTTTAACATATTTAACATGTATTGGTCATCCTGCCATCTAGGGGAGGGGGTGGGAGGAAGGAGGGGAAAAATTGGAACAAAAGGTTTGGCAATTGCCAATTGTGTAAAATTACTCATGCATATAATTTGTAAATAAAAAAGCTATTAAAATTAAGGAAAAATACATTATTATACAAAAAAACACTATTGAATATTCTGTGAGACTAGAGATCATTCAGGCAATTGTCTTGAGGGGCTCTACATAAAGGTGAATGTCTATTTTTCATGTAACATTTTCTCCCTGTCTCTTTCCTTCACTGCTCCCTCTATCTATATATAACTGATCAAAATTGTACTAGGTGACTTGGTTAGGTCAACCATCTAAGTAATTCTTTGAGGCCAAATCTGACTTCAGGACTAGTCTTTCTGACTTCAAACAAATTGCTGGGTTCATTGTTGTTTAAATGGCTACAATTTTACTCTTTAGATCTCTTTAATTATGCATTATTCCAAATGTTTCTCTTCTCTAATTCCACAAAAATCTAACATCTCTCATCTTGGATTTGAAGACTACTCTCTAGCTGAAATAGCTCATCATGGTTACACTTGGGTAGCTTCCCTTTAAATACTTCCTGTTTGGCTAAACTTGACAGTGAGGGTCCTTGAGAATATACAATATAAAAATGTAATAAAGGACATTGGTAAGGTTGCTTTCTTGGTGTTTTGCAGCAAGAGAATAGGAACCAAATAAGGTGAAATAAAGGTAAAAGTTCAGGATTGTTAAGAGTAAATTGAGGTGAAGGCAGCAAAAAAATAAAATCTTTTTTTTTTTTTATTCTAAGGACAACTGTTCAAATATTGTCATAGTTGTTTACTGTATGAGTAAATTTGGGCAAACCACTTAACTTTTAGAATCTAATTTCCTTAACTATAGAATTAATACTTTGGACTCTGTGGTTTCTGATTTTATTTAGAGTTCTATAAATAATCTTGTGAAAAGAAGGACAAAGGAGTAATGTATTTAAAAGAGGATGAGAATACAAAATCTACAAATTCATGTCATGGAGATATCTAGCTATTTATACAATTACAAAATTCTCAATTCAAGAAAAGGCACACATTAAAATTATTTCCTAGTAGCAAAGGGAATACCATTTCTTTCATAACTTTTGAAGTAGTTAATTTTCTCCAGTTTCCATTGAAATGAATACTCTTTGTTCTGCAGCAATAAGTTCCTTGAATTGGTATTTTCTTTTTAAAAGTCTATGTAAAATTTAAAGAAAACTCTCACAATAACTTCAAAAACTGTTCTACAATAAAATCCTAAGTGATGTATTGTGACGACAGAGTTAGCACCCTGGATTTCTTAGAATCAGTTGGAGTCAGGATAAGCAAAAGTCCTTGGTCTTTATTCTTGGTATTTAGGGGTAGAAGTGAATTGGATGGACACAAAATCTCCATGACCTCTCCTCTTTGTCTCCTGCCCAAAAGTGACTCTGGCTAGTCTTACTCTACCTCCTAGTCCCTCCTACAATTCTCTATACACCACTTATCTAGCCAGTACAGAATAATGGGAAGGGCCATTTTCCAAGTAAATGCTTATAGAGTATTGTCCAATTGGTTATTAGCCTTAAGTGCTCCATTGTCTGACCTCAGTGCATCAATTCAAGTGCTTTAGCCCTTTACAATGTATGAAGAAGAATGCCAGGTTTATACCTAGAGGCCCAAGTACTTCCAATTTATATTTCGTTATATTTCTATGTGTCAGGTAAACAATTTAGGATATACTGATTATAACATGACTGGTTACATCAGTTTTTACATACAAGAAATAACCTATTTGGTAAGACATAGAACTTAGCTCAAATGTGAGAGGAAGTGACCAAGACTGAGTAAAAAGTTAGATCATTTGATTATTTCAGGAGGACAAAGTAGGGATCTTCTGGAATGTAAGTGGTCATTCTCAGGGAGATGCAGGTTTTGTCTTTCTTTCTTTCCCCAATCTATAGTGAATGAAATGTCATTTCCCCTCTAGTTCCCCATTATAAATTCCCCATCCCAATAATAAACTCAATTCTAGTACTTAAACAGTTTATTGACCAGCTGCCACCCTAAATATGGAATCTAAAAAGAAGACGAATTAGGTTCCTTATTACTAATTTTAATACAAAGGTAATTATATAGTGGTGAAAATGCTATAATTGGAATCAAACCTAAAAATGAATCCTGTCTTTGACATTCAGGTGTGACACAGAAACATGTGTCATGTTTCTGGGCCTTAATTGATTGTCAAATGAGGGGATTGGGTTAGATGATGCATATCATTCTTTCCAGTTCTAAATTCTAAAATCCCATAAATATTTTCCCATAAAAAGTTATGTGTACACAAAAATCTGTCACTTGTTTAAAATAAATAAGGTATTCTAATACACTTTTCCCCCTTAGCATCTTCAGTGTGGTCACATCCTCAAAAATCCTACTGCAACTATATTCCTCACTAGAAAACATCATGATGATCATTTTATTTACTCTAGGAGGAAAGAAGTAAAATTGGAGTTGTCATTTTCTCTTTACCTTACAATCATGATGTGAAGATGTATGAATGCATTTGTGTTAGGGATGATATCAGTGGTAGTTATGGTTCTATTTTTGAATATCACCTGAAGCTACAGGTTGTAAATCTAGAGAATATGTAGGGAAAACTACTTTAAATTAATCAACAGGAATTATTAAAAAAAAAAGAAATTATGAATTATTTAAATAGAACAAATAGTTCCTCCAGGAAAGCAGCTGAAGGAGTAAATGTAATGTGTATGTATAATTCTGCCTGTTTATAGACTGCTGTGCTCATGGATGCTGTTAGGGCTTTAATGTATTCTAGTTGCATTACTTTATGGAAGATTGCTTTAGTGGCCTTCTTAACATCCTATTACCAAAGTGCTCTTTGCAGGATAAAGATCTGTTTCTCACCAGCTGGGACAGTAAGGACTGTTGGGATAATAACTCCTGAGTAAACAAATGTCTTGTTTTTAGAATAACAGGTCAAGAAGTTTGCACCACAGTGGTAAAGCCATGGGTGTTCATTAAAAGAGAAGAGGCTGTGTCACAGGTAAGAGTACAGATTGGATTTATCTGGGGTCTTTGGGGAATCATGAAAACATGTGATCCACCAAATTCAGATTTACCAATAGAAACAAATAAGAACTATAAAAAGTGAATGTTTTGTTGCTGATACTTCACTTGTCTCACAATTTTAAAAGCAAAAACAAAAGAACCTTATGTCCAAGGCAAAACCAATTGACTTTGGATAGAAAAGTCTGCATCTAGGAAAAAAACAAACCAAAAAATTATTGAGATTGAATGTAAATCAACACATGCTATACTCACTTTCTTTTTTGTTTGTTTTTTCCTGTCCAATGGATTGTTTTTCCTTTTCGTTCTGATTTTTTTGTCCCAACTTGATTCAGAAAGCAATGTGAATTAAAAATAAATAAATGAAAAGAAGAATCAAAAGATTTGTCAATATATGGACTGTATAAATTTAAGGCTGGCAGTTTCCCTTTCAGGTTTTTACCTGTATATTTGGAAAGCCTAGAAGGATGTCTTGTACTCAGTAGGTACTTAATAAAAGTTTGCTGTGGAGCTAGAATTATGACTAAGAAAAATCAAGTTTATGAAGACAGAATAGCTTAAATGAAAATTTCTTCCTTTGATAACAATTTGATATGTGATTCTGAAAAGAATATGAGAATTGGTTCCTTAAAGATATATTTACATTAAAAACAAACTCTAAACAAAATTTTAAATTATTTATTGAAATACATATCTAAAGAAATATTTAAATGAAAAATATTTAAATTTATATTTAATAATTATGTGATAATATAATACTCTACAATTATAAAGGAATAGAAAATATTAATTTCAATTTTATGCTTTTGCAGATTGGGAAACTGAACTTGATTGAGAATAAAAAAGTTATGTTAAGTCAAATAGAGATGAATTCATGTATTCATTCAGAATACAAATGCACTGATAGTTCTACTCTGCTAAATTATCTCATTATTGAACTTAGAATGAACAGTGATTCAAGTCTTTATTTAATCCACTCAATTGTATATTCTTTAAGTTCTGAATTCTTTGGAAATTGCTAATAATAAACTATTTTGTTAGATTTTGATATAAGTACTTATTAGTTTTATGATGAAGAAATCATCAATTTAACCACAACATACTTTATTTACTTTTTTTCCCAATCATACAAATTGAAAGTTTGAAAGAATGAATTTTAGAACACGAAAGTACTTTAAAAATCATCTTGAATTTTATTATAATTATTTCTATTTCAGATACAATGATGAGACCCCAAGTGGTTAGTTGTCATAGTCAAAGAAATCTAGTAAGCAGCAGAAATTAGACTGTGCCATTAGTTGTTCAATTATGAAGGTGGCTCTTTTAATTCCTACCACTTTGCCTCTTTATAACTCAGGCAGAGGTTGTGCTCCACTGACATAGCCAGAGATTATACACCCCAGAGTTACTATGCCAGAGTGACATAAGAATGAATAGATAAATTATTTATTAAGTGTTTACTATTTTCAAAGTATACCATTATGCTGTGTACTAAAGATACACATACAAATGAGTCCCTTGAAAGTAACTATCTTAAGACAATCATTACTCTCAAGGAACTCACTTTCATGGAGGATAAAAATTTAATTTTTAGACAATTTAAGGGGAAAATCAAATGTAATGGTCCCATTTGATGGAATGACAAAATAGATAGTAATAAAATTTCTTTAATGTCATTTCTATTGATAAAATCATGTCTAGTTTTGATGTTGAAACTTTTGCCAGCACCAAGGATTATAGTGGCAAAGTCGTTTTCTTTTTGGCTCTTCAATAGATGTGCTCTTTCAGCCAGGAACAGTTTTCCAGGTTGCTTTGACATAGGGATTGCTTTCCAGGATGATGGCTTCAGACTCTAGACCGAAATGATTACTATTCCAAAGACTCCTGGGTTCATGATTTGTGGTTCTCTTCATCAGGGTCTGAACAGAGGCAGTAATCTTTTAACATGTTGCCTTCTGCTTTTCCTCAGTGTCCCTTATTGTTTTAGCTAGGCTGGCTTGTCTTCACTGTGAGTGAGTTAGTTGGTACTTGGGAAAGTCAATTATCTTTCTCTTTGTCTTATAGAGTAGTTTTCATGAATCATAGCTATGAGGAATGTGCTCAGAGTAGGAATAATGATAGGGACAGGGGATGTGGGTTTTTCAGGCCCAGAAATTTTGTGCCTATTTGCCTATTGTGCCTATTTGTTCAGTAATTGTTACTATTACTGATGAAGAACATGGACTCTACTCTATAAAAAAAATGATAATGTTGATTATGTCTGCAAGATCTTACTGAAAGCACTCTGTTGAGTTAGTAGAAATTTCTATTTCCAAGGCTTTTAGATTCAGGGTACTGGGATATCACCATCAAGCTCCAAATAGATAGGTTAATCAAGGTAGTTGTGATGATTGGTGATGTCTGTTGTATGTTGCCTCTCATCTCCTCCTCAGCATAATCTACTTCAATAAGTAGGTTCAATTGCCTGACATGAATAATAATTCAATAGTATTCAATATTTTGATAAAATATTTGGGATTTACAAGATAATTTAAAGTCAAAATAGCATAGAGAAGAGAATATTTAAGGAAGCTATTTCAATTATGTAAAGAAGAACAAATTATATTTGTATCATGGTAATGGGAAGTTAGTAAACATGTATTTATTAAGGACTGAATATATATCAGTCACTGTGTTAATTTCAAAATAACAAAGTCCTTATCCTCATATAATTCACATTTTTTTTAGAATTAAATAAAATATACAGACATTAAGATGTGCATACAAGAATACACATGCACATAAATGCATTTACACATGCATACATGTGTATGGTATGAATGGAAAGTTATTTCAGAGGGCATATAATAGTAGTGGGTATATGGATGCCCTTCCATCCATATGGAGGGATAGGGAGAGTATATGAAGAGATTTGAAAAGGGCTCTTGAAGAAGATGGGATTTGAATCAATTTTTGAAGAAAGCCAGGGAAGCTAATAGAGGTGAAGTTAAGCCCATTCAAGGCATGGAAGACAAAGAATAGGGAAAAGCAACAATCAAAGAAAGAATTGTGGGAGATATAGTGAACTAAGGGGGAACAACAAATAGGGCAGCACAATAGATCACAGCATATGAAAAAGAATAGAAAGTCTAGAAACATAAGAAGACTAGTTTTTAAATATAAGGAGAGTAGTTTCTAAAGGGCTTTATAGTCTAAATAAGAAATGTAAAATTGATTAAGATGAGGGAGAGTAACGGGGAAAATTAAGTCCAATGAAGGGAAAAATGGATAGTGACAAGATTCTGACATGCAGCTCAATGTGTAGTTTATCAAATGAGATAACAACTGTTGTAGCAGGAATAGCATTAATATAAAATTTAAGATTTGCAATGCTCTTTACAAATAACCTCATTTGAACCTCAGAACATCACCATGAGTTTGTTTCTTGCATATTTTTCCACTCTCTGCCTTTAAAAGAATATTGGAAAGTGTAATATTTTAAGTACTTTCTTAGAGTTTCCAAATATGACATTAGTCTATCACTCACCAACCACTATTTAAGCATCTACTATGTGCCAAGCATTAATATAAATGCTGAAATAGAAAAAAAAAAGATCAAAAACATTCCCTACTTTAAAGGTATTCACAGTAGATATAGGAGATGTAGAAAATAAATTGTCAGTAATTTCAAAGGGAAAATCCCAAATTTAAAGAACTTAGAAATGTTCTATTGTGTATAATGGCATTTTAGCTGACATTTGAAGCTAAGGAACATAAAGGGAAAGAGATGAGAAGGAAGAACTTTTCAGTCATCAAAATTAGCAAGTGAAAACACGGATTTTGGGGAGATGGAATGTCATGAGGGAGGAAGAGCAAAAAGTCCCATTCCAAACAATCACAGAACATTTGAATGGGAGTATGAAGCATAAGACTAAATGAATAGGAATGAGAAAGTTCATAAAAGAATTTGAAAAAAAATTGATTTTTATTGAATCATATTTATAAGACCATAAGTAATTCCCTAACTGATAATGCTGTCAAAAGACACGTCAAAAGACACGAACAGGCAATTTTCAGATGAAGAAATCAAAGTTCATATATTAAAATTTAGAAATATTGTAAAACATAATTGATTAGAAAAATGCAAATTAAAATAAATCTGAGCCACTGCCTCATACCTATCAGTTTGGCAAACAGGATAGAAAAGGAAAATGATAAATATTAGAAAAGATGTGGGACAATCAATACACTAATATACTATTGGTGGAGTTGTGAAATGGTCCCCTTATTCTAAAGAACAATTGAAACTATGCCCAAAGGGTAATCATGCTTTAATCTAGCAATAATACTATGACATCTGTATATCAAAATGATCATAAAAGGGAAAATTACATCCTTATACAAAAATATTAACAGTAGCTCTTTTTGTGGTGATTAAGAATCAGAAATTGAGGGGTCTGACCATCAATTGGAGAATGGCAAAACATTACATTGCCTTTGGCAAGAAAATCCCATGGACAATATTGATATATTTACAGCATCATGAAGAATTGGACATGATTGAATGGCAGAAAAACAATGCAGTGAATGTGGGAAAAAATGTATACAAGAGATGAAAAACAGAAAAAGAGAGAGAAGTAGATCCAATCAAGTTAGCAAGAAATCCTCTCTCAAAAGGAAGTTTTTTGATAAAGAGTGAAAATTAGTGATAGTCCCTTTCCTTTCTTCCTACCTTTTCTGGTAAAGCCCAATTTAAATAACTTACATTCCAAAGACTATCCAGGTCCTATGAAATATATGATCATTTTTTGAATTTCTTTAAAATAATTATTATGTAATTTTATACATTGTCATTGTTTACGTTGATATCTTATTCTTCTCCTAATCATTAAGTTCCTAGAACTCAGGGACTTTATCATATACAAACTAGGTATCTTCTTAAAGGTTTAGTACAATTTAGCTAATTTCTTTTTCTTTGACCAAAATCAAAAGCTCAGGGGGTTAAAAAAAAAGAATACTGTCTCTATGAAATAATGAAAGATCACCTAAATTAAATAAAAAAGTAAAAATATATGCTTAGAATCCTAAATAAGAGGAATATGCTGAAAAATCTGGTAGTTTATCTTTAGTCCTGCAAAAATTTCCAACACTACCAAGTAAGAAAGAGGAGCCTGGGTAATCCTATCCCAGAGGATGCTATCTTAACTCTGCATCCATATGCTGTACTTAAGAAATCTTTAGATCTTAATGGTACGTCACAAGTAGACTTCTCTTCTGGAAAGAAAATGTGTTATCTAGTCAACATAAATAAATCTGCTTGAAAATTTTACTTCTTAATGTAAATTATGAAATAGTTTCTTTTTAAAAAGAGATAATTTGTGTTTGGGAGGAATAAACCATTTTTTCTAGAACTTTATCTCTACTACTTTGTTAATGTGTGCAGCTGCAAACCTGAAACTCTGGGGCACCAGAACTGAAGTACAGAGAAATGTCAACTTACTTGCAGTCTTATTTGACTACCAAGCAGTTCTTGTTAGTTGAGCAATAGTTATATATGTAAATAAGATCTCCATGGCATCATGACTTAACTTGGTGACTTAAAAGTAACACACTAAAAGTTCATTTTTCCATAAGAAGATTCATTTTGTATCAGAGCAAAGAAATGTAAAAATATTTATGAGGTCATTTTCAAGGAGTAAAAACAAATTTTCCTTCTTAATGTAATGACCTTAACCAATGTAGAATTCCAAATGACACATTTATAGCATGACATTTCCTGGTCAAAAGAACATTAAAATAATATCATCATTTGCAAAATCTGGCAGGTTTCTTTAGGGAGTACTTTCATTACTTATTATGAGAACAGAAACCACTTCAAGGAGGATATTATTGAATTTTAGTTGCTATAATAATGATATATACTGGAAATCTGGGAGCATGAATGCCTTGTATAAACTATTTAGAAGTTTAACATAGTTGTTAAGTGGGAGAAATCTGGAATTCTGGATGCTGTGCTGAGCTTACTGTCTGGATCTGTGTTCACATCCTTCTTATAATTCTTACTAGCTGTTTTCCCAGGGTCATGATACTAAAACTTTAGATAACACTTTCAGATTCCCTAAAACTAATTTACTAAGTGACAGACTGCTATAATTTATGTCATTAGTTGAGGGAATTTTCAAACAGAAAAGAAAAAAAAATATATTTTATATTTAGTTATATACTCATTTTGAGTGCATATCAGAAAAAAAATTGCTTACTTTCTAGAAAAGATGTTTGGGAAAATGTTTTAAAATGAGGAATGAGATCAAATTTAGTCCTATTTCTGACTGCCTATGTTATCTTCAAAGTATCAGTATCTTCTAACCTGAAGGCATCCCAGTTTTTCACCTAAATGAAAGTATTAAAAATACAGACTTGCAAGCACCTTCTATCTCTCCATGTACAATTTCTAATACTGATTCAGGCCCACTAATCAATCCATGAATACCAAAATATTGTCACACAAAGTATAATATATTTTCATTCTAAAGGCATTTTATTTACAGGGAAGGGGGAGTATGTTTTTGGATTTCTTTCCTACTAATGACAGGTTTTTGATTGCCTTTTCAGAGATCTAACAATCCAGAATACTAATAAATTTCTACAGCGATCTCACTTTACTAAAAAGAGGTTATAATCATTAGCATCTCTATGTTAACTACATAGTTCAATATATGTTAACTACATAGTTCAATAACAAAAATTGAGAAATTTTATTTAAAATTACTATAGACAATATAAAATATTTGATAGTTCACCTGCCAATACAAACCCAGGAACAGTGTAAACACAATTTTTCACTAATAAAGTCAGATCTAAATATATGAAAAGTTATTAATTTTTCAAGGGTAGATCAAGTCCCTATAATAAAAATGGAAGTTTTGTCTAAATTATTTTACTCACTCAGTACCATGCCACACAAACTACCAAAATATTTTATAGATCTAGGAAAAAAAATAACAATATTCATCTGAAAGAAAAACAAGTCAAAGGATTTTTTTTTTTTAATGAGAAGGAAGATGGCTTAACCAGTTTGCAAACTATATCATAAAACAGTAATAATCATCTGGTATTGACTAAGAGGAAGAGTACTGGAATAATGAAATAAATTCAAAAAAATGATAAATTAGTAAACTATAAATCCAAAGAACTAAGTTATAGGGACCAAAACTTATTATTTATCAAAAATTGCTGGGAAAACCAAGTCATTTGGGGAAAAAACAGGTATAGACTCACTATAAATCAAAATAAGTTCAAAATGGTACATGATTTATTAATAAAGGGTGATATAATTACTAAATTAATGGAGTATGAAAATATATCTGTCATATCCATGGATAAAGAAAGAATTTATAACAAGAGATAGAAATACAGGAAGTAAAATGAATTAATTTCAATACATTAAATTGAAAAGCTTTTGCACAAACAAAGCCAATGTAGCCAAGACATGAAGGAAAGCAGAGAAATAGGCATAGAGTGGAAATTTACAGCATTTCTCTGAAGGCCTCATTTCTCAAACACATAGAGAGTTGAATGGGATTTATAAGAATATGAGTCATTCCCCAATTGATAGAAGCAATTTTTAGAAGAAAAAAATCAAACCCATGCATAGTCATAAAAAAATGTTCCAAATCACTACTGATTAAAGAATTTTTGTACTTCCTCATATCTATCAGATAAACTAATGTGACAGAAATGGGTCAAATGTTGGGAGGAATATGGAATAGTTGGTATATTAATAAACATTTTGTGGAGTTGTGAATTGATTTAATCTTTCTGGAGCACAATTTGCAACTATGCCCAAAGGACTATAAAACAGCATGTATGCTGACCTGGGAATACCATTAACATTTCTGTATCCCAAATAAATAAATATGTATGCATGTGTATATATATATACGAAGATATATACACACATGCACAGACATATACACATACACATAATATACATACATGTACATATAGATATATGTATAAAACACAGCAGCTCTTTTTCTAGTATTAAAAAATGGAAATTCAATACATGTTCATGAATTGGGGAAATACTGAACAAGTTGTGGTATGTTATTGTGATGGAATACTGCTGTGCTATAAGAAATGATGAACAAGATGTTCTTAGAAAAACTTTATATATACTGGAGTAAAGTGAAGTGAGCAAAATCAGTAGAACACAATAACAGTAATATCAGTATTGTGTGATGGTCCTTTGTTAATGACAATTGTTTTCAGCAATATAATCATCCAAGAAATTTCTGAAAGAGTTATAATGAAAAAATATTGCACACCCTCCAAAAAACGAACTAAGAGAAACTGAATGCAGATTGAAGCTTACTTTAAAAAAAAAAAGAGCTTTATTTTTCTTATGGGTTTTGCTTTGCTTTTTGGTTTTGTGTTTTTTTTTTTGGCAATATGGATATTATGGAAATATGCTTTCCATGACTGCACAAGTGTAATTTATATTAAATTGTCTTCTAAGAGGAGAGCTGGGAGGGAAGGAAAGAAATTGGAAATTAAAAGTAAAACAAGTACTCAAAAGTATTATTACATGTAATTAGAAGAAAATATTTTTACATATATTCATATGTAAAGTTCAAAAAAAGAGGAGAGGAATTATTGTTTCAATATATGCCAGCAAATTGATTTTCTTTTCCTAAAATAACTGCTATTGCTAGAACCTGTGGATTTTATACCAAAAAATTACTATGAGAGCATCTCTAAAAGTTTGTTTGTTGCTCTAGTAACACCTGTAGGAAAACAAGGCCTATAGCAATATAGGTACATTTTTCACTATTCATATAGCACAACAAAATACCACTGCAATCATGTTTCACAGCCATATTGTGTGCAGAAGAAGGAAACCATTAAAATCAACCAGAGTGAGGAAAAAAAGAAGTACTTTCTTGCTTGAAAGTCTCCTAATCCAAACAAACTGATCATTTTTGAGGGTTAGAGAGTAGCCTTAATGCAGATCAAATTTTTTACAGCTAACCAGGCCTACATGAACATGAAGTAGATCTGATTTTTGTATTCCCCAGATCTAATGAATCAGAGGCAACTACTTGAGTTGAATATATCTATTAAAACTTTTTATTTATTTATGTTTCAACACAGATATAAAGGATATTCTTTTGGTTGTAATTTACATGTATGTATGTAAAAGAAGCCAACCCTTATGAACAATCTGAGAACCAAGATTTCTACAAACTTTATCATCTGATTTTAATATCAAAAAAATCTTTGAATAATCTAAGACATGTTAGGGAAAAGTCCTTTCCTAAACCTCAAAGGAAAATATAAAAATGTCTGCTTTCACTGTCTTGAGTTTATCATCTGAGAAATCCAAGGGGAATTGTCAGAAAGTTTGCAAGACTGGAAAAGAGATTGGGGCAGAACGAGACATCAAAGAGTTTACTACAGACTTGTAGTTGTCAGTGTCAAGATAACAGATGAGATTTCTCAGGTGGAATCTCAGAATATATAGATTAAAAAAAAAAGACTGAGCTGAGAAAGTAGATGGGGAGTAATCCCTTAGAGACATGTTTTTGCAGTGTAATGAAAGAAGACAAAACTCTGGTTTTAGAGATAGTATAATTTTGTTTTATAGTTATGTGTAAAGATTCCTAGGAAAATTTGTAGAGAGAATTCCTATGCAGGTAGTTTGGACTAGGTGATCTGTAAGGTTCTAACAAACTATGAATCTGATCATCTAAGAGACTTTCATAATCTTTTTATAATCAAATAACATTGTGAAAAGCACTGTTGCTGGCACCTAATAATTACTATAAAATATTAATTATAATATTAGCATGTATGTCTTGACATATTATATGAATTACAATATCTGCATGACCTTGGAAAAATCACTTTACCTCTCTGATTTCTAGGAAACTACAAAACTTAAACAGTAATGCTGTATCTGTATAAGCAGAAATTATATTCTTACCCAGCAAGAAGAATAGAAGTTTATTGAGGAAAGGCATTATCTTTCATTTTGTTGCTATATTACTATATCACTTAGTATAGTGCTATTCTTATAATATATATTGAATAAATACTTCTTGGTTTGGATTATATGGAGTTCCCCACAAGAAAAATAAAAAAGAGTCACAAAAAAATCCAGGACATATTAACATTTATGTCACAGGAAAACTTATGCAGATGATATATGGGAAAGAAAGAAATCACAAGATTTGAAAGATTTGAAAGATGTTCATTTCTCTGGGTAGGTACTCTATGGAGAATTTAGTGAAAGACATAAATTAAATCATATGAAATGAGAAGATATGGGACCATCAGAGAGGGTGCAGCTATGGATTAAATCATTGATCTATCAGACTCAGTTTTAGTACAAAGAGACACAAATTTGTGATTTAAAAGACATAATCTATGTCTTCTCAGTAAATTATAGAATCAGTATGTTTTTATATAAATGATGATATTGCCATTTCTTCTCTAATAATTTATATGTGGTTTGTATTAAAAATAGTGAGGCTGCAAGTTCCAATACACAGCTAAATTTGTTTTTCTATCCAATTGACTTGGCAGCTTTGACCATTGATGTGAAAGCCTATTACCAGAGTCAACTATATTAGAGACTTTCTGTCTATATTCCCAAATTAATGTGATATGTGTTAGTATGGAATTTTGTATGTGATAGATAATTGAAATCTAAGTTACATTGAAGATAATTGCAATAATTATAATACACTGGAGAATCTTTTCATTTCTGCCTATCTCAATTGGATAGAAATATTTCTTGTGAAGGGTTAGAGTATTAACTAGGATCTAAAATGTAGAGAATATAATTTAGAGTTATAGTTTTACAAATACTGAGTAATTTTCATTTTGGTACTGATTGTTGTTCTATGACTTAGACAAGAAATACATCAAGGTACTAAGTATATTAAGATAAAGCTGATACAGTATTTATTTAATTTGAGGAGTTCATATTCTACTTTCATGGTATAAGAATACAGTCTAAAGATAGTAATTTGGAAAGTGGGATTTGTATCATGTTTTGAGTAATGTTAATTAATCTTTCCCAAATCTGAAGTCACTGTCTCAGTAAAATGTTGTTTTATCTGTTTTTCCCCTTATTAGCTGGTATTAGCTTATAAGAGCTAAAAGAGCTTGAGTTATTATATAGCAACAATACATATTGTATTATTTTAAAAGGAAAAAAATGATCAGACTGGCATTTTTCTTTTGAAAAGATTCAGTCAAATAGATTGACAAAAATTACCTACACATTATGCTAAATAAAATTATAACTTTCATCTTATTTCAAGCCAAATGGGAAAGTTTCTACAAAAAAATAAAATTCATGTTTTTAAAACTTATAAATATATTGGTGCAGAGTACCAAGGGCTTCTTGGCCACACAGAAACACACAGGTTAGCCCTACTAATTTTCTCATAGTAGGAATCAAAAGGTGAATCATGAGATAAATGTCTGCCAGCTAGTAAGATGTGGTTTCTTGTACAATATCAAATACAATTTTAAAAGGAAGTGTGAAAATCTCACATTTAACCTTCCATTAAAAGTCTTTTAAAGTTACCTGACCAATTCAGAGTGTAGAAAAGCAATTTCCTTCCTTATTGTAAATGATGGAGAATGATTTTTTCCTCTCTCTTATCTAATTCATTTCTCTCTGTAAGCCTGTTGCCTGCAAACTTTGTATGTTAGACTTTATACTAAGACTTCAAGTTCCAAAACGTCTTTGTTTCCATTACTACTACTAAGATTATTAAAAATACTAATCACTTGATCCATGCTGTTCTCATATTAGCAAGATAATTTTACAGACAAAAGTCATCAAGCCCCTCTTCAAATTATATTTTAAAGGTCTTGTCATATAAGCTCTAGCCTTCTGTCCTATAAAGTATTCCAGTATTCCCCTGTATGTCCTAAGATATTTCTTCTAAAGTTATTTTTTTTCCTTTCAAAAAAAAAAAAAAAGATTATTGCAACACCTTTTAATTCCCTACTCATGGGATCTTGAAAACCTTTTGCACAGTCAATAATCAATGAATTAAGAAGAAGTAAGGGAAATGTTCACTATCTTGCCCTTTGACCTGCATTTCTCATGTAAGGTAAGAATTCATATTTCAATGTGCCAGAGGCAAATGAGAAAATAGAATCCACATAATACATTTCGTATAGTCATTAGAAATGTAGTTTAAAAATCAAAAGCAGAATTTGGCAGAATTAAATGTACAGTTTTATCTTTTAGTTAAAAAATATGCTATTCAGTTTGATAACTTCTCAGATGTATCAGAGGTTGAAGTACTGGGACACGTGTCTTTCTGGGATACATTATGTAGGAGATGTTTAAAGAAAATAAGCATCTCTGGCCTAAAGTCCCTTTTTCTGGGTTTGTCATCCAGCTTTGGTTTATGCCTTTTTCATATCTCTCATCTGTGACTCCAAGAATATGTATGTACAACAGCTATCCCTAGCTAAAATCATCTTGTAGATTAAATAAGTTTAAGGGTAACCAAGGGGCCTCAGATCAGTGAATCAAGGTGATATCTATCCCAAGTATGTGAAGACTTCACCTGGAGTGGATGAGAAGAATTTGTTCCAATGTCCATGAAGGTCACCGAAGCCCTGTGGGGCATTTAGAGCATTATCAAACATAGAAAATGCCTAGGTCATCCATTTTATCCAGGGTCATTCCCAATCTTCCTATTTGCCACCAGAGTTCAGTAACCTTGGAAAAGAGAATAAAGGTCATGATCTTTTGCTTTAGATTTAATTTACTCTTCAGTCAAGACATCACCCACCCCATAATGTTATTGGTTGTCTTGAAAAAAGAAAGAATAAAAAACACACTAATATGAAAAAAAAATTTTAAGAATGTTTTGTATTGTTAAAAAATGTTTGATTTATTGACCATGCCAATTAAATGTGAGCCTTCATTTTATCTTAGTCTTTAAAGATAAAATTGAAATAAAAAGTAAAAGATATTAACTCCATCATCCGACCTCCATGCTTGTAACATGTTCTCTCTCTCTCTTTTTTTTTTTTTCATGCATAGAGGAATCAAATAATAGAAAAGGAGAGTGGACTACCAGCCCAGATTCTCAGAAATCAAAAATTTCAATTGATTTGTTTTGGCTCCTACTTTACTTATTCTGAAGTATCTTATAAAATTTTAATAAATCAGCATCATCTTCTCCCATGGTCCCTGAACTCTCAGTTTGTATTCCTTTTAAGGAACATTACATTTTATCTAAATTCCATGAATACTTTTTATTCTACCTCTTTTGAATTATCATAATTACAGATAAGAAAACCACACATAAGAGAGCTATCTTCCATTCTATTAGAGTAATATGGTCTTTACACACTAATAAGGAATTATTCACAATCTTAAAGGACAAAACTTTTTTTTGAATAAATCTCTATTGTCTTAGGCAGAGATAGAAAGAGGAAAGTTAAGACAACAGTTGCATAAAACTTAATTCATTTTAGACTCATCTCTACTCAAGGACTTGTGAGAAAGAGGAAAAAAGACAGAAAGATACATTTATTTGAATCCCAACAGTTGTCTCAAAACCCTTATAATGTCTGCAGTCTAATCATTTTGGTACACAATACCTTTCCCTTAATCTCAGGTAACCACTACATATATCCTCAATATGATAAGCAAAGAGATTCCATTGCATCGCACATTATTTTGAATAACAATACATACATTATTTTGTATAACAATATACATGTGAACATATATGCAAATGCTTACACATTCTTATTGAGTACACACACCCAGTGTTTACATGCATTGTTATATGCATGAACACACGTATACATCTATATAAATATGGATATGCATGAAAATTATAGGCATATCCACTTCAATGATTTCAGTGCTGTTGGAAACTTCCTGTAGCAATATGGAAAGAGCTCTCAAGAGTACAAAGAGACTTAAATACTTTGTAAAAGGTGAGAAAATATCAGAGGAAAGACTTGAAAGGTTTTCCTGGTGGCAAGCCCAAGTTTCTATTCATTTTACTATGTTTCCCTGTACATATAGTAGTTACATACTATACAAAAATAATTCAATCCAATTCAATATTTTTTTAAATTACTACTATATATATATATATATATATATATATATATATATATTGAACTTTTATCCACTTAATTTCCTAAAACATGTATAATTGTCCATTATTCTAGGAATTCACATTTTTTAGGTTGGAAATGTTGACATGAACCAAAAGAAAATGGAAAACAACATGACTCAGGAAAAATAGCACTAATTTAACCATTATAGGAATTCTTCAGGTCAGTTCCTAGTTCTTCAACTTTACTACCTATGTGAAATAGAAAAATCACTTCATCTCTCACTTCGTGTTTTCCACCTGTAAAAAGAAGATATTGTATTTGAAAAATGTCCCATCATTCTTCCAACTCAAAAATCTATGATCTTATGATACTACTACTATATCTAACAGAATGATTTTTTGCAAACATAGCCAAATCTTGGTAAACATTGTAATATTCATGATATTGTTGTGATATCATGTGACATCACCTACTTCTAGATAGCTGTGCAGATAAAGTATAAGATAATAAAGAGAGAGAAAGAGACAGTTAGACAAGAAGAGAGAGAGAGAGAGAGATGGAGGGAGGGAGGGAGAGGAGAGAGGAGAGGACAAGACATCAGAAAAATATATATTTAAATTTGACTGGTATTTACATATCTTATGTATAACATGGGGCAAATCATTAACCTCTCAGCCTTCTCAAGAAACTCCTTAAAAAATACATTGTAGAACAGGTTTTAATCTCCACTGTAATTGTAGTTTCCTTGCCAGGAATTTCCTGTATGTATGAATTTACAAGATCAGTTTGTTTTTTAAATGTAGATAGGAACCATCTGCTAGTTTAAAAAGACCTGGATGCATGTCCCCCCTCTGATATAAAAGCTGTTTTAACATAAGCAAGTCAATAAACCATTTTTGGAACCTATACTCACATCTAAAAGAATAAATTACTGAGAATTTGCCAATATGCATGATAATCTGCATTGAAAGATTTTCTACTTCAAGACTTCTCTCTACTGAAATTGCAAGTCTGTGGTGGAGGTAATAAAACAACTGATTTTTATAGAAAATCAAGTTTTATAAAACATTTTATAACCATTATTTCATTTTTCATGATTCTTTTATTCATGATTCTCATGACATGTCTGTGAAGGAAATGCTACAGTCATTATTGTTATTCTCTCTGACCTAAGTATCTATACCCTTAAATATACAATGCTAGAGAACACAGTTGAAGGCTGGTGAATACCACTAATTGTGTATGTGTGTGTGTGTGTGTGTGTGTGTGTGTGTGTATGCATGATTGGTATTATCTATATATCTGTCTATCATCTCTTTCCTAAAATCATGAATAACAAAAGGAATTAGATCATGGATCTTAAGTTCAATAAACTCTGATATTTAGTATGGTAATCGCTAATTTTGTTAGAGTGAAACTGTTCTGACTTAGCTTAAGCATTTTTTGGATGTTGCTAGCTGCTTTAATAGGACTCATAAAAAGGAAAAATATACTTTATAAAAAGGGGGGAACATTACTAGACCCCATAAAAATGGAATATATTTAAGACACTACAACGAGCTATAATTTCTTCTTTGATTCAACAATATTCAACAATATATATCTTTTTATCTAAACGTATACCCTAAGGCTTCAATGATTATGTCAAAGGCCATGTGTTCTGGTAGGCTTTGTCAAGAAAGTTCAGTCTCTGACATGTGCTATAAAGCTAGAATGGCATGATCAAAAGTCTAAGTAATGTAATATATGCTTATTATCCAAAGATTATCTTAGGAAAAGTTGGATAATTTCCTCATGGATAGGATGAATGATCAGTAATTAATTAAGATTATTTTTTAAAGCTGTAGTAACTTATAAAGTCATTTAGTTAGGTAAGATAGTTTGGAATACAGTTTGTAATGTTCTTAGTTTGGTTTTCTGGAGGTCTTGGAGCAGCCTTCTTTTCACTATATTAATTACCATAAGAATAGCCAGGTGTTAAAGTCCAAATTTTTTATTATCTCTTTCACAGTCTAGTTTCCTTGTCTGGTGCCCAACTAGCTTTCTTGAGAGCCTTTCAGACCAGCCTTGGTCTCAGTGTGGGGAGCAGGAGGACAGGCCAGCCACTACGAGGCTAATAAAGATGGAATGAATCTCTCTGTGTCCAAGGTTTCATGTTTCAGTCTCCAGCCACCACAAAGGTGGATGATGAAATGAATCTGTCTCTGGATCCCCCAGGAGAGCCACCAAGAGCCTGACCAAAGATGGAATGACTCCCTCTGTCCTTGTCTTCAAGAGTTTGAACTCCCGCCTCTAGTCCTCTGTCTTCTCTGGCTCTGTCTCTGAGCCTCTCAGTCCCCCAGGAGAGCCACTAAGAGCCTGACTGAAGATGGAATGAATCTCTTTCCTTGGATCCAAGAGCTTGAGCTCCTGCCTCCAGTCCACTTGTCTTCTCTGGCTCTGACTCTGGCTGAGGCTTCTAGCTCATATGCTCTCTTAAAATTACATTTTCATAGGTGTGAATCTTGTGGAAGTATATTAAGTACTAAGGAATGTACTGAATTAGAGAACTATTAAGCACCATGCTAAACTAGATAACCATTGTATTTATCAATTCTACTGACAACACTTTGTAAGAATCCTTGTTTCAGAGTTCTGACGCATAACACAGTTGATTAATGTAAACAAAATGAGGAAATCATAGTTCCTTGAACAAGGGAAACCAGATCTCAATATATTCTGATATTTACTAACAACATTATATTTTTAAGAGAGAGGATCTTTCTCATTAAAAATTTATATGATCCAGAGAGGGGAAAAGAATACCTCTACTTGAATTTAGCTTATCAAGTCATTTCATAGTTTGGGATCAGAAAAAAATTTTACACATATATTCTCATGGGAATGATTGAATAGTTTTGATTGTTGCAACAAAAAGCAAAAGCATGCAATAATTTCACTAAATTATCCTACTTAGAGTGTGCTATATACTTATTAAGAAATTAAATTTACATTAAATGTTAAGAAAATGGCTGCTTCAGAAAGTGGTTTGCATTAAGTAAATTATGTAAATTAATTGCTAAAATGTGTCTGCATTGAAGAACCATGCTAATTTTATACTGCTGACTTGCTCTTGCAAAATTGTGAAATGCTGAAAATGTCTGAACATTTCAGTTTAAGTGTATTATTAAAAATGTAATAATAGATTTTCTTATTCAGTTTTTTTTTCCTTAATAAGAATTAGGAACATTCTGTACAAGAGTAATCAAATTCTCTAAATTGCTCCTTTGATAACTGATCACTTTGTAATTACTACTTTATTACAGCTAAATAAAAATTACATTGATACTTGAAGCATTATAATATGTTAGCATTTCTACATATTGTACATAGCACCTGGTACCTTTACCTATGCTTGTATTTACTTAATGCTATTACTATGGGGAAAGTTCATGCTTCTTTTAAAAATAATCAACTCTTGCTCTAATTTTAAGCCAATTAAAGTTATGTTCCTATACTGTTAAAAAAGAGGTAGCCAGAAAACAAATATGTTGAAGTGAGTCTTTATATTAAGCATCTGAGCAAAATATTGTGAATAAAGAATAAATATTATGCCAATAATTATACATGTAAAAGTGAATTAATATTTAAATCAGTGTGTTACTTCATTACACAAAATCTTAGAATTTAAGGCAACTAGAATATTGCTATTTAATTATCAAGAATATGTACAAAAAACACATCTTAAAAAACAAATCAATTAATTAGGCATTACATATTTAGGGATCAATTATTTTCTAGGCATTAGGGGAGGCTCTAAGTATAAAAATATAATACTAAGCTAGCCCTTGTTCTCACAAAAATTATATCCCCTTAGAGGTATAAATATTCCTAATACGAAATTGTTTTTTTAATTGATTCTTTGTAATGTAGTTTGAGAGTTGATACTGCTAAGATTCATTCTTTCACATTTTTTCATTGACTCAAATATTCCCAAAAATATCAAAAATCCTTGATAAGATTTTGTCATTTGGGATATAGACACAATGAATAATATGTACCAAATTGAAAGCAAAGGCTATGAGCAAACAAATCTCAAAGGAATTAGAAAATATTAACAACAATATTAAAATGTTCAAAATCACAATTTAAATAAAGTAAATGAATATCAGTTTTATGTAATACCCAAGAAACAAATCAGGAGAAATGATTAAAAATCAGAACAGTCAATGTTGCAGTTTGGTTGTGGATAAATGGGCTTTCTAATGTGTTTTTCATGTAGCTGAGAATTGGGGCAACCATTCAAAAAGCAGTTTGAAATTATGTGAATAAAAATTGCTAAAATGTCTATATCCTTTGTCCCAAAGATAATATTCCCAATCATATTCCCAAAGGAGATTATTGATAAAGATAAACAAAATGACTCTGAATATTCTAAAACATTTATAACAGCATTTGTGTGTTGTACGTGTGTGCATGCATGTGTGCATATGTATATGTGTGTGTGTTTGTGTGTGTGTGTGTGTGTGTGTGTGTTTGTGTGTATGAGAGAGACAGCAAGAACTAGAGGAAAATTGATGACTATTGCTAAGGAAATGACTAAAAATGTGGTACATAAATTCAGTATTGAAAAAAATGATGAACATAAGAAATATAGAAAATGGAATCATGGAAGGACTTGTACTAATTGAAGTAAAGTGAAGTGACTACAACAATGTAAAAGGATATAATATCCCCAATAAAGATGAATTTTTGCTTCTATATGCATATATTAAAAGCTTATTATAAAAAGATAGAAGAATAAATTTCATTTCTGTTCCTTTCAAGAAGGATGGAGATAAAACATTGAATATAAAACCAATTTTTTAAAGCATATTTACTAATTTTGCTGATTTTCCCCTATTTATCGTTTCTTTAAAATATATTATGTTTCGATTAAGGATGATAATGAAACAAGGGAAGCAATACAGAGAGCAATCTATGTAATTTTAAAGCAACATATATAAATAAATATCCATTTTAAAGTAATGAGAAAGTTTATAAAACTATGCAAAAAGATAGCAGAGGAAATAATGGATTATAGAAGATTAAAACTAAAGTAGGAATGGATGACAATGTGGGAAAGCTATCAAATATCTTTTTTTCTCAGCAATGAATCGGATGCATAAATGGATTTGGAGGTAGATTTTTTCCAACTTTAGGACAGGTAAAATCCCATACTTTTCAGGGATTTGTGGAAACAGTGTAATATTTATGTAGTGTGGTGGTTGCAATAGCTTCTATGGTTTATCGCAACATTCTTTGCACATTATTGATATTTGGCACCTTTTCACCATGACATATAAAATGATATATAAAATTTATTTTTTTTTTTTAAAACTTTTATTTAAGGATAAAAATTAATTTCGCTTAAAATTGAAAATTGTTCCAATTTTTACCTTTTACCCTTTCCCCGTCCCTAATGGCAAAATAATAATGTTTCATTAAAATATAAATTAAACAAAAGATACAGACAAAACTTATTTTCTTAAAAAAAATCAATTAAATATTGAAAGTTTAAAAATCAAAAAGATTGGCAAAATAAGGATTGAATTAATGTAATGGTTTTTAGCTTCCCAAATTCTTTTTCTGGGCTAGTAGTTCGTTCATTATGATTGAAATGATTTTTACTTTGGAGGATCCCATCCTCGAATGGCATATATATATTTTGTTGAATTTAATATTCTTGGCTCCAATTTCCTCACATATTATTAAGTTTATTTTAAATTTCCTTTTATTTTTACAGAACAGTAATTTCCATAATTTTCAAACCACAATTTTTCAACCTTCTCCCTAGGCTCCTTAGTTTCCAGTTTTAAAACAAAAAAAATGACAAACATTCTACAAAACAGGTCCCCCCTTCTTTTAAATCCTTTGGGATAATATATAAATGGGATCATAGGGTTGCACAGTTTTTTTTGAACATGTTCAAACTTTCCTCCAAAATGGTTGGATTCTTCCAACTCCAAACCTGATCATGTTATTTTATTAAAATCTCTTTTTTTCCTGTCATCTTAGAATCTCGGGTTTGTGTGGTATTTCTTAGAGTTTCTTAATTTCATTTCCATTAAAATGATTGGACACTTTTTCATTACTAAAAAGTTTCAACTTCATCTAAATTTTCTTTTTTATCCGGGACCATTTTAAATTGGAAATGGTTGATTTTTATAAATTAGAGTTAATTCTCTTT
The DNA here is from genome assembly GCF_902635505.1 of Sarcophilus harrisii. Taxonomy (NCBI): domain Eukaryota; kingdom Metazoa; phylum Chordata; class Mammalia; order Dasyuromorphia; family Dasyuridae; genus Sarcophilus; species Sarcophilus harrisii. The sequence continues at coordinate 132,284,027 of NC_045428.1, forward strand.
ATATTTTGGAAATACCTTTTCGAACCCCTTAAAAATATTTTCCCATTTAGCTTCCCTTTAATCTTGTTGCTTATTTTTTTTGTAAAAACTTTTAGTTTTTATAATGAAATTTTC